>NC_058108.1:33198403-33528136 GCF_914725855.1 Thunnus albacares | reverse complement strand
TTCATGGACAGGATCTGATAAGATGTGGAGGTTGTCAAGGTTAAATGGATTTCTTTTCTGAGGTATTCTGTGTTGTAAGTTTTTTTTTTTTTCTTCTTCTTCTTCTTTACATTTTTGCACACCAAGAAACACCAAGATGGAAAACATTATCAAAGACTGAAAGAAAGAACACTCAGTGTTACTTTCCCAAATGCAGATTCAGTCAAAGCGCTCGTTCCTTTCGTTTTATTTTCACGAGCAACTTTCCTTACTTTTGACATTCAGGAAGGCAACAGTCCAAGTCTTGTAAGTTAGATCTCCAGAGGACCAACGAGGTGGACTGTTAAGTGAGCTCCACATGAGCCTCCCCTGCAAAGAGTTATTCATATTTACAATCCTTGCTGTTTATAAAGCACTGAAAAAGTATTTGGCTGAAAATAATGTACAGAATCAGTCAAAAACAATATAAAAGGCTTTTCAAAGACCCTTTTAAGCGATAATGTTCTGGCTTTTATGACTCAACTTCAGCCAGTTCAGCGTGAGGTGTTCCATAAAAGGTTTTCTGAATAGTTTTTTGTTTTGGCAGTAGGAATCATCTGCATGACATTTAATCTTCTGTACTGTTTGACAGAATATTTATCTCACTTGCCAAACTTCCTGGCCGAGGACTGAACTCCGATATCCGCTCACCGAGTGCCGGTCTGTCTGACCTAACTATCGATCGTGCTCATGAGCCAGTGTTGCTCCTCAGCTCGACTATAAATACACTGGCTGGTATGGTTATCTGCATGTAGTGTAGACTTCACAACTGAAAGGTAACAGAGAAGGTAAGACACCAAAGTTCAAATGCAGAAGACGCCATAACTTGAAAGACGGCAAAAAGAAGCTACAAGAGAGGATCACAGCAATGCACTGGCAATTTCAACAAAACACAACCCCGCTCATTAGCTGATTTTTTTTTTTTTTCTTCTTGTTTTCCTTTTTTAAACACAGAAACTAAAAGTCAAGCCCGAGCCCATTACCCTGAAACATCAAAACAAGAGATCAGAGACATCATACAACATTAACGGCCAAACTTTTAAAATATTGAGTGTCTTTTGTGGAGAGAGTTCATGAAATTTTCCCCTAGGCTGAAATATTAAACAACTGTCAAACATACTGTATGTATGTAGGATGTTAGTGTGTGTGTGTGTGTGTGCGTGTGTTTTTCTAGAAACAGTTCTCAATATTGCAGAGGATAATGACCCTCCTTGTTGCTGAAAGAACCTCAAGCCCTATCTTTAAAAATCTAAATCTGCGAGTTCCTCATCAGAGGAACGCGTGGCAAAGCCTCTGTGAAAAGATAAAAGAGAATGAAAAAGAAAGGGTGAGGGAAGACCGTGTTCAAGAGGCCTCTGGGTTGCGGATACAACCCCAAGAGGTGGCAGTGAAGTTTATGAAAAGGCCTGATGAGAGGTGAAGGACCCAGGGCTGCCCAGAAACACCTCATCTCTCCTGGGATAAACAAGGGCCTGTCAGCCCCGTGGTGCTCACGCTCCACTGGCCAAGGATGCTGAGAGGATGACAGAGTTAGGGGGCGAAGGTGAAGGGAAGTGGGAAGAAGGGGTTTACAGTTTTTCATCAGAGAGAGTGACAATAAAATCAAACAACGTTTACAGAGGTGTAGAATGGGGGATGTGTGGACCTGCCCGGCCACCTATGGCGCTGCGCGAGCGTCACGTTGCATCTCCGGTCATTTCACACTTTTGAGTGACAGGACAATCAAGATCTGACACATTTCTGAGAGGAAAAACAAGAAGAGGAGACCAGCGATGGTCCGCCAACAATCAGAGGATACTGTCATCGAGGAACACCAGTGGGGAACTGACGAATCATCCAGCTAACTCTACGCAGAATTTAAACGGACTGCACTGATACATCGCCTTTATTGGTCCTATATCCAAACCAGCCGACCTGACCTCCAAGGTTTATAAGGCCAAGGGATGCTATGAAATACTTGTAATGGTACAATGGCAAAAAACAGACTACATTTAAGTTTTTTAAAACAACTTTGAAGAACTGTCTGACTCCTAAAGCACCTGAAAATATCCCTACAGGCAAGTCTTCCTGACAGACTGAGGTAGCAGATACAACAGAGACCATCTAAGAGACGAGCAGAAAGACGGACAGATAAACGCTCTCAAATGGATACAAATGAGAGCAAGACAATGAAAGGAGACATTAGGAGAGGGTAACGGATATTCTGTGGTATGTATTTGTTTAAAAGTGTTGGGCGATGATCTTGTGTAACAGCACTTGCTTTCAAAGAGCAGCATTAATACATTAGTGTCGTTTTTGCATCAAGATGGTGTCAATTTTGGCCAAAAATCCAATGATGAATCAGTGTTTGCAGAGCTGGATTTGACTTGAGAGCAGCTGGTCCTTGTAGGTGGCTCTAAAGGGCCAGACACACCTCCACATGGGAGCAACGCTGCAAGATTGTCATGGCAACACACAAGGGCACCTCATGAAATGCACTCTATCACAGAGCAGAACCAGATTTCCTTCCTACAGTCCTGACTAAAAATTTTCCTTTTCAACCTGCACATCAGGTCTGGTATTTTTGTCCCTAATAATCCCCTTCCCTCTCTTAAGTGGAGTTTCAGATCGACCGTGGCAGCTTTTAATCGTAGACGCGCCGCGCCGAAGTAACGTTCCGTCTGTGGAGTGAATTTACCGTTCCATTAAAAGCCTGTTGTTTAACTGCGGTGTGGGGGTGGGGATGGCGACCTTCAGCGGCCTTTATTCTTCTCTACTTCACTTAGATTTCATCCTTGCACTCCCATCCATCTCCTCCAACCGCTGTGTCTATCTTGACGGTCTGTCTGGCTGCCATCTGTGTGAGGAGGCTTTCTGACGAGGCGGAGGGATGAGACGCACGCCGGTACCCGCGGGCTCGTCGGAGGCGAGAACAGTCAATGTGAGAAAATGTCTCCCTGTGAGCCTTTCACAGTGCAACATAATCATAAGGAGGGGGGGGGGGGGGGGGCTGGGAATTTAAGCCGACAAATTTGACCTGAATCTAACATGACATTTTGCTTCGACAGAGGATTGTTGTTCTTGAAGCAACCTCTCTCGTGATTTCACTCGGGCGGTTAGATTATACGTGATTAAGAAACCAACCCGTTACAGATTTGATTTAAAATAGTGATTAGAGTCTTCAAAAGGCACTCTTTATTCCATTGATTGAAGAACAACAAATTTAACTTTAAAACTGATTCCTGGTTGGTGCCATCAGAATGTATGAAGCAGATTAATGAGCCACTTTAGATATTTGGAAATCATCGGCTTTGAATAATGTGCAGGGAAACTAGGCTGCAGTTAGAAAATGAAGAGTGCAATTTGAAAACGCATTCAGCCCCATAGAAATATTCAAAATCTGGCTGAAAAAGTGTTTTTCTCATTTTCATGTTTGGTACCTCAAAGCACAAGATTTTGCAAAAGATTGCATGATTAAAAACTGTATTAAAGGGCCAATTCAAAGTGTAGTTGTCAGAATAGTTTTGACTAAGATGCAACACTTAAACCACCAACTTTTAGCTTCAGAATCCAATTTCTACACTTTAGGTTCAGAATTGACATTTCTCCAAATTTCCGTCCTAACCACCGGGGCCCCTTCCAAATTTGTTGTTTTGCAAAGTATAACAATAAGGAGTGACGGTGTCTGTTTTGTTGATTGCTGCAGATGAGCATCGTTCCAGAGGCGTGTCTGGCCTTTAAGATCTGTACTTATCTCAGCTTTCAGTGCCAGGCTGCTACTGAGCGACTGCTTGTCACATCTTCACAAATGCTTTGACATTTACAACACTTGGCATCACACTCTGCCACAGAGATGCACGTTTTAAGAGATCTTTTAGCGCTGCTTTGATGAATATTGCGGGGAGGGGGGGTGGGGGGGGGAACAACAGCATGGCAAAGCTTACAAGGAGAATTGTAACCATCAGTTGATGTGCTGATTATTACTTTTTTAAAAAGGTAATAAAAGTGGGATAGATCTCTTTGGATATGTAGTTAAAAATGGATCCATTCTAAAAAATCACCAGGCCGTTTCTCTGACAGTAATCTAAGAATAGAAGAAATTCCGGGTTGGGAACTTGAGGAAACATATTTAGCTATTGGTGATGTTCTTTGCATTCCTGCATCTATTTTTAGCTTGTAGTGTTGTTTAGGAGGATCGATGTCTAAACCCACAGCAACCCGCAGGGACCAGAATGCACTGCAGCCACGAGACGAAACACTGGAGCGACCCTCGCTTTTTGTCTTGATTTTATCCCGCATCTGATCACAAGTTGGGATGTGTTGTCAAATCGGCGCGGCTGCATTGACAGTCTACTGTGAACAAACATTACAAGATTGTAGGTTTTAAAGCATTTCTCATGTCAGTTATAACTCTCAAGTTTATGCTCCTGAGCAGCCAAACAAACACTAAACCACAGGTGTCCCCAGGTTTTTTCCATCTGAGAGGCTCGAATACCCTTCTCACTGCTAATTTCCCGACCAAACACGAATGCAACATGAATCTGTTCATCTCCACCGACAGTTAACACACAGCTGAATACCAGAAGTTCATGCCCGTACTCTGGCGGTTGTCAAAAGGAATTCTGGGAATCGCGGGCAATCGCTAACAACAGCGGAAATTGACAGATGGAAACAACAGAGACTTAAATTACAACAAAATAACTGCAGGAATGCACTGAACATCATAGAGTGGTGACATGCTACAGGGCAAAACTGACAGGAGGATTTTTTGCCTTAAAGGAGAAGATTGATAGAAAAAGAAAGAAAGACAGAAAGAAATGGAGTCTTTGTTGAGAGCATGAAACAAAACAAAGTGATTTTCACAGAGGCATTGCCTGCAGTGTCCCAGTGTGCCAGATCAAAATCAGCAAGCAGGGCTGATGTTCTGCAGGCTGTGGACAAAACACACCCACCTGCTTCTAAAAGAGACACAGCAGACTCCCAGCTTCATAATTATACATATAACCTGCCCACACAAAGTATGGCTACCTGATGAGGAGGGAGAGTATATATGTGTGTGTGTGTGTGTGTGTGTGTGTGTGTGTGTGCGCGTTCTGCTCTTCCACGGCTGTATGTGCTAGAGAGAATACAGCATTGTATTCACAGAAACCTGGCTTCTGGCATTTTAAAGAAATTGTCTTTTCTATTTTTTTTTTTATATAAGAAAACAAAGAGAGGAAAAGAACATGCCATCAGAATAACAACAGCACGAACAACGACAACAAGAAACGACGATTATTCAAAAACTGCTTCTGTCGGTTACATCTAAAAATCTGGAAACTAGCCGTACTAAAAATCCTGATTCTTCTTTGTGTGTTTTGTGTGTGTGTGTGTGTGTGTGTGTGTATGTGTGTTTCTGATGTACAATCAGCTGCTTTGAAGTGGTCGGACCTGAGGTATAAATGACAACCAGATATGCAGCGTGACAGAAAAAGAAACAGAAGAAACCTCTCCGCTGAGAGAGGAGCATGGCAATCATATACATTATGGTTCTTTCTTTCCTGGTAGCCGGCAGCATCACATACCATCCTGAAACAAAATGGCACGTCATGTGGCGTCTACTAAGTGAGGTTACAATAGTTGCTGTTCGACATTTTTTTTTTTTCTTCTTTTATCACGTTTTTGACAGTCTTTCACTCGAAGAAATGAAAAAATAAAAACCAACCAGAAAAGCAAAAAGAGTAATCGATTGGCTTACCTGAAGATGCAAAAACAGTAAAATAAATACATATATATTCATAAGTATATAGCTATTTTCATCATATAAAGGTACATTTTCCTGTGTGTGTGGGGTGTTTTTTTTTTTTTTTGGAATGCAGTGTAAAAGGTTTTGGAGAGAATATTTTTTCTTTTACAAGACAGCAGATAAAGGAAGGTTAACTTGTCCACCTGTCCCCCAATCTCCCCTCTGGGTCTCTGATTTCTCTGGGTGTGAGAAATAAAAAACGCAAAACAAAACAAAAAAAAAAAAAAAAAAACTGAAACAAACAAACAAAAAAAAAACCTGTCAAGTTTCAACCTGGGGTTATGTTACACCTAAAAACACACAATAAACAAAACAAACAAAAAAAAAAAACCCTCAGTGAACAGAACACCTTGTTCTTTATCAGACCAGGGTGGGACCGACCTGACTTATCGCCTCCAGGGTGAAACCAGACGACTGAATCCCAAAATGTTTTGACTTCTAGAGGAAGAAATGAGAGGTTTTCACCCTTTCATATCAACCCCAACCGGCACAGAAATAGCTGTCCCTGTGGGTCTTTTTTTTTTTTTTTCCAATCTGTTGCTCATTATGTACTTCTGTAAGGTTTTGTTGTTGCAAAAAAAAAAATACCTGAAAAGAGGTAGGGTGGCAAATATTGGTCAGTCAGACACTTGAAGCGTCTCCCTCCACCCTTTGCAAAGAGGGAGGCGAAACAAAGAAAAAAACAAAAAAAGATAATAAAAGAAAAGAAACAGCGGAGGATACTATATTTCCCAGAGTATCGGCTATCCCTTCGCTAGGCTCCCAGGTAAGGGATACATAAAAGTACGAGGCACGGAAAGGAGTCATTATTCTGAGATTGAGGTATAGCACTTGGCCTCTGCTGACCAAGTCGATATATTGTTTATATATATACGTCCATAAATTACATCTAGTACAGGTAGTTAAGTCTGCGCCATTTTCCGACTGACAAATATTGCTGCCCATCCTATTGGCTCGATCCTGAGACATTTACAGTACTGAAGGCTACTGTCGCACGCCTGCGTCGGAAAACGACTGCGTTTCCAACGCAAGCAGCGTAAAGTGAAACTAAAAGCAAAATAATAAAAACAACAGTCTGACAGTGCCATCTTTTTTGCAGATCACTGTTCTGGTTTTCTAAGTTTGAGAAATTCATTTCAGTTCACTACATTCATTATGTGAGTATTTGTTAATATATATATGTATATAAATAGATATATACTGTATCTTAAGTATATAATATAGTATGAGGTTTCTTTAAAAACAGCAGTGAGACTCAGTTGCAAGAAGGAGGACTTTTTCGGACAGGGGGAGCCGTTAACCACATGACTATAAACAATCAATAGAACCCAAGAAAAATCAAATCAAATGAAATAAATATACCTTAAATGGCATGCACCTCAGTAGGTTAGATCAGGCTGAAAATGGGACTTTTAAAAAATTTAAAATTACATTTTTAGAAAGCAATGGCAAATTTATGGCAAAATCCAAACGCACAGTAAGGGTCAAGAATTTCTTGAAGGACAGAGAGAACATTATTGTCAATGATTTAGAGATTTGTGTAAATTATACACAGAGATCGTTTGGCCTTCAAGGAATCGCCCCTCTCAGGGGAGTTCAGTCTAAGTGCTGTTGGAGTTTTTCCATGCAAACCTATGCATTAAGTGCCAATCACAGTATTTCCACACATATATCTTTTTTTCTTTTTAAGCACAAATCCATGCTTTGCATGCATCACATGAAACAGGCTAACAGGCAGAGTGCCATGGGTTCATTTTGTTCTGGGTTTTTTTTTTTTTTTTTTTTGGAGGGAGGGGGTACAGTAAAGTAATCCCACACTGTAAGTCATGTTTTGTCAAATGGTAGGGGTAAGCGAGCAGCTATCATGCCTTTTATCAGAGGCGTGTTCATAAGAAGTGCTTTGCCATCAACGCTGGGGCTTTGATCCTGTTTTAACTATCGGATCAGTGCATTGTCCTTCGCTGGGTCCAACTTGATGCACAAGACAACCTATTAGACACTTCAAATGCTCAGCATTGTTTAAGTGTTGGACGCATTTCATGCATGATGACCCCCCGGCAATATTGATGTTTAAGGGGTCTTTTCTAGAGCTTTTCCCCATTGGCCGTGCATACCTGCCAATTAAGCCAAGGGAGCTACAAAGCTTAAGGTGGATAATCAATAACAATAGTGGGGAAAATAAGATTGTATGCAACAGTTAGTAAACAGTTCTAATAATAATTAAATAATGATTCATTCGTAAGTTGGAAAGAGTTTTAGCATCTCTGGCTCAGGATTAATTGTGTTGAAATCCTCTCAACATAATATATTCAATTGCCCAACCCCCAAAATCAGCCAAAAACAAAGTGGTGCATGCCATTTTGAAGAGAATAATCAAAAGAAAACAAAAAAAAAACAAATCAAATAAATAAAATGTACAATACATTTCAAAAGGAGTGAATCATCATCATTTCATCTGAACAGAGAGGTACAATTCTCATGTTTAAAAATCTCACAGACTGGGTGAGCACCAGGCAGTGTTAGGAGCGAAGAGCAACATTTACCACAGAGCAAAAAAAACATGACAAGCAAAAAGCTTCTGTCATCTCCTTCAATCTTTTCCTGATGGAAAATACCAAAAGAGCTTTTTTTTTTTCTTTACACCTGTGTCCTCTGAGGGATATTCTTTCCCCGTCTGGTAAAACGTGGTGATAGTTTATCTATCCCTGGTGCTTCAGTGACGAGGGGAAGGGAAAACAACAAGACGACACTACACAGAACTTAACTTGTTCAAGCTGTTAACCATTTTTTTCCTTTTGATTTTTTTTTTTTTTTTTTTAAATTTTTTTTTTTTTTTAATTGAGGAGGTAATCGAGTGGAAAAAAGTAGTTTGGGTCCAAGCTGCAGCTTTCTGAAAGTCTTAACACACTAAAGCTTTTTTCCTCCATCTCTCTGCACTCCTCACAGCTCCCTGCTCCATATCCCCCAGAGAAGAGCTACACTACATGCATAACCTCAGACAGCTTTCTTTCTCTCTTGTTTTTTCTCTTATTTTTGAAAAGTGCTATTTTAGAAGTTTAGCGCCATAAGTTTGATCCCCAAAGCCAACGTCGGTGTTTTCTGTTCTTTTTTCATGATTCGTTAGCAGGTCTATCGGCTATGGCGCTGCTATATTTACTCACATAGCCCCTCCCGCAGACAAAGCATTAGTGAGAGGCGTGTCTTGTCCTCCTGTCTGTCAACTATAGGTCCAACAGGAAACAACCACATTTGAAACCCACATCATCTGTCTCAGTTACCCTGAGTTAAAAACGAGGAGAAAAGGAATCTTCCAGAATCACGGATTGGCTTTTACGTCATCAGTCATAATAATTTATAATATATTAAATCTGCCTTTCCCTCACCTCTATCAACTACCCCTCCCCACTGCATATTGCCCACCCACCACCCCAAATGAACACCCCTCTATAAATGCACATTGTCGTAGTAAACTGCCTTTAAAACTGTCTTTGAAGTTTGAGGGTAGAAGAATTTTTTTAAAAATTCATCAGCTAAGCTGTTTCTGCTTAGTTTGATTAGAAAAGCAAAAAAACAAAACTTCAGCAATGTGTTGTTGTTAGCTAGGACTAGCTAAAACTCATTAGCTAAAACTAGCTAAAGCCTTGTATATGAGCTAGATAATCAACTGGATAGCAGCAGAGTTTCACATTCTGATCCTAAAAGGCCTTCATCCAATAAAGATCTCCATGAGGGGATGAGCTCACTTTGGCCGCCCATTTGGAGGGCGGACCTGATGGCGGCTCTGGCATTCCAGGATCAGCAGTGAGACACTGATGGAGGTCCATGAGGTAGCATTCCGCCTTAAAAACAGCTGATCCATAATCAGATTACCCCTCAACTTGTCCCTTGGCAAAAAAGAGGGTTAAAGAGCTTCCTGGATCTGATTATGGATCAGCGTGCACAGGCGATGTGCACCTCTGACCCATTGCGAGGTTGCGACTGGGCTTCAGAGACAGACCATAATAAGTGCATGATGCAAGGGCAACAATGCCGAGGTAACCTGGTCTGTAAGCGCCAGACCCAAAGTGTAGTGCAAAAGAAAGCAAAATCAAATGAAAAGATAAAGATAGAGGAAAAGAAGTCGAATTATAGAAGTCAGTAGTATCCACGAAACTCACAAACATGCATCCCTGAATGACTTTTGTGTGTCTTTTCTCGTTCAAAAAGGACGGGTTAATGTTGCTTTCGTCCACACAGAAATTAGCAGAATATCTTAAGGAGGAAAGAAAAGGTTTGCAGTTAAAGCGTCATGGCTACCTGGCAAATGGGTTTTGATTCAGAACCCTGGTGAGGAATATCGATGGCATGATTAAACCTTACAGTTGGCTTCAAATGTAATCATCAGTTCACTTACCAATTTTCAGCTAGTACTCCATGACAGAGGGGAGCGGTTAAGGGGCTTTAATTTGTCAGTTTTTTTTTTTATAAGGAGTTAATTTTCAACCTTCCCCTCATTTTCCCCCAAATTGGAATGGTCCAAACCCCAAACTGCATTTATAAGCAGCAAAGGTTCAGTGTATCAAGTTCAGAAAAGAGGGGGATTAGGTTTTGGGGCTGGGGATTATCAGCATGCTTAAGGAAACTTCATTAATTGTCATTTAACTCTTGTCTTTAGCTGCATTTGTTAAGCCCCTGGATATAAAAGCTAAACAAATGCATGTTCAGCGTCGTTCAAGTGACGCTTGTTTAAAAACCATCCGATGTTGTTTCTCTCCAGTTTTTTTAAGAATCCTCATATTATCCCTGCGTTTGTGCTCACCCAGATACTGCAAAGTAAATTGGCACAAATAAAGCCCGATCCGTTTTCAAATTACTTTTGTCATTTGACTGAGGTTTACATGTGTTAGTCGTTTAGTCGATTGGTTTGAAATTGTCATCAATCTCTTCTTTTACATTGTCCTTGAGCTCAGCAGCTGCCAGCGGCGGGCCGTCATCTCGTGAGGTTGCGGTGGGTGTATTCTCTGACTCCACGGGAAAATCCTGGCCTCCTGCTTCCATCTTCATCATCAGCTTGAGCTTCTTCTTTGGGGGATTCTTCAGGGTTCCCATGCGCTCCTTGACCTTGTACTCCAGGGTGCTGTGCGGGATCCCGTACATGTTCTGGGCCTTGGACACACTCATCTTCCCGCTCATCACTACTGTAATGGCCTCCTCCAGGATCTCGCTGTTGTACTGGCGATAACGGCCCCTCTTCTTCCTCGGTTGCTTGGAGTTTGGGTCCCCTTCCACATCAGAGGTGGAGTACGCTGGCCCAGAACTGGAGTGGTCCAAGTCAGAGCTCCAGTAGTCAGCCGCCCCGTCCAACAGGCTTCCAAGGCTTCCTCCCCGGCGGTTCTGCTTGGGTAGGATGGCTCTCAGCTTCCGGCTCAAGGTGTTCTCCCCATGGCCACCACCCCCAACTCCCATGGCGCCGTAACCATACAGTTCAGAGGCATGAGAGTCCCAGGAGAGATCCATGCCCCGAACCTGGGGTATCTTTAGGTCAACAGGAGGTGAATGGCCCTGGTCTCTCTTGCCCTCGTGGTGGTGTTGGGCCTTGGAGACCTGATTGTGGTGGTGATGGTGGAGGGAACTCTTGAAGGAGAAGGCTCCGTGGTGGTTGTGATTCTCCAGAAATGTAGGCAGGTCTTTGAGCTCGCTGAGGGCCCCACTCAGAGCTCCACTGGCCTGCTTTAATTTCATCAGGCTGTCAAGGTGGGCCTTGCTCCCCCAGAAGGAGGAAGAGCCCTTCTGGCCAAGCAAGGAGTGGGACTGCCCGTGATTGAGCAAGCCGGCTGACTCTAGATTAGCCAATGAAAGAGCAGCAGGCTGGCTCAGGAGGCGGTGCTTCTGGCTGAGGAGCTCTTCCTTGATGCGAAGCGAGCGGGCCAATGGGGGCTTGAAAGAATTGGAGCTGATGTAGTTCTCCCTCAGTCCGTCCTGCAAGCTTCTCTGCAGCAGGCCGTCCTCCTCATCCACCTCTGGCAGGCTATGTTCCACTTTAAGGGAACGTCTGGATGGAGAAAAAAGGAAATAAAATTATGAACAAGGTCAGAGATCTCACAATTAAACAAAACTGATTTCCTGAGACCAGGGTTTGATGTATATTGTGTAATTAAATGTCAGAAATGTCAGCAGGGAATATCTTAAAACCTCTGCAAACAAAACTGAAACAATCCGCATAAATACCACTTAGGGTTATTGGGAAAATACATGTTTTTGTGACTTGAGTGAATTAACATGTTTTCATTTATCCAGTCAATAATTACGCCTATTAATGCCCACACAGACCTGTTAAGTAAAGCAACAAATCTTAGAGATGTCTACTGCATCGGTCTTCCTTTTTATGGAACGCAGAGCATTACTAGGCTTACAATTTGACAAAACAGTTGCAAACAAGTTGTTTTTCTCAGCCCTTCATTATTAAACATCAATTAGTTGTTTGCAATGACTATAACTGAGGTGGCAAAAGGATGTTAGAGTCATTATGTTTTAATCTTTCATGCCATAATTAAATCTCAAACTTATACACATAAATGCACATTGCAAAAGGCACCAAAAGCATCAATTATATAAATATTAGCACAAACATTGAAGCTGTTCCCTCTGCATTGGCAGTCTTGTCTTTACTCTGGTTAATACAAATTTCAGTTTATAGACCCATTTATTTTTTCAGTGCGATGTGACTGGAGTGTTAAAATGGCATTGTGATGATTTAGAGATGTAAGCTGATTCAGAGATGTTGGGGAAAAAAGCAAACAGAAAGACATAATGCTTATAAAATTCAGCACATGTAGCAGCAGGGTTTGCTAAGCTAATCAATAATGTAACAATAAGGAGAGGGTTAAGGGGAGATGTGTGAAGGCAAGGACACATGAGAAGCTATTATCATGGTTTTATCACACTTTCACATACTGGTCAAGCAAAAGGATTTTGGAAACTATAGATTTAACCAAATGTTCTGATGCACATTGTTAACTTCTTTCACTCATGCAGCATTCACTGATCTAACAGATAATGACTAGAATAAACTCTTCACAAACTTCAAACCACTATTCAGTATAAAATTGAACTCAGTAGACCTCCAAAATAATAAAAACTGAGGGACTATCAATCAACCAAAATAGTAGATTCTGAACACTAGGCAATAATAATGTGTGGTATGTGACTGCTGAGCTCAGTTTGCAGATTGTACCATAACTCATAAAACATTTATTATAATTCAGTTTTAAAATTTATAAAAGGCGTGGGTACCCCTTATATTTATCTTAAAATAAATATAAGAGTTGACATGATGATTGACACTATAAGAAAGAGGTAGAAAGGTCGTCCAAAGTAGAGACTGCTTCAATTTTAATGGTCACAGTCCAAAAAGATTGGGAAACTTGTCCTATGGTTTATCATTCCTGTCTTATTTTCGATAATTATTTACACCTTAAATTGAGTTTCTTGAAGTTATATTTAACTAAAATGAAAACATACAGTATGTCTTCTGTCCAACCTGCAGTGATCAGCAAGCATCTGACATTTCAATGTTTCAAATTTTCTGAAAACTGCCTGTGGTCTTGAAACATGTGCTTACATGCCACTTGAACTGCTGCAGCCAATGTTCCTACTGCTAAGTAACTATGGCAACAGTGGACAGTCTCTTTTAAAAACGCTTCCTTAAGGCTGATTTATGGTAGGTCGCTCGATACTTTTGATAAGTGTCACTCAACAGAAATTTAAGACATCTTCAATTCATGCTTTGGCGAAAGGCGCCGGTGGTCTCCATGGTAACCAGACGCCATCCACCAACTGGCTTAATTAGTTACATTATATCATCCAGACTGGGTCTAATTAAACAAGGATGTTATAAGTTATCTAAACTTACAGTCCAAAATATCAATAAGGAAGTTCAGTGAAAACTACAATCTCCATGGCGATGTTAGTAACACTACCCAATCACATTGCGTGACAAAATATAATGGTGTCCATGACGTAACAAAATTCTCGACCTGCGCATGAAAGGAAAGTGTTGAGCATCACTTATTTCTATAGAAAATACATAATTTCTGTCGAGCGACACTTATCAAAAGTGTCAAGAGACCTACCATAAATCAGCCTTTAGGTTCATAATAACAGGAAGTAGCTTGTGGGAGAATAAACTTGGGGGAAATACTGTATCTCTTCATTGGAGACATTCTGGTGAGCTACAGTGTGACCAACTGTGCGATGTGGGGAGTCCTCAGCAGGAGCTTTAAGACAGATTATCACAGTGGGCGGTCTCGGGCTTGTTGAAAACAATACAAGGTTAACGAGAGGCTTTAGAGTCTACATTCTAATAGAGCGTTCTGTTAAAATAAGCATACAGTCATCAGGGAGGCTCCGCCAGACAGTAATGGTGGATCTGAGGCTTCAATGTGAGCATACATTTGTGAAAAAAGGAAGAAAGAAATATGCATAACAGGGAGATCCCCAATGAGACCAATTGAAAGAGTCTTTCAGCAACTGGGCGAATGATGTGTTTCCCCTTAACAACAGTCTTTTGAGGCTCACGTAGTTTTTGAAGAAAGGTAGTTTTATTCTGCGGCCAATGTTTATTTTTCTTTAAATATGATAATTTGCACTAGAAACTGCAAGGGGAATTTAGGGTATAATTGTATTCTTGTTAGTTGGGAAAAACTCTTTGAAACAACAATTGAAACCATCATGGGACATCTTAAACTAAAAACTGTTATTCTAATAGGGTTTGTAGCTTCTACATGCATACTTAATAAAATCACAAAATAATGAATTACTGTAATGCATTTGATTGAAAACCTAATAAAAGATCTAAATATTAAAATAATGTACAAACTAAAGAAATGTGTTTTTAATGCAGATGTGGCCAGAAAAAAAAAAACTTTAAATTAAAGGCCCGTAACCTGTAATACATGCACTAACCTGCTGTGTGCTTTGGGGATTGTCTGGCTATCAAAGATGAATGGGTGGGTGTTAGTGGGGGTGGAAATACAAGCTCCTCCTCCTCCTATAGTTAATATTACATGACCTGATCATTAGAGAGTCCCAGTGAGGCTCAGGGCCTTAGGGCCTTCTGGGCCTTAGGGCCATGAGGCGAGAAACAGAGTCCTGTCCTGAGGGGCTTAAGGTTTCTAATTTTGATTTTAGTCCTGGAATGTAAATACTTCACCTGCCGAGGTTTACCAGCTGGGCTTTTGCTCATGGAGTGTATTAGAAGGCAATATATTGTGTTAGAATAAAAAAAGGAATCTTATGTATCTGTAGAAAAGGTTTTGCTGAGCATATTCCATGAGTCGATGCCCCTTCAACCTGTTTCAACAGGAAATGTTTCAATTGGTTGATTACGTTGGCTCTGAAACTGTCAGGCATAATAACACAGTCCTCACCAAAGTAAATGTAAAGGTTGTAAACAAGCAGTTTAGCCAGATTATCTAAACCTCCTTTTTTAGGGGGTTCAACCAAAATTGAGACCATTTAGTCAGTAATTATCCCTCATTACACTACACAACTGTGTGTTCACAAGTACAGCAGATGGAAGTTAAACCAGGAAGTTGTAAACTGTGACGGATGTTTACAAAAGACAGGTTGGGTAACGATTTCAGCAGACACCTTTATTTCCTCATTTCATATGGTTTAAAACCCGTATGATTATCTAACTGATGTCTTTTAAGCAATTTATAAATCTTAGCAATTAACTTGGTGGTAATCATATGATTACTGATAATTGCAGATAACCGCCAAAACTATACAAAATAAGACCCAAAGTGTAATTAAGTCGATATGCATCCTTTAAAGCCCCAATTAAATGCCAGGTCTGTAACTTAAAAAGGGTGGCTGCTGTTTCTCACTCGGTAACTGTCTTTTTGTTTCATTTTAACTCCAAACTAGTGCAGTAAAGCTTTGTATCAAGGCAGCATTGGTTTTCACCAGGACAAAACACTCATGTGGTGGCCACACGGGACTCTTGTTAACTGAAATGTCAATGCAACACTTCTCAAATCTCAGTTCAGTAGGCGGTTGGACGTGTATTCACTGCTGGATTAAAGAGAAACTGTCCACATGGTGGGTGCAGGTTTTCTATGCCCACATCCTCCACCGAAGCACACTCACCACACTCAGCGTTTGGGGCTGCTCTGTGTATCGAACCTCTCCTAATCCATCTTTGACCTACAGATCAAAAGTATTCCTGGAAATGGCAGCTGCAATTAGCGTTGATTGTTTATTCCCTCTTGATGCAACAACCAAGTATGATGGCTACTGATTCAAACATGACTTCAAGGCAAAGTACACGTTCATCAATAAATGATCGGGCTGCAACACTGAGCTTCGTCAATAAAGGCACTGACACGAAGACAAACAGAGAAAAGCCTCCGTCATGTGTTTGACACGCACCGCCGTTGAACTCTCGCTCTTGGGTGGGGGGTTGGAGGTGGGGGTGGATGAGGGCGGAGTCTGAATTATAAATACCTGTAGTATGAACAGCTACAGCCATGGAATGGATGGTAGCTCAGGTATTGATCAGCTGAGCGAAACCAATAAGTAAGAGATGAAAGGTGGGAGGCGTTGGCAGGGCTCGCTTCAGGACGACTTCGCGGAAATCGAAGTATGCAACATTGAAATGTTGAGAAACCCAGCGAGGTCACGGCACTTTCAAGACCCGCAGACCCTTCGCTTTGCTGTTCCCACAAAGTCGATTTTCTCTAAGTCAACACTGTATTTACCAACAGGTTGTTTCTTGCCTTGCTGCTACTTCTGGAACTTAATCTATCTAAACAATATATTATTAGATTAATAGAAAGATATATGAAAAAAACACAATCAAGGAACAAAGAAAATATTTAAAGCCTAACCAACAGAAGGTTTGACACCTTAAGATCGTCTGGAACTGATAAAACACAGCTGTGATTAAACCTGTACCTAGTTTATAAAAGCTTAATGGTGATGGTTCAAGACACTTTTATCGTTTCCAATAAACACTTACAGAGAGTTGAATTTAATTAACATAAAATCCACAGAAAAAAAGAAGCATAATCTACTAGGGATAAGCTGCGTGTTGTGAAAATGTAAATATCTGGTTCACATATTGTGTTCTTAAAGGATACAACTGACACTATATGGTGGTTGGAGAAACATACTGCATTTGTCAGCAAGGCATGAGCAGAGGTGAGCCGAATGCTTACAAATGTACTGCATTGTCCATCTGTTTGGTGGTTTAACTTGCTCCCTGTGATGCTCTTCCACAGCAGTGGATTCACTGTTTTGCTCATCGTCACTTCATGCATCTTTAATGAAAAAAAATGTTCAAGGATCTTACTGATGCTTTTGCATTTCTCCCATTTACCACATTAGATTTGAAAAGCCTTTGCAAGCCGCTCTGTGGTTGCGTAGCTGGGATGTGTTTTGTACTGTAAAAATGTTAAACATCTTAGGCTTGAGATCACAAGTACTGCTTCTTAGAGTGTCTGTAAACATTCAGAAAGTGGTGTTTTTTTTTAGTGATGACAGCTACATATGTTGTCCACAGATGGTAAGAATGAATAACTGCAGATATAAGTCATGATAGTCAAGTCATGACAATATTGACAATATGTAATGCTCTTAACTTATAAGCACAATTAAACACTAATTGCAGACTGACTTCACAGCCTCAAATCTTCTAAAGCAGATCTATACATTTCACGAGATAAAAGAATTCATACAATTGATAGACACAGCATGTTGACTGATACATTTCAATTATTGTTTACCATCCACCAGTTATTGCAAGTAATACTTTGCAAACAAGGCTGTCTTACTATAGATACACGTGAAAATGTTGTGATGTGATCCACTGGGACACGTTGTTTTCAGCATCTCTGCCTAGATAACAGTTTGACTGTTCCTCTAGGAGAGGAAATAATAGTCTAAAGCTTCATTTATACTCCCGAGCAGACGCGCACACGGACAGCTGCAGACACCACGGATGGGTAGTTGATGTGTTTGTACTACCTTCTGGGGTCCGCTCGGAGGACGTGTTCCACACATGCGCAGTAGATCGCCGTCAACAGGAACACAACAAATTGCAAGTACACGGATGTCCGCACAGAGCCCACGCGCACACCCTCTGATGACGAAATTTACGTTACGTGGACCCAACTATAATTTCAGCTTAACAGTGTACAACACAGTCCACAATCCATTAAAAAAATGATAGATACATTTATGATACTCTGCAGTCCAAAGCTAAATTCGATACTATTAATTTCAGCCAGTAAATGGATTTAATATTTTTACTTTTCACTTAATTAACTGACTTAAATGTATTAAGACTCAAATCTTAGTTGGTTTTTGGTAGCTGTGTCATTTTTCTTTTTTTAGCCTGAATTTCAGAGTTTGGGTCAGATCTATGGTTGTGCATCTATTTAGCCGAATCTCATCAATTTTTCAATGCACAACAGTTGATCTTTCCACCCCTTGTGTACTCTGTAGCTTGTTGAAGATAAGAGTGGTTTGCCATCTAGGGCTGTGTTTTCCAACCTTTTTGGCCTGTGACACTTTGAAGTGAAGTAGTATCAACTGCAGTCCCTTTGTGACAGTTTGACTGTACTGTATCTATGAGTATTACCTAAAGAGGTTAAACTCTGCTGTATTTCAAAAGTAAAGAACAAAGATTAAAGAAATGTCATAAAAATATAAACATAATTTGTCTAGCAGAGATGTGTTTTTTTTAATCTTGTTAATTATCTTACAACTTCTCAGATTCATTAAGCAACCCCTTGGGGGATTTGACCGTCGTTAGTCACATCAACACGCAGCGCACGTTCACCAGACAACAGTTCAGAGTTTTATTTTTGGCCAATTTGACAGAATTAATTAACAACAGTTGATAAGATCTGCCTGTGATAGTTGTCATCTCAGCCTGTGAAATCAATGTTTGTTGGCTAAAACCAAGAAGCCTGACTGCGGTTTAGCATCTGGATCTGAATCTCAATCTCTGAGTATGACATCATCACCTCAAGCCAAGTTTCCACACAGAGCCCAGTGTTGGACTGACATGAAGTTCTCTCCAGAAAATGCAGTGCAGAAAACACAGCAGCAGTGACCGCTTTAACCTCTCCGGTGTTGTTTTAGGCACATGACCGTGGCACTCTACTACCAGAGGCCAGTTTGACTAATCCTGTTGTCTTACCCTTTGACCCCAGGCGCAGAAGAGAAGCCGGGGAAGGCTTTGAGGCTGCCTGCGCTGTGGTTCTTCTTGGTAGAGAGGTCCAGGACGCCATCTGAGGATAAACACATACAGGAAACTGGTTGAACTCAAATCTTAGTCAAAGCTTTACTGGGCGTTGCAGTCAGAAAACACATTAAAACACATAGCAAGTCACATACCTAGATACTTCTTATGCATTTATATTGTACTGAAGGTTCATCATACTATACACTTACTCAGCAATGTGTAGATTAATGTCTAATTTGGTTATCTGGCCTTAAAGGTTCAGTACACCCCATCACAACCTTTTGCCAGATGGTCAAATAGCTTTGGAAACCCCCTCCCCGCCACACCTTAAGGTAAGAGGGAATATTTCTGACCATTTCTGAAACGTTTTGAAACCAACTCACCCAATTTCTGCCATGATTGATCAACTGTGCCAGAAAGGAGCCAGGGTTTGAACTCTCTCTAACTACAAACGAGTGCAACACTATGAATGTCTTCCAGGAGAGACTGTCTGAAAGTGCATACATTTATCCCCATATTTAAGCGTCATAACATCTCCCTCTCTACAATAGCCGACTTAACATTCCTTCGAGTGTAACCAATCGAAACAACTAGAAACACTTTTGATTTCCAACATTGTCAGACAAGACTCTGTAGGAACTGGTTCTGATCAAGCATAAACTGAGGTGATGGTGATATGATTGCTGCTGGTGCCCTATGCAACCCAAAGAGGACACTTGTAAAAACAACCAATAATGGTAGAGAAAGGTTAAGATTGTGAATCAATGCCCACTTGCATATAGCATTTAGAAAAAGTCATATTTTCTGTAAGCATTTTGATGTTTTAATGAATACAGTCAATTCTGAGCTGCATAAACAAAACACTTAAGGTGCCTTCAATGGCAAAAGTTTTTTTTCTCAGTGATGAACAGCATCAAAGGTCCGTGTTTGGAGACTGACAATCCTGTGGTTGGTATCTAGTCAATTATTTCTTGCCACATCCCAGTGGATATTTTCAGATATTATTTACTACGCAGGATCTGTTTTCTTTCAGCGTATTCATCTAACAAACAAACATATTCATCGAACGACAATTTTCTCCTCCTCAGTCCAGCTGGACTCCTAATTTTCACCAGGTGTGTTTAATGCCTCACTATACATCAATAATGATGTTTTGGATCGCAATCACGATTTGATTAACCTGAGCAGGAACAGCGTTACCGTGGCAACTTATTCCATATTCCTGTGTGAAGGTGAGAAATCACTCGGTTTTGCTACGTTGACAACTATACTATATGTTAATCGATTTGCTAAGAGTAGCTGCTTTTTATTTTAAAACAACACTCCTCATTAGCGGAGAGGGAAAGGAATAAACTGGAAAAAAAAACAACTGAAGCATACATCAGATAATATATGTGTGTGTTATATATGAAGCTGTTCACTCTCTTCTCACTCAGACTTGCAAATGGATGCTGTGTGTTTACTGCATAAAACATTTGTAAAAATTTACCTCCACAGTGAGAAATCACTGCTGTGTGTGTGTTTTATTAATGAAATCAATCATCATCTTATATACAAATTAAGAGCTTCTGTAACTGCCTGTGTGGTTGTGTGTCTGCATATGAATGTCTGCTTCTGCTTATTTCTTTGGTTAGATGACAAAAAAATGAGATATTTCAGAACAGGTGGACTCTGTGACACTTTAGCACTAAAGTCTGGGAAATCCGGCAGCATACTGTGTGTGAAATCTCAGCTTATTTGTGAATATGTTTCAGGCAAGTCAGGTCACCACACACAGAGGAGATACAGTATATCATCATGTTTTAACTAATCTGCTCCTTTTGCAAAATCCCGGTATCATGTAATGCTGTTATATATATATAAAAACCTGATCATTTCCATGCATATCATGCATAGGGGGCTTTTTCATGACTAGATAGTTGTATTAAATTATTTCCAGCTTTTTAGGACACACACTCTGACAGATAGTTAACAGGCATTGCATCTATGTTGGCCAAAATTGATGAAAATACATTTTTTGTGTCTGATATTTTGCCAGAATTTGGCAAAAGTAAGTTTTTCAATCATAAAAACTTTCCATTGAAAAACCTACAGTGTACACATAAATGCAAATGTATACACATATATTCATGAACAAACGCCCTCTCTGTCTGTCTCTCTGTGTTTTGCTGGTGTAATCCCTAAAGTGCAGCTGACCTTTCGACCGCTCTAACCCACGCAACCCTATATGGGCACAGGACGCACTACTGCATCGCTAATCTTCAGGGGGCTTTTTGTCATTTAATCGGACAAAAGGGAAAATGTGAGGTGATATTAAAATGAAAAACAGAGTCACTGTACAGCAGCAAATGAATGAAAATGATAAATCTGCTGATGTGTGAGGGCAGCATGTACTTAATGTAAAGCATACAGTACACACTGGAATCCATGGCACATGTGTGTACACAGGAATTTGGCTCCAGAATTAATCTGAATCAAAATGTACTTGAGCCACAAAGTGTCCAGCAATAACAACCAAGATAGTATATGGAAGTGGCCCTCTTCTGGCCCGGACAAAATGGATGTGAGCCTGAATTGGCCCACAAGTAAAATAGCAAATATGGCCCAAATATCTAAAATCAAATATGGGCCTTTTTTTGTAAAGATGCAGTGCTCTCACTGGATGTGTGCCAGTTTTGGTTTGACATATGGCATTGCTATGGCTTGCTTGTGGCCCAGATCTGGGAAACAGGGGCCCAAGTGCCATCATCCCACATGGTATGTGGGCTGGATGAAAGTGCTGAAAGTGTCGGGAGTGGGCCGGATCTGGGCCACAGCAATTTTGCTATCTGGGAACTATGATAAATTACACATAACAAGTCACACTAATGAGTTTCTTCTCTCAGTTAATGAACATGTTATTTAGAGTAGATCTACGTTAGCATGCTTGTTTTCACATAACACATTGGTGGTAGTAATAAAATCACCCTATATTACAGTATTTAAGAGTTAAAAGCCCACCTGATGAATGCAGGTCCAATATTCACTCTCATTTTGGCTCTAGTTTGGTCACCAGCAACTCCTGAGAAAAACATCTGGCTCATTAGATGCTAGATGCTCCACTTTCTTCAACAGCTAGTCCTTAACATCATCTGTCTACTGTTTAGTGCTGGGCACTTAGTGTTGGTTTATCAGAGCTTATTTACTGAGAGCAGCTGCTGGGAAAGAGGTTCATATGAGCAGTGAGAACGACACAGAATTTGCACCGTAAAACCAAAACTATGAGCTAAAAAAGGACAAAAAACGTAGAGGTGCACCCATTCACATTACATGTAGTAATTCTATGATTGTTAATATAAAAACATTCATTAGTGGAGCATTAAGAATGTCATTTTTTCCTAGATTACACCTACTGTGTCATATTTAAACGAGTGCATGCCTGTGTATATATGATCCAGCTTTGAGGATAATCTGTCAGAATTCGTCTAAAAGGTGTTTTGTGTTTGCGTGTGTGTGTGTGTGAGAGAGATAACGTGCGAGCATGAATTGGATGTAAATGCCTAAACCTTTTTTTGTAAAAAATTAAGGAGGCTTACAGTAAGCAGATTCCAAAAAGCTGGTATTAAAGTGGGTGACCAGTCACACTGTGGTCCAGGACTGAAACAGTGATCTGTTGCTGCTCGGCCTGCTCGGCGATCGAAACGCAGACCTCCTGCTGGTTTAGTTTGATTAAACGGAGATTGAGCCCTGAGCTGAATTTCAGAGCTCAGAATAGTGCTGCGTGGGCTGAGTCCAAAATATGATGGCTTTTCAGTGATCTGTTCATGAGTATAATCTGTGTGTTGAATATGAATCTGCATGTGCTCAACGTGAACCTGTGTGTGTATGTGTGTGGTCATCTGTGTGTTAACAATGTCAAGGTAATGAAACATTTTGTCAACATGGCAATCCTCTCTGAGTTTAATCATCTGCTGTGTTACTGTGTCAATAGGAAAAGTAGAAAACATGAATCAAAAATACAGAAATAATGAAATTAAGCAAATATATACTACAAAATGTACAGCTGATTTAATTACATGAGTTGAAATTATTGAAATGCTCCTGTATTCTCTTGATTAATGTGTACGTGTGGGTACCTTTGTTAATAGTATTGTGGAGGCTTTAAGCCCAAATAATGAAATATTGATTTTTTTTCAAGCTCAGGGATGATTCACAAATTTAATTGATTTTTTTTCCCTACAAAATGCAAACGTGATTAAAACATCATATTTTTTTAGGACTTCACATGCAAAACAGTTGAACAACATAATAAAAATAAAATACCTGCACTGCCTGCAAGGAATGGATTGTCAATGTCAGATGTCTCCACTAAATCAAGCACAGACATCCATTTAAATAATCAGTTTCAGCACAGATAGAGCAGAAAAGTTTCCATGGTAATTCATCTGCTTCTACTGTTTGTGTTTCTTGACAAGCCTGATATCTACCCAGCAGGTAGGGACAGAGTGGGGATAGTAGAATCCACACACTCTTTTAATCTGTCCCTACTGTTGATGGGACTCCTTAAATTCACTGCAAAGTAGCCAGAACAAGCTAGCCACCTGAAATCATGACAGTCCAGCAAACTGCAGCAGGTGCACTTACAGTGTTCATGTCACAGTTTACAAGGCTGTTATGACTGACCAGTGTAGCCAGCAATCATCTATGTTACTTTTTGCCAACAAGATAACCTTTTGTGCACGTTGTAATAACTTGATTTTTACGATGTGTGGACGTTGTACACATCGTGCAAATACAAAAACTTAAAATTAATATGGTCCAACGCTCTCACCCTGCTGGCTCGGCTCTGGGTCGACCTGGTCCTTTTTGACGGTGAGGTCCAGCGGGCCGTCCTGGTCGGCCATGAGAAGTTTGCTGAGGACGGGATTCTGTGCAGAGGCGACGGTCGTACCTCCTCCACCGTTACTGGATCCCGTGCCGTTGCTGCTCTGGGTGCAGGCGTGTGCTGAGGCAGCAGCAGCGGCCGAGGCAGAGGTGGGGCTGAGGCCCAGTCCCGAGGTCGGGGACGGGGAGGAGGAGGCAGATGACGGAGGGGAGCTTGGCGTGGGCAGGGGCCCGGGTGGGGAGCAGGGGGCCGGGGCCAGAGACGCCGCTCTTGGCAGGCTTTGGTCCTTCATGGTGCCGTTGGGCAGGGGCGGGTCGTCCTGAGTAGTTTTTGAGGTATATTCCGCAGCGAACTGGCGGATCATTCGCTGCATGATCTCACGAGCCACTAGAGGAATGTGAGGGTCTGAGAAACTTGGGAGGTCTGGAGAGAAACAAAACAGAGGAGCAAAAACATGTCAGCATCCCATCCTCCAGGAATCTGTTCAGGCATTGCTATGCTCAACAGTTTATTTATCCCATTTTATCCTGAAAATGTAATCCTGATGCTATGCTGAAATAATCCAAAAATCACCCAGAAGCACATTTAATCCCGTCTATTGACCACGATGAAAACACCATGATATCAGTGTGCACAGCAGATTATTCCCTGCCATTCATCAGCTGGGGTTTCCATCCTTCCTCCTTAAAATCTCAAAGGAGTCTTTCTTTAATTCTATAAATCTCTTGTATTTCAGAACAATATATGTATGAAAATTCAGCTGCGTATTGTTCTTGAATCATAGTGTTCACTAAAATGTGTCTGCACAGACAAACACACATAGTCTTCTTAACAACACATGATACCATACAGCTCCTTTAAAATTGGTAAAGAATAGATTTAATGAATGGTGATTTTTGATGATCAATTAAATTGGTATGGCATCATATTGTTTTGTATGAGATCGAATCATATTGAATCAAACTGTGTTTTCTGATTTAGTCATTAATCAGGATTTTGTTCCTGTTCCATTTCTAAAATACTACTTCTAAAGTACTTTGAAATACAGAATATAAGAATATAAATATAAGATCTATTTCAAAGTGCACCAAGCACCAGGACTTGGAGACTGGGAGACTGGGAGAAAGCACAGAATCAAACTTTCCATCGTCCCCTGCTGCGACAAAACAAACCCACATCAAACACTGGTCATTGATCTCATGGGTTAATACACGTTGAGCAAAACAATGACGATACTCATTTGTTATTAGTGCATTAATCTGGCATCGTCCCAGATAAGTCAACTGTACTTATCTCTTTAAAACCAGCAGCTATATTACTTGGATACTTGCATATGTGGAACCTTAAATCCTCAAAACAATACATTAGCCCAAAAATCTAATCCTAAAGCTATACTGAAATAATCCAAAATCACATATATTCTATACTATATATATATATATATATATATATATATATAGCACTTAATCCTTTCTATTGAATAAAACACCATAATATCAGTGTACAGCAGGTACATGCTGCTATTTTCCAGCAGTGCCTCACACAGCTGCTTTCCTAAAATGCCTCCTATGATGTTTTTAACTCTGCACTATTTCTTCTTCTTTCTTTTTTTTTTCAAATAGCTGCTCCTTTTTCCAAACCAATTTGTACCACTTCTGGGGGTTTCATATCTTATCATACCCATAGCTGTGTCATCACTTGTGTACTCCAGATAAGCAGCAATAAGGGCTACAAAGTAAATGTGTGAAAAAATACTGTAAAACCACTGATCTATCGTACTTCTCCATCTGAACTTCTGCCTGAGGCTCTTCCAAGTCTGGGTGACTAAAGCTGACATCTTGATGAGAGCTCAAGCCTGCAGAGGCAGTTTTTCATCAGACTTTTATAGCAGTTTTATAGTCACACTTACAGCAAACCTTTAAACAATGGGTATTATTCTTGAAGTTGCCATTGGGTCTGCTGCAGAATTGCTCAGATTTTGCATCTCTGATCATTGTATTACGTATTGTAACAATAAACACTCTTATCAAATTACTAAATCTTTTACAGAGATGATCAAAACCACCATGGAGATGAACAATGGAAATGTCAGACATGAATAAAAAAAACGCCAAGACAAACAACAAGAAAACAAAGAAAGAGAAACAAATCATGTCAAAGCCTGTCTGGTACAGTGTTGTTTTATGAAGTTTTTTTTAAAAGGGGACATTAATAAGTCCTCTGAAAAGAAGGGAAACATCTTTCTCCCAAATGAAACCATGAACTCCTTTTATCAATATGAAATAAAACATGACACAAAGTATGTTTTAGGATAATTAAAGCTCATGTCACAGTTGTACTGGGTAACAATCCATTGTACTTTTTTGGAAGATAAAACAAGTCTTATGTCAAACTTGCAGCAGCAATGTAGTGCTAAAAAGGAGGGTAACCTAACTCCATTTACTGATCAACTGAACCTTCAGAAGCACATTTAGTTAAATCTTCTCTAAATTCATAAAACTGACATTTGTCTATGCCACTTTTAAGATTTCTGCCTTTCAGATTTGACTTTTCATTATCAAAAGCTTAGAAGACTTAATGACTACAACAGGCTGCTGTAAAACCACAGACCTATATGTAGGTGTTGTTGCCATTTGTTGTTTGCGATACATTGCCTAATCCCCCTGTTAATGTTATGTGATTTCTGTGCTTGTGTGCTCCACCTAAACAGGACACTATATAATCCCTGCCACTGAAAAGACCTTGTTGGCATGACAATAAAAGGGCTTAAACTGTAGATTGGAGTATCTGTTCTGACCTGACAAAAGATACGATAAGTTACAGTAGTTAACAGACTCACATTCGTGATTCCATTGTGTGGACACACTGTGGAGCTTTTTCCCTTCTGCCAGAATCAAACAGGCCTTAAATGCGAAGAAAAGCCAGGGAGTGGCTTACTTTGCTGTAAATGTGCCCTAATTATACAAGTTCATTTTGACAGGTGCAGGTTTTGCACTTCTACCTTGGAAAATCTACTGGGGGAACTCCAGCACGCAGCGACCATGTGTGCTGTGTTTGCAGGGAAATGGCTGTTGTGTAACACTGCAGGCCGGTGCAAAGGTACACGAGTGGTCTCGCCTTGCTAGAACAAAGCCGAGTGATTTGGCAGCTGCATTTTTTTTGAGAAACATTTCCTTGAGTGGTTGAGGAATTCTGCCGTCCACCCTGAGGAGAGAGGAAGCTTCCTGAGTTTGTTAATGATTGGACGTTTGTATGCTCCAATGTGTTTGGATATACTGTATAGTATATGTTACACATCCGTGTCCTGTACAGGGATTTGAATCAATGTAAAGTCTCACTGCATTCTGAATATTTCTGAGGATAATCTGCCATCGCTCTAGGCTACTGGTGTTTGCTTACATTGCTTACTAGATAGCACAGGTGGTATTTTTGGTTCATTTCAGATTTCTGACTCAAAAAAATTGACACATCGTGGTCAATACACTTCTTTTAATGCGGAATTATAATATATATAATAGGACAAAAACAACTAGGAATGAGTTTCAAAGGGTATGTAATGTTTGTCCCAAGCAAAGCAAAATTCAAAATCCTAAAGTCTAGTATTGTAAATTGTACAATGCAGACAAGAGGTTGGGTTTACTGTGCTTTTTCATCCCTGAGACTGTGACAGAAAACAAATAGTTTCCTTTCCAGTTCAGCAATTCAAACCAACCAGTTTTTTTTAAAAATGCCAGAAACTGCAGATCAAACAGATGATACAAGCTTGTATTAGGAATCCAGCCAGAGGCCAAAACATGCTGTATCATCATAAAAAATAGACCACAAGCACAGTGCAGTAAAGTACTAGATACTGACAAATATGGTAGAGCAGTGATGTTACATGACAATGTGTTCTTGTGCTGACTTGTTTGTTAATGTATGGATGTCTGGGTGAGTGCCTGTTTGTGTGTCCCATCATGCTCATGCCTGTGCGACTGTGTTTATCTGTTCTATATATAGAAGCTCCACAGGCAGCCCTGCCTGTGTGAGCGAAGCCAGATTGATTAGGGACGGGCGTTGATTGGACAGACATCTGCTTCCTCCCTCCCTCCCTCCCTCCCTCCCGGAAAAAACACAACAGCGACTGTCTCCCAGGCTCAGCTCTCGTCTGTCACAAAATACCTGCCTGCCTGGGGACGGAACATGATACGCACTGAGTTTGGAGGGTGTTCTGGCAACTCAGCAAATTTTTTCGGACATTGAATAGATGCTGATACCTGCAACAAAGCAGTGAGTGTATGTAAATGCAAGCACCACAATGGTAAATAAGAAACTGATGGGAAAATACCATCACATATATGGAACCATATTTATGTTCTCAAAATAAGCTTTGGCCTTACATCAATTCAACTAAGATATCATTCTGCTTGATAGCATTCATCACCAAAGGGGTAATAATACTGGAGAAACAATTTGAGTTTTCAAGTAATTTACCTAGTTGAAGCAAAACTAAAATTAGTATTCAAATCTTTGTCTCTACAGGAACTAAATGACCTGTAACTTAAAGTGTAGCCATTGTCACAGGTTCTGCTTTTGTTTCCGTTGTGCTCCCCCTTCTTTGGCGGTAAGTTCCTGTACCTAAATCTTGGCTCAGGAGGTGGTACTAAATCCGAGTTCAAGGTGCTGTTGACCTTTTATTGTGGGGGTGGGGGTTTTCTATTAATTCAATGATACACATTTAAAAGTCATTGAATGTAATGTTGTTAAACTGAACTACACTCGCAACACTTGCCTACCAAGCAGCTTGTGTAAATCACATTTTTGTCCTGGTGACGCCACACAATGTCTCCTTTTCAATGATGTAAATCCGAAATGTTCTGGTTTGTAAAGCAATAGTGGAAAACAAAGCAGAACCTAGAACCTAGACCTTACAGTCTTCTTACAAGTCCAGGTACAGGTTATGGGTCATTAGCTTTCTGTAGTAGAAAAGAGCTAAAAGACTATGAAGAGCTTGTTTTGTAGACATTGAATGCACTTAAACTTGCATCAGGTTTTAGGAGTATCCTGTTTAGATGTTCCACATGTAGACACCATGTCTTGGTTTCAGAAACCCGGATAAGTCTTTATCTTGGTTTTGAGAAACCTGGAGTGCTCTGATGGAAACCAGAATACTGGTTTATCCAGGTTTCTGATTATTCTCTGCCATTTTCAGAGGTGTGTCATTAATTCAAGTTATGTAGCAGTCAGTCAGTTATGCACATAATATGATGGCAATTTATGCTGTGATGATCAACATACTGAAAGGAAAAGTCTGACTTTGGTAATGCAGATCATGAAATGTGTTGTTGTTTTTCATTACTGGTGATCAAATGGAGAAGCTAAATCAGCATAATAATAGCAAAATAATACATGCAGCAGAGTTCAGACAGCCAGAAAACAAACTGTGTTCATTCTCAAATGTTGAGGTATCTCAGTATGTACAGAAACATGTCATATTGTTGTATTATTGTCCATGTTATATTTACTGGGATGTTACACAGCTGGTTTGATAGTTTCTTAGCATGGATTGAGGAATGATAGAACATAATTTCTTAAGTGTCCGAAAGCTATTTAAATGTACATCACTGAATGTGGAGTCAAAAGTCAGGTTTTCATTCAAATGAACTGCAAATTTTCACTGAAATTAAAAAAAAAAAAAAAAAAGCAAATTAATAAGCGTTTCCATCCACTACTGTTTTGCAATATAGATAGCACAATGCGATGATGTAATTAATAGAGAGACAGTCATAGCTGAAGTGAAAAATGTGATACAAATCCTGGTGATGGAGAGCATGATGGACAGTGGAGATTTTTCAAATTTCCAGTGTTTCCACTCATATTTTTTTTTAACTGCAAATTGAAAAAACACATAAAAAAGGGTAGATGGAAATCCACCTAAAGTCTGCATGGAAGAAAGAGTTAGTTTGGCAAAAATGCTCTTTACAGGAAATGAAAGAGCATTTTTGAAAGATCTTTGTTTAGCCGTACAAAAGTCTCAACTATGACTCCTACACTACACTGAGTGTGACCTTAACACCTGCCAGATAATAGAGAGCAAAGGCCAGCTTTTATGCAATACTCTAAGCATTTAATACTCTATGTTTACACTGCGGTATCAAGTGTCATTGCTCAAACTTTGACGTTGAATGTGACAAAGATTTAACATTTATGGTTTATGAAATTGTCTTGTAAATGGCCTGGGGAGAAATCAGCCCCAAAGTTGCTCAAGGTTGTTTTAAGTTTGCATCAACCAAGCTTAGGTTTTATATTTGGCTCTAAATATTGAGGCTGCAGTCCTCGTGTGACGATATTATACCAGTGCCCCTAAAGTTAACTGGACATCTCCCCTTGGTTCATTTTCAGTCTGCCACACTTAACTCAAACAAGGCCCTCAAAAAGGCTCAGTCCGGGTCTGATTTGCACTAAAGCTAATGAACAGTCTTTGATTTTAATGTGTGTATTTCATGTATTTTTGTTATGGCTTTCTTATCTCCAGCCTAACTAACACTAGCAAGTAAAATAACCTTCTACAAAGTTCCCACATGGCCTCTCATAGTAATCATGGCACTGTTAGTACAGGTCGGAAAAGTGGGTCGGCCTTTCTGGCCCAGATCTTAACCGGTTTAGGGTCTACCTGGAGGGCAGAAATGTCTTTGTCCCAGTTGTAAAACTATGAAAAAGTTACATGTGGTGTCCCTCAGGGATCGATCCTTGGCCCCCTTTTTATCCATTTACAAAGTGCATAAATGATCATATTATGCAGATGACACACAACCTTACACTTCACTCTCCAACAGTAATGGCTATAGCACCTTTCAAAACCAGAGTTACAAGGTGCTAGAAGAGAAATTTACTCTGCAGATGAGAGCATTTACATTACGAAAACTGGTTTCTTTGATCTTGCATCTTGAGATTAAACCATATTTTTCTGATCATTGTAGGAAATCAGCAATTTTGATGCCGTTTGAGTTTTATACTGTGTATTGCAATGAAAAGCAACAAAAAGCGGGGGTTTGCTGTGTCCACTTACATGATTTATCCATTACTTTCCTTACAAAAAAGCTTTAAAGTCCTAAAAATTTTCCCAAAAAGAAAACAAATCTGTAAGAAATGGTAAATGGTTTAGTTTCAACTCAAGCTGGGCTGTAAAATCCTCTAATGCAATAAATGTTGTATAATACACTCTGGTATTATATTCCCTTATAGGTATAATTTTTATGAAATTCCCTTATATTCACTGATTTCCCATGGGAATAAACCAAATTTTCTGACTTAACCTGTCTGAAATACATCTCTGGAAATAATTCCAGATGTTCATGACCAGAGGGAATGTGGTAATGAGTAATGAAATGACGGGTGAAGAGTGTGTCTTGTGTGTGGGGGTCTTACCTTTTCTGTGGAACACAGCATTGAGGAAGTCTTGGGCCTGTCTCTCCAGCCGGCTGATCCGAGACTGCTCCTGTTTGAAGTCTTCACACTCCGACAGCACCTGGCTGCCTCCACCGTTCTCGACACTGTGCTCCTACACAAACACAGAGAGACAAATGAGTAGGTAACGGCTCGTTCTGTCAAAAAATAATCCCTTCACACCACCATCGCATCACAGGTGAGCTCCACTTGTCATTTTACATTGTGATTGTTTAACCATGTCCAACTATACATGTCCATCATGGTTCTCCTGCTCAGCTCTGTGAGCCAATAGAAGATGTGAAGTATTTCCTTTGGCCAGAAAATGGAAAATTATACTCCAAGTCTACAGGTAAACCAAATTAACTTCTTTTTAAAATTCCAGTTGAGAAAATTTGAGTGTGGTCATCCTTTCTCAAAATGCAACACATCTTGTGGACATCTGCACTTGTATATTTATCCTGGTAACACTAGGACTATATTTCATTGGTTAAAAACAGGTAGGATTTTTGTTTTTATATCAGGCATAACAGTTAGGCTGAAAGTAACAATCCATTGTCAATTAATATGTCTGTTATATTTTTCAGTTAATCAGAGGCAGCAAATCCTCACATATTATATCATATTGGCTATCAACCACTGGAGAGACAGTCACCAATTGCTTTTCTCCAGTTGATTTTAAGACGGTGTTTTTTATGTATTTTATTTATTCTTTTGGGCAGTGGGGAGAAAATGCATTGTTGAAATGTGCAATTATTTTTTAAATTGGTGCCCTATGACTAGAGAAAACTGAGAAAAAGGCTGTAGATTCCCCATGTCCTACAACAACCAGAATGCATTGTGCATGACCGGTCCAATAAGACTGACTGACTGTGTGCAAGGAACATAAAACAAACAGCACACTGGGGTCAGTTATGTTGATAATTGCAAACAAAAGCTGCACAGCTGCACACAAGCAAGAGCTGTCGATGGAAAGTTGAAACACCTCCAAGTCTGCAGTCTCCATGAGAGCATGTTTTGGGAAACAAATGTGGATGAAGGGGTGAAATACTGCAACCAAACGCTGTTTCTTTTACCTATTTTTGACGACAATGAGCAGCTGCAAAAGTTAACTCACAGGAAACTCAACACAGTCGCTGTTCACTTTTCTATATTCAAAGTTAAAGTTCGATACAATAATCTGTCAGAAAACAAATTGAGGACCGCAAAGTTTGCTGAAGTCCAGAGTTTTCAGTCTGCCTCCCTTCTCTCTGACGATCCTCACCGGTCACCTGTCGATACTGCAAAGCTGCAGCGCCTGTCTGGTGTGGTCGCTTCCTCCTCCACACTGTGTCTGATTCAACAGCGCAATATTCAGCCTCATATCATGAAACTAGTTTTCTTCTAAATATGCTGATATTTTAAAATATTTAGTAGTATGATATTTTAGTGTCTGTCTTCTGCTTTGCTGGTGTAACATGGTAGACTTGAGTGTTTTGGGAGACCCACATTTGACAGTCCTTGAAGGCACCACTACAGAAAATGAGAAAACGTAGTTTGTAGTCTAAAGTAGATCTCCAAAGTCCACCAGATGATGCGTCACCTGGCGGACTTTTACCAGCAAATGATAGGGGAGCTCTGGGTACAGGCAACATGGAGGGAAATTGTTAATTTGCATATACTACCCACATTGTAATAATGGTTGAAAAGTTTCCCTTTAACACCACTGTCAGCATGTCTGGTGGTTGTAACTTGTAATGAGTGTAAAACAATTGTCTTTACAGCACTTAACAGGGAATTTGAGTGTGTGTGTGTGTGTTTGCGTGCATCAACAGTAAGAGACAAAGCAACAAACATAGAGATGAGAGCATCTTTTTAAGGCTCTCACTGTTCCTCCCTCCTCTTTATTTTAACCCCCTCAGTTCTCTCTTTCTGCTGGCAGTTTGCATGGCGTCAGATCAATGAATCAATGGTTCCCGCCTACTGAAGCTCCTCTGGCATTTCACAAACAAGCAGAGGGTAATAACAGTGAGACACAGAGAGCTTTCAAGCCCTAACAGATGAATAAAAGATGAAAATTATATTGAGTGAGAAGAGAAATACAATTAACGCTACTGCAAATTTTGTCTTATTTGTGTCATGATTTGCAACCTTCGAGTGGCTAACATAATTATTGACCAGTCAGACAATACTGCTGAAAAAAAATCTCATGTAATCCCTGCAAGGCTTTAATTGATTTTGCTCTGGTGATTGATTTAGATTTTTTTTTTTTGTTCAGTTCAAGTCTTAATGATATTTGTGAGAGCTTTGGCAAATTAGCTCTGTCAGTAAAAAAGGGCTTGCATGGCTTTATTAGCATAAGCAGAGAGAAGGAGACAGATGGGGGATGGTGGAGGGGGAGGTGGTGGCGAAGCGAGGATGTTTTTAGGAGACAGATGGCCGACTTCGGAGGTCGGGCAGGGGTCAAGTCGAAAAACAAGAGACGGTCGACGGCTGCAGGAATTACGCCCCCTCCTAACTTCCTTCCCTCCCTCACTCGCTACACATTCGCTCCCTTGTTCAATCACACCCCAAAAATAAAGAAGAAAATGGAAAAACGCTCAACACCACTTCATGCACCCATAGACTTGCAAATTAACCTACAAATACAGACCAAGAACCACTTAAGAGAACAACTTGTGAGCCAGTATGGGCGAGAAATCCTAAAAGTGCTCAGAATTGAAAGCTCTGCAACAATCTAGTAAGTGGACAATCAGTTGAGATGGTTTTGTCAAAAACTTGAGAGACACAGACAAAAAGCAGCAGATAACATTTTGTTTCAACTGTTGCACAAATTGCACAAAAGAATTTCTAAAATAAAGCCAAATAAAAATGTGAATCAGTGCGTTTTTCCATCAATGACCTTCCTGCAAACATACTCAAGAGAAGGCAATAATTCATGGAGCACAGGTCACACCTTTCATTGCTACTTCCCACCTACAATAACATGGCATAACATTTGTGTTTTCTCTTTTTTTTTTAAATAAATGAATTTGTCTTGATCTACATGGACACTATGGTGATAGAGAGGTGACATGAAACAAAGGCTGCCGTCTGGGTTCAAACAGGAGCAGTTACATACATAACCGTGTGTGTATAAAGTAATAGTCAGAAGTCATTATTATCTTGCTCGTACCAGTTTTTAGCCGACAAGAGAAACTCCGAGAGGAGGCACGCACTGGCCTCTTTGCTGCTGCGGGGAGTCTCACTAATTTACCCCTGTTTCACCATCCTCCTCCTACCTCCACATACATACCTTCAAATCATTATGTTACATTCTTTTCACAAGCTAAATTGGGGTCAAGACCATGATGGTTGAACAACAGAAATAACAAGTATATCTGAGGAGAAGGAGGAGAGACGAAAAGATGTTGAGGAGAGAAAGATGTTGAACTTCTAACAAAAAGCTTAGAAATAAAAATGACAAAAAAAAAAAACACACAGAATGTGTAGAAGGAGGAAAAAGATAATTCGTGAAATAACATAAGTGCTATATTGAACTGGAAGAAAATACATATAAAAACACACATTGATTCACAGATTCTGTTGCTGGATTTTTGGATATTTTGGAATGAAACACTCATCTCTTCCTCTAATATTCTTGTCACCCACAAAGGTAGTACTTTGTATTTTGTAGCCTACATAACTTATTGGGTATTTATTTTTGTAAGTCTTAGCTAAAAGTGTATGAAAACTGAATGAAATATAATGTAATCTCATATAAGTATATGATGATTACACATGATATATCATGTCTAGCATTTTGTCAGTTTTACTAGAGCCAGGAGACAGTTAGCTTAGCATAAAGCCTAGCTTGAAGACTGGAGGCAGGTAGAACTGCTAGCTTAGCTCTGTCCAAAGTTAATAAACGCCTACCAGCTGCTCTAAATATTACTAGTTAGCATGTTATATATTGTTTGTTAAATCCTTGGTTTGTTTAATTCTCTCTCAGGAGAAAATAAAAGCAACCTTGACCTTGAATCTGTACACAAACCGAAATGTAAAACTTTTTCTTTGCCAGGTGCAGTGACTTCCTGGAGTCTCTACTGACTGTCTGGCAACCTCAAGGCTCTAGTCTTCATGGTAAGCTAAGCTAATAGGCTCCTGTCTCTAGCTTTATATTTAGCATACAAGCTTCTCATGAAACTCTGCAAGAAAGTGGAAAAAGTGTATTTCACAAAATAATGCACTATTTTTTAGTTATAAACTATTCACCTATGTGAAGAAGTTAATTGACTAACTTTGAGCCCTATAGGGAAACCCTATATGAACATGAGGATAATGTGCAAACTCTACACTGAAAAAACCCGGCCAGCTCTGACTGGTTTAAACCGAGGGCCTTCATACTGTGCTGACTCTGAGCCATCCGCTCACCAGTTTCTGAAACAGCTATGGCAATAAAACCATTCAAACGCTGACAGGGAGTTTAGTCTGACAAAGAGACAAAATGTTACCTTGACTTTCTCGCGTCTTAAGCAGCAGAAGAGACAGTTTTCATCAAAGGACCAGTCAGACACTTCCTCGGGCTCGCAGTCTGGATAAGAGAGGGATACAGAGAGCAAAGGGTTAAATCCAAACAAACTCCAACTCCCATGATTCCTCGGTATGTCACAACTTGATGCTTATTCTAGCAGTCTTTTAAACAGGCATCACCAGAGTTGTAAAGTCGTGGTTTGGCACCTTCAAATGTACACACAAGCGAAGTAAGGAGTTTGGAGGGAAATTCAACAGCATAAAAAGGACATCGCCTTTGTCTCTGATTATGTTTTGTGTTTAATTTGCATCGTTTGTATGTTTGTATGTCTTAATATCCGGATGCAGGTGGAGTCTTCAAACCAGCTGTAAATGAAGCGTAGATGAATCAACAGAGAAATCCCAACACACATCCAGTCGAGCCTGCAGAGTGAAAGCTGAGGGCCCACAAACCACAACAATGAGAGCATTAAAATGATTCACTTTTAATTACAGCCGACGATTAAATTAAAGCGATGACTACCTTCACACGTCAAGTACGCTGTGTGAAAAATTAACCACACCTGTGATTGACAGGTGATCTCAAACGCTACGTGAATGCCTCTCTGTGTGTGTGTGTATGTGTGTGTACATATGTCTGCATGTGTTTGTGAAGTATTCATGCCCTAAAGCCCTATTTGTGAAGAAGTAATAACCCCTTTCTGAGGCTGTATTCTGCTAACATGTTCAGTGGGATGAAGAAATTCACAGCATCCTCCTGGTAGTTCAGCTGCTACAAATCATGAAACGGAAACATCCTGGTTTTCAATCCTCTCTCACCTTAAAACGTTTTTTTTTTATCTCTCCCTATCAAGTGGAGACGTGGGAAGAGCCTCTGGTTCTGCGAGTAATTTCACCCCCACTGGAAATTCACCTTTGAAAGTTTATTTGTTACTAACTGTAGCTGATCAGAAACATACACAGGAGTTTTCTAGATAATTTAACATTATGTTAACATAACAGAACATAAAAATGACAGAATTCTGCATATTGTTATAACAAAGAGGCTCGTCTACCATGTGGTGCCCCTTGAAAAATAAACATGAGATCTTTTTAACCCTCCTGTTATCCTCGGGTCAAACTTGACCCGTTTTCAAATGTTTTTATATCAGAAATATGGATTTCTTTCATCTAATTGCCTGAAAATCACATGGATGGTTCCATACCACACACTTTGCAAGTAAAAGTAATGATCACTACTTTCATTGAATTTTGGGTGTTTCATTAAAATTTATAGCATCTGAGTCAAAATTGACCCGGGAGGACAAAAGTTGCACGGTCGACTGGAAGACGACAGGAGGGTTAAACAATTATCACAGTATAATTGTGGTGAAGGTCTGAAGGATTTGTGCGTGACTTAATGCAGTAAAAGATTTTTTTTAAAAAGTCTGTGGTTAATGTTTACAATAGAAGTTGGACCTTGCTTTTTTGTGAGAATTTAAAAAAAAAAAAATCACTTTTATTGGAAATAATGGATAAACCAGGGCTGCAACTAACGATTAGTTTCATTATCAATGAATCTGTCGATTATTTTCTCGATTAACTGATTAGTCATTTGGTATATAAAATGTCTGGTTGCTCTCTGTTTCATCCATCAGTCTGTTGTACATCATCATTTTTTTATAACATGGTCAAAAATCTTAAATAAATCACTGAAAGCACTGCTTAACTGGATAAAGGTATAAGTGAGCTCTTCACAGGCCCTACTCAGGATCAAATAAGTCTGAATTATCTTCAGTGTAATTGGTTCCAGGTACGGTCCTGTTGTTTTGCCTCTGGGGTCTTTGGTCTGTGCGTCTAACATGGGAGTGGATCCAAGCGGATTCACGATCAGCTCATAATCATCCCAGGACAAAAATATGATTTTTGACACGTGAACTGCAACGTGAAGAATAAAATTACAAGTACTGTGTCTCTTTAATTGATGGAGCATCACCAGTGTTGGTGCACTTTGGATTGGTTTAAGCTGTCATTGGGCTCATTTTGGACCTGCCTCTGACTTTTTGTGTCAGGCAGATGTGTTCATGTGTGTCGGTTTTGGGTTGGTTTTCCATTGGTTAGATCAGTTTCAGAATTTTGGACCGGTTAAAATCTAACTCCTTGAAATCAATGTCTCAATTTTATACCACAGAAGCACAACAGAAATCACGTAAAGAATGAAGAAATTAAAAAAAAAAGAAAATGTGATATTATGGAGACTATGTGAAAGAGAATGTTTAAAAAAAAATTACAAACACAACCGAGTCATACAAAATACAAATCTCAGCAATTATAACTGATCAATGGCTGCTGGTATCAATATTAATCCTGTGCTTGTGGGCTGATGATTGATTCAGATGTTTCCGACTGTCAGTGCAGCTTCACTGAGAATCATTTCAGTTCAGTTTTCTGTAGTTACATAGGTTATATACATGTGAGTCTCCATCCCTCAGAATGTAAATGCATTTTACCAATATAGCATCTTCTGAACTGAGAGAGAGAGAGAGAGAGAGAGAGGAGAGACTGCTGTCGGCTTGGTTACAGCTGAGCTGTTGCCATGGCGCTACACTTCCTTTAAAAACCAATTCCGTTCAGTCCGAAACCACATCACCAGAGAGTGACAGACATATATACAGAGAGAGAGATAGAGAGAGAGAGAGAGAGAGAGAGGGAGAGAGAGAGAGAGAGAGAGATGCGTTGAAAAAGAGGAAGGAGTGAGGAGAGGGAGGAAAAAGAGGAGCATGTTACAGACAGGAGGAGAAAGAAAGAAGGCAGAGTCAGCTCCACAGAGAGACAGAAACACAAGAACAAAATCAATACGGTCACAATATACTGTGAACATACAGTACATGTCAGAAACCTTGTATGTCCAAAATGTCACCTTTTCAGGTGCTGAGAAAAGCAGCTGAAGCTGAGTTAGTGTTCAATCAGCCCTGAGGATGGTGAGATACTCTCATATATCTTCACATGACATCAAAATGTGAAAATCAGCCGAATAAAACCACATCTTGTTCATATTAACGGTAACGTTCCCACTGGATCATCTGGAAACCTTGCTCAGATTTACCAACCAGATAATTAAAACTGAACTTTTTTTTTTTAACTTTGTGGACGCACACAATGAGATATAAATAACTCATCAATTAGTAATTTGTAATTAACTTATAGATCGCCGTAACTGCTTAATTTGACAGACCTGTATTATAAGATAACACAAATTTATTATTGAACCTGTCTGACGACCACTCCTCTGCATGTTTGATTTTTCTCCTTGTTGCCATATTAGCCTCCAGAATTTGCAGCCAAAATGCAACCTGAGCTCCTACAAATCATTTCCTGTCTCATGTTTGACAAAATAAAAGTAAGAAAGAATAAAAACAAGCAATTCTTTTAGAGGAAAATGCAACCGAAAATTATTAGATTATTACAACACATGGAATTAAATTGTTAGCTGATCTGTGTGTATGTAAAAATTTTAATGGATTTATTTCTACTGTTCTAGGAAACTAATGATTTACATTCATTTCTGTTCACTCTAAAACTTGCTTGAGCTGTGTCTTCTTTTAAAGTGAACATAAAGTTTTTTGTTCGTAATGTAATGAAGTGCATTCCTATAAAGATCTCATTATTATGAGAATTACAAGATATAATTATGAGAAAACATCTCCAACATCTCTTTCTTTCTCTAGTGAATGCAATGAGCTTCCATAGAAATTCAATATTGACTTTTCATATGATTCTCCAACCTTAAAATGCGTTACCATGCAACAATAATGCAACAATGCAGAAGGTTAATGCAAACTTGATGTTCACTGATGGATTTACACCATGTACTGCATGCATTGAACACAGTCAGTATAAATATATAACGCGTATGACTTGGAGTTCAGAGTTATTTAACACCACACTGGTGTTCCGCTGCACCTCTGACCACGCCCAGCAGTGATGTCACAGTGTACCGACACACCCTGAGTACACGATTACATCACTACAGCAATGTGAGACTTGAGGTCAGTGAAAACAAAATTATTAGCTAGTGTTGTAGTGTTAGCAAGTTGCTTTTTTGGGGAATTTAAATTTGCAAAGACAAGGGAACATAACTGCGTACTGGATAATACGCATAACACAGAACCTCAACGTCTGTGGTTCGATTTCTGCCGTTTTCCCTTTGTTGCATGTCTCACATGACTCTCTCTACTCATGTTTTCTGGTCTTTCTGCACTTTAAACTGTCAAATAAAAGCAATGAATGCCTAACAATGGTTTAAAAAAAACCCTTTCGGGGACACTGGTGTGGTCCTTTAACGCCCGGGACACACTGGATGCGTGAGCAGCGCTTGTGCGTCGCGGAACCTCTTGCTTTTCATTTCGGCGGCCATGTAAACATCTAGAGATTCGAGGTCTCACCTATTTTCTCTGCGTGACGCGCGTGGTTCTAGGAAATAAGACGGGGAAAAGGAGAAAGATAGGGCCGCCAGTAGCAGAAGCGCCGCAGCAGACTCGCTGCCTGTGTGCGAGACGGAGCAGTTCAGCGACGCACACGCACACGCACTGCTCATGCATCCAGTGTGTCCCAGGCGTAAGAATACAGACGACTTCTGCCATCATCACAAATCACAAAAAGGAACCATATCAGGTCTACTAGGTTACACAATGTATAAGTTATCTACCTAAAGCCATCTTTTTTACCTTTATGTATATGTGTGTAGGTGTGAGTGTATAAGTGGCTGTTCATACACGTTCCTTATAATACAACACATCTCATCTATGGCTCCTCCAATTACATTCCACCTTCCTTTCACATTCCTGCGAGACGCGCAACAGATAAACGGACAGTCTATTACTCTCTCTTTCCATGTCTCTCGCTGTAATGAAAGGGTCAAAGGTGAGCTGTGCTTGAACCCTGTGGTTGTGCCACTTACAATATCCCTGGGAAGACGCCAATTAGCTCCAGTCCCACTGCTAACGTGACCCCCCCCCCCCCCCCCCCCACTCTCACAGTAGTCAAGTTTGTGTGTGTGTGTATGTGTGTGTGTGTGTTAGTGAGCTCGAAGAAGACGTTGATGCTGTTTACTTGAATCTTTAAGTGTGTATTCCTGCTTAACAGTCCGTGTGTTTGCATACACTCCCTTAATCAGGTTACGGTTTTTACAGTTATTAGTCTCTTAAACATCATGTAAACAAATATCATGGATTCCTTACTTGAGATTAAGAGAGAGCTGGTTAACATATGTAGATTTCTGCTGGAGATTCCTGATTTCCTGGCACTTAACTAGGTTTCTAAAAGGTTTTTTTTTTATATGTGAGCATGTGACCAAGACTTTAAAACAGGGGAAGTATTGCAGTGACAGATGAAAAGAAAGATGATGACAGTAGTGGTGCCTTGTATACTAAACTATTAAAAGCCATAGTTTGACTAAAACTGAAATATAAACTGAGATAAATTAGTCCGTTTTCACAGCTTAATAACAGGCAACTTATAAAAATTAGACAGCTCTCTCACTATTTAGCTTGTCATGGTGCTGTACTGTCTATTAAATTACCCTCACGCTTCAAATATGCCGGTTTGCCAGCATTTAAGTATGTAGCCCTCCACAACACTGTGTGTGTGTGTGTGTGTGTGTGTGTGTCTACTGAGTTAAATGGAAAAAAAAAATCATTAAAAAACAAACCAAACATCTAATTGTTAACTGCAGATATCTGGTCAAACCAAACCAACTATTTCAAACTATACAGAGCAAGAGGAACAAATCAAGGACTTTTCTCTTTCTAAAGCTGCACTTTTAAAATATTTTATAAACATTTTCACAGGAGAAATCAATTGTGAAGGCAGGAAGATCAATTTTTGCACTACAAAAAGAAGCAGACCTGTTTTTTTTTTCTCCTTTAAAAAAACGAACAAACAAAAACAGCTGTTTAGTTTACTTAATTTACAAGAAAAAACTTGTACCTTCGATTTAAGTGCTACGTGTCGTCTTGTTGAGCTGTAAATGCGTTTGCCGCCAGGATGTTAGACTAGAACGGCTGACCAAGTGAAAAACACTTGTGGTAAACTTGGCAAATAATTCAGTACATGAAGAAGAGTTCCGTTAACGGAGAGTAAACGAGTTGTGATGTTAAACTTTAGGTTGAAGAAACTATGTGGTTGATGCTAAATGTAGCTATATAGAGACAACACGGTCACATGACGGTTTTCAGACTTTACAGCTTGATGTGGAGTGCCACGTGGAATTCTGGGAAATGTAGGAAACTACTAACTGATGCAGGAGAGGATATAAGGCATGTTGAGGGAAAATGATTTATGATACAAAGCTGTGTGTTGTTGTACGTTCAGGAGATCTAGTGTGTGTTTGCAGCTCTGTGAATGAGGCAAGTGCCAGCTTTACGTGGAGAGTCTGTGTGTGTGTGTGTGTGTGTGTGTAAAGTGTAATGCATGAGTGAAAATGACGTAGACAAGCCAGAAATATTCTAAAAATGCCTTAAGTTGGTGGGGGAGGGGTCACATGACTCCAGGACGCCATGTTGACCTCGTTTCTTCGTGAGAGGAGGATAGAAAGAGAGAGAGAGAGAGAGAGAGAGAGAGAGAGAGATGTTGGATGTTTAGGTGAGATTGGTCTTCTTTCGCTTTTTTCTCATGACATTCATATTTGATTTGTGTCACTCAGGAGGAGGAAACCCTCTCTGAGAGGCAGCCAATCTGACTGCAGTTTTGTGACCGTATTTTCTGGTATACGAGTGCATAATTTATTTCCGTCCCACACAGCTCTGAGGTTATATGTGTTCTAAATAACATGTTATTCCCCGAAGTACTGTGCATTGCAAAATGACTTACACATGAATGAATGACCAAATGAATGAATAACACACAGCACACTTCTTAACGAGTCCAGAGATTCAGATTTTTTATCTTTACATCACTAAAGTCTTCAACTAATATTTAAAAGTAAAAAAACTTTAAATGTATTTCTGTTTTATTGTATTTCCTCAGTAGAAGACATGAGGATGAAAAACATGAGCATAGTATACAAATATGTGCATTTATGTTTGAAGTCTAAACACTGTTGTAAAGTCCAGCGCTCTCAATGCTCTTTTTAATGCATTAAAGGTTAATTCCACATAAATTAACACATTTAATTTAAACTTCTATGAATTTGATTTTGTAGTTACAGCAGCATGGCTCCTCAGATCAAGATAAAAAAAAAAGAATACCAAACATTTTTTACCCTAAGAATACTTGTAACTGTTTGTAATTTGTAATGTCAGTATTGTCTTTTAAAATACATTTGAGTCATGTAGAATATATTTCAGTTGATGTTTTGTATTATTTTAAGAAGACAGCTTTTATTGTGAAACAGCCACTTTTATTTAGAAAGCCAGTTCAGCAGGTAAAGATGCACATGCGCCCCAGCTAAGATACATGCTAAATATCAACCTGTTTAAGTGGTTATTATTTGCAGAACGCAGCCAACGAGGTAATTCATGTTTTTGTCTTTATTTTACTTTGCTGAGCTGCTTTTATTTTCACTAACTTTGTCTTTATACCGTGTGTGTGTGTGTATGTGTCTGTAGTTTTCACGGTGGATTCAGAGAGAAAGCTACAAATTAACCAGTTGCAAGGAAGCCACCTGTGTTTGAAGACATGCACTAAATCTGCACCTTAAACTAAGAAAACTAATACTGACATCGTAACTCACTCGCTGTATCTCTGCTCTTTCTATATAACACGTCAGGCCTGATGTGAGTTATTGTGCACAAATAGTATAACTCTGTCAAGGTCAACCCCCCCGCCTGAGTTACATCACTGAAAGGTCCACAATGTCCTCTAACTAGGACCAATAACGTCAGAGAAATGAGCCAAAATAAAGTTTTCTACACAGGATTGAAATAAATCGCTGGCCACCAGGAGGATAGAGGTTAAAAACTTAATATATCTTTGACTGTTATGAAGAGGTGAAGGCCCTTATCTGTTATGTTGATCCATAACATGAGCTGATGTTAGCTTCCACCTTTGTTGGAAAAAGAAAACAACCCAAAATACAATACCAGACCAGACCAGACCAGACCAGACCAGACAGACTGGTTATGCTGGAAGCCAGTCACTCTGACCTCCGGTCATGCTTTGACCATGAATTAGCAGGTGCATTTTTGGTCATTTTTAAGCCGCTCCTAGCTAATCCATCAAACAGTGTTTTGTCCTTCAGCATCTTAATGAGAATCAGAACATTTTTTGCCTGGATGAAACCAGTAAAAGAGACCATCCAGCTCTGTTTAGTGACATCTGTCAGGGTTTTGTCAGCCAGAGTTTGGCATAAATTAAACATGTCTGTTGTATGAATTAATCATATTGTTGTGTATTCTAAGCAGTTTTGGCAGCATTGTGAATTCTTTAGTCATTGTAATAAAATGCCTTTAAGATAGATTGATAGATAGTGTGGAGCTGCTGTTTTGGCTTTTGTACAACCAAACAGTGTATCACACAAAATAAGCTGAATATAGAGAAAAAAATTGAAAAAAACGTGTAATTCTGTTGCCAAAAAACTTAAATATTTACAGCTTGATTTGTTTGTTTCGTCTTGTTTATCTTCATAGTTTCTAGTCATTGTTTTATTAGCTTAAAATCACTTTGTAATTCTGCCATTTGCATCCTGACTGATGTTGTTCTCTATTTTATAATTGTGAATGTATATTTGTGTGTATGTGTGCATGTTTACCTTGGAAATGGGTGATATCTTTGACTACTCCCGGCCCAAACAAGCCTTCCAAGATGCTTTCAAAGCCTGTGAAGAAGAGGAGAGATGTGATATTAATGTGAGCTGACATGTTTACCATCAAAAACAACACATGACAGCAGCTAAAATACTACGTAAAACAAAGACTGTGAAAAAAAAAATTATAATAATAATAAAAATACCGTCACGTAGAGGAAAATGACACCAGCGTTACACAAATAAACCATTTTAAAGAATTTTTGAACCTTTATTTCATCTTTTAAACGGGGGAACATAAATGAATAGTGTGTTGGTTTTTTTTCCCCCGTGGGGCATATTTTGCTGATGCACAGCCTCTGCTGCTCTCACTCAGCAGCAATAACAACAACAACAACAACAACAACAAAAAAAAAAGCTGCACAAAGCACTTTGTAACCCTAAATCATGTGCTGAATTTAACGTGTAAATTAACAGTTTTTTAAAAATATCTTATGCAAACTGACAAATGACATTATTGCGTGTACACAGACTCACACACTCAGATAAAGCACTTTCCAGGTACAAACAAACACAGAAAACGATGCAAGAGCACAAAAAAAGTATTGAAGTACACATGCATAAACAATAGACGAGGCTTTTTAGGCACTCACAAGCAGAAACACACCGAAATATCTAGAAAGGCAAGGCTGGATATAAGCTTATTATGCAAAAAAAACACACAATACACACACACACACACGCACACACACTGGTGCGCCTATACAGACAGGGTGTGGAGCCATTTATTAGTCACTAAACACAAAAGACACACACAAACACACTGTCGTCTTTCTTCTCATCTCTTAAAGCAAATGAGCGCTTTACCTCTAATACACCAAGGTAATGTCACTCACTTTTTATTAACTGTAAACACCCTCATTTTGCTGTTGCTTGGCAACCACATACAGAGAAACATAAATACATATCGCAATTTTCAATCTGACCCCCCCCCCCCCCCCCCACACCCCCTATCCTTCCCCCTCCTTCCCCACCCCCCCACCCCCCCCCACCCCTACCTCATCCTCCATTAAATGGAAATGGAGGCAGACAGCAGAGAGAAACAGAGACAAAGACACGTGTATGTGTGTGTGTGTGTATGAATGTGTGTGTGTGTGTTTTTAGCAGGGAATGGAAAGGTTAACGGAGCGGACACACACACATACATATATGTGCACATAGTTCAATTGTAGCCACTTGTCTCAGTGTAGAGGGTGAACGTCTGAGGCCACATACTTACCATCGCAGGAATAAACTAGCTTGATAAACCTGGATGAAAAAGGTGTTTCTCTGTTGTAAAATCATTAAAGCCGACCTCACGGCAAACAACGGCACCAACAGCACCACCACTCCACTGCTCCTACAGCAACGACGTTACAAGCAACCGACAGGAAGGAGGTAAAACATTCAAGGACTGTCGATGTTATTGGTTTCAGTCCAGTTACTAGTAATGGAAATCTGATTGGTCACATTTTTTTTTATATTAGACAGTTTTTGTGATGCTAGACTTTGAAACAGTGACATGTTTTTTGTTGTTCTGACTCTGTACTTGACCACATTAAATATATTAATATTATATATTAATTATTTTGCTGTCAGTGACTATTTGATGATTGAATTCAAACCTATAGACATCAGATTCTTAGTATCTTTCCTGATGGTGCTGTCAGTGGTCTGTTGTGTTGGAGGCAGGGGCCCCCGTTCATTCCTATGAAGGTCGCTCAGTGGTGCATGAAGCCAAAAAAAAAGTTCAACTTCCAGGTATAAAATGATCTGGATTTAGCATTTCCTCCATTAAACTCTGTGACATCATCCTGATGTAAAGGGCTGCATGTTCAGGGGCCGGAGAACGTTTTTTGGCTCACGCACCAGGAAAGCAATTTTCATTCTAGTGAATCGGCTCCATTGTTGAGTATCCAGTTCTTATTATACAATACATGTTTTTTTTTTCTGTCAGTCTGGTCTTCAGGAGTTGGATTGAGGTCATGTGACTCACTTGGCCAATCAAAAACATTCCCATATTACCATAGAAATTAACATTAGGATCATTATTCCACTGCAATGTCCAAAAACTGTGAGTGTTTGTATATAAAGGGCGACAGATCCTACACTTTTCACCCAATGTGGATGTAAACACCCCCTAAATAAAAACTAAATATTGGCGATTTGACCTCACACTAATTCGTTTTTTTTCATACTATTACATTCATTTTTGTCCAAAGAGACTTACATTTATAGAAGCGCACTTCGGGAGCAACTGGGGTTCAGCGTCTTGCTCAAGGACACCGACGTGTGAATGGAAAGGAAGAAAGGAGGCAGCTCGTCGCTTTACCTGTCATCATAGTGCGGAAACACTCCTGCACTGTCTGCTCTGATAGACAAACACACAAAGCTTGAGACACACACACTGCATCTCTTATAAACATCTTACTGATGAAGAAATGACCTCAGTGCTAAAAAAAAAAGGACAGTAATCACTAAAGCGTCATAGTTTTGAAAAGCGAGAAGAGTCGATATCAAATTGTAGAAGGAGACTCCCGCCGATGAAAAACGTTCATTTCTACCACTTGTTTCAGTTTTATTTCATTTTAATGTGAAAATCAACTTCAACTGACTTTTCAAAATCAGTGAGCACATTCCTGATGGATGGTTTAAAACATGCAGTGTTGCATAAAGTCACATTGCCTTGACTAAAAGTGTGTCATGCGCGCGTGTGTGTGTGTGTGTGTGTGTGTGTGAGAGAGAGAAATCCCTCATTACTGATCCTTTTAGACTTTTCTGCTTGTGTTTCCTCGATTAAACAAATTAAGTTTTCCCTTTAAGTTCCAGCAACACACATCATGTGGTGACGGTATCATAGAGTCTGTTTCTTGTCTATTCCAAAATTAGTTTTTTTATGGCCATCCTGCGGTCGAGGACGAGCAGAGAGGGTTTTATTTGAAAATGTCTGTTCTTGTCATCTTTGCACTACATGAACTGGTACAAATTTGCAGCCACACAGTACTCATAGATTCACAAAACAACACTACACGAAAAGGAGCCTTCAGTCATGATACACAGAAAACACTTTGTGCATGTCCAGGCCAATCATGCACACATTTCAAAACTAAAAATGATGAGAAATGGGAGTTGCATTCTTTGTTTTTGTGATTATTTTATGATTTTATTTAGTTTGTTTAAGGCTGTTGTTTTTGGGGGAGCTCAGGGCTCATGGCTCCCCTGTCATTCAAACACTTCTAACACATCGTGCCTGTTGGAAGATGCAAAGAGAGCGTGCACAAATTGTGCTTTTAGAGCTAAATTATTAGCTAACTTGAATTATTAGCTAACTTGAATGCAGATGAAGCAGAGAAACAAATTTCAAATGTATTCCTCATAATTCCCAAATATATTTTGTTGGATGGCTGACACACATTTTTCCTCCTCTTTCCTCTGTTGCACAAATTAGCGCAGTGCTGCATGTGGCACACACACAAACACACACACACACACACACACACACACACACACACACACATCACAAAGTTCCCTTAAACCTGCACATGCAAAATTCATGTGGCCTACAAAGGCAGCTTTGATAACAAAAAAACTGAAGCTTCAAAGAATTTTCAAAAGCTTCAATTTTTTTTCCCCCCTTCTCCGGCTGCCACTACGCACAGAAATGCAGCTCGCCTTTCAAGTCAAGGAGGGGGAAATAATTAGGGTTTCTGCGCCGCAGCGAAAGAAATCGGCGCTGAAAGTCAAAGTTACACGGGGCCCCCGTGCTATTCGGGGCCACGAGATGGAGGATGTTTTCATATTTAAAAAGGCAGAGTCAAGCACAGATACATCTTCAGAAGCGGCCAGCGGAAAGTAGAGGATGACTTCCCCCCCCCCCCCCCCCCCCCCCCCCCCCCCCCCCCCACGAGGCCGTGGCCGCCGCTGCGATTGGACGGATGAGATCCGGGATGTGATTGGACAAACGAGATTAGGGGGTGTGATTGGCTAGATGAGATAACAGCGACAAAGTCTCCCAAGCCACAGGCAAAAAAGCTCCAGAATGTAGGTCAGTTAGTGAACGCACACTCGGCCCAAAAGCGTTTACACATGACATGGTAGAGAGAGAGAGAGAGAGAGAGACCACACACATGCACACACATACACACACACACACACACACATTATGGCATCTGGGATTCTGTCAGTGTGTTATGCAAAAATGCACATGAACATACACACACACACATATACAGAGCTGTCCCCAATCTCTGAAACCTCCATTGTGTCACTTCGTTTCACTTCATAGAGTCCAACAGCACAGCCGAGAGCAGCGTGACACAAACTTATAGAGAAACGCACAAAAATACACACAAATACATGCATGAGGGGGGAATCACAAGACATGGAGATAATCTACATCTGCACCAGAAAGCACAGTAGCTCTTTTTTTTTTTTTTTTTTAAATATGTGAACATATATGCAAAACCCTGCTGACTTTGGAACTGCTGCGGAAGCAGGAAAACATGATTTAAATAGTAAAGAAGAGGCGAATTATGTAAACACACACGCACACACACCTGACAAATGCAGGATAAGCACATGATTCATCTCATAATTAGTTAGTTTCTTCCCAAGCTGCACAATTATTTATATTTTGGAGTTTTCTTATATGTTTATGCAGAAACTGAAACTACACAATATCATCCGGCTGCAACGTCAACGTACGTCATCTACAAGCAAAAGAAAGTGATAGCTGGTTAACTTCACCACCTGAGTCACCGGCAGCTGCTCCATGTACTGTAGCTTTATTAAGTCATGTTTGCTTATGCATCCCAGAATCACAAATTTTGGGCTATATGAATATATTCTCAAGAGGAGGACAGTCTATGGTTGATACAGATACAGACAGATGCCGTGTGATGTGAAGAAGCTAACTGTTTATCTCATTTTTAATGCCAATATCTATACACACACACAAAAAAAGTATTGTGTTTAGCCTTTTATGCAGTAAACATACAGCTACAGCTAAAGACTATAACTGCATAGGCATGAAATAGTGCTTTCATTATTTTTTTTCCCCCTTGGTGTTGTTGTTGACAGGTAGAATTTAATGAGCTGTGATCACATCGCTGTTTTATACTATTCAAATGTCTGAAAATAGAATTGGGAAAATATGTCAATGAAATCATTTATCAAGATAAAATAAGGCAACAGAGCAGACATGTGACTTTTTTCCATAAAAACTGAAACATGAATTTATGATAAGAAGTCCTTATATGTGGTTATAAAGACTTATGACCATGAACTGAGCTGGACATTTTACAGTTGAAAGTCCTTTATATGTATGTATGTATATATGTTTGTATTATCATCCAATCTGACCAGGAGATTTATCAGTTGGGCTCTTGCAGAGACCAAATAGAGAAACATTATGTTAACTGAAAGAGGGGAAGAAGGAGAGATTTGCACTCATTATGTAAGGAGGGTTTTTCAAAACTGACCAGGAATGGGTCCTTCTGGAGTTCAGGGGTTAAAAACGTTGACCTCCGATGCATCTCTCTCTCCCTGATTTCCTGTCATCTCTCTACTGTCTATAATAAAAGGCTCGAACGCCCAAAAAAATGCTTTAAAAAATATGACCTGGAAATGCTAGATTTAGCCGCATTAGTGTGAACATGGCCATAGGGAAATCCGGCAAGTACTACATGGAAACAGAAAAGTGCTGTTGCACAACTTACACAACTGCTTTGCCTCTGCTGAGAGCAACTGAGCTGCTCAAAAATTCATTCAGGGTGTGCTTGTCAAATCAAAGCACACACACACACACACACACATATACACACACACTAGCATGTAAAGAAACAGCATCTCTCCCATTTCCAACAGCTGTGGAAAGGAAGTCGACACTGAAGGAAGCACCGCAATCAATCTGAGAATGAACGGGGAGGAGAGTGGAGGGGGGGGGGGGGAGTGGGAAGGAAAACAAGGAGCCAGAGAAGGACTGTAGAGGAACAAGGAACTAACGTTTGGTTTTCTTGTGACCACTGGACCTAAGCTATATATAGTGCTGCATGAGCATTAATAATGTAGCATGACCAAAGCCTTTAGAAGAACAGGGCCCCTTGCCTGGCCCTGATCAAATCAATACCTAATTAACCCTAACAGGGGTGTGGGCTTAAAGGAAGAGGAGGGAGACAACATGTAGGAGAACGATGAGGAGGCTCAACAAGCCAAGTAAACTTAACACCTCCGACGCTGTTTGTGACGTGAAAGTTCTTGTTCTTGACACCTGAAAAGACGGGTTGTACCTTTCTTTTTAGGGTTATCTCCAAAACAGGGTTAGAAGTGGTGTGAATCAAGAATTAAGCAAAACTTTGGACACCTTCTTGTCAAAAACACTAGCTAGCATCAAGGAAATCACTATTTATACCAAATGAGTTCTCAATCTGAGCAGCATTGAACATACCTGATATGCATATACTGTACATGTTAGCAAAGTAGAGCTGCAACTATTAGTCTATTTATTGATTAGTAATGACTGGTAATCATTTAGAGTCATTTTAAGAAAAAATAAAATCCACATTCTCTGATTCCAGCTTCTCAAATTTTAATATTTTCTGGTTTCTTTAGTCCTCTGTGACATTAAACTGAATATCTTTGGGGTGCGGACTGTTGGTCGGGACAAAATAAGACATTAAGAACGTCCCCTTGGGCCTCGGGAAACAGCGATCAAGATTTTTCCACCATTTTCTGACATATTATGGACCAAACAAACTAATGAAAAAACAGAAGCAATGGTCTGTTTGTTTGCTGTAAGCGTTCTGAAAGACATTAAAACTAGCCGCTGATTATCTAGGGTTAATAAATACACGTGTGAAATGAGGTTAAGCTAGCCCTCGGCTTTCTGTAGCCAATTTATTATGCGAGCCAAAGGGCCTAAAACATGCACATGCGGTTCACATTTGGTGCAAATTTTTTTCCCTGGTTGTTTCATACTGTATATGAAGGAGGTGTTAAGAGGCAGCATAAAACGTTTAAATGTGTATGCTTCTAATGGTATTGAAAGAATGAATGGGACCATCTTTTTTCACCTTACAAAAGCGCTCAAGGCAGCACTTTTTCCTTACAAAAATAAACTCCGTCTTACTGAGTAATATGCATTAGTAGTGATAGCTGCCATGGCTGAACAGAAGAAGAAACATACAAGTAGACAATCAGGTAAATCAGACACCACCAACAAACTTTAACTGACAATTTGAGAAGTTATTTCTGGTAAAGTACTTTTCTTCCTTTAGGATGCTTATTAACTCTCTATATATTTATCCAAGATTGCTAACGCCCTGGAAAAATCTGTTCCTGAACTTTGTCTGATTAAGGTTACAGCAGATGTCTGTGATCATCATGATCTTTGCACTCCAAACAAGCTCTAATTAGCTGCAGCTACTTCCACTGAGGTTGCTTTCTGCTGGTAAAAAAATAACATTATTCTGAGTAATTCTTTGCACTTTGACCCTGATTATAACCCCCATACAGCAAAACATCTAACCCATACTGGTGACAGTGAAGGGCATGGCGAGGAGGACTCAGGATTTGGAATGACACGGGGTCATCACATGACAAGTCAGCTCCTATAAACACTAAAACAGAAATTTACTTGCAGACTAATCTATTTTTTCCACACATGTTTCATATTTACTATGATTTGGAGTCATCTCACAGTGACTATACAGTACGCCTAATGTGGCGATAAGTACAGTGGACTGTAGAGTGATATGTATAGTTAATCTTATAGTTGATCTTTTTAATGTCTGAGTATGGTCCTTTGCATGGAAATCAATATTAGGGCAGCCATTTTGATACACCACTCAGAGAAGAAGCATGAACAGCCCTGACATGCTGTTTTTCACCAACATGCACATGATACACAGATGAGGAATTGGAAATTTATCATTTCACAGATTTCAGCTGCTTTTTACGTTTTGGTCATTTGCTGCTTTGTATAAACCATATAAATTAACCACTAACGCAAGCTAGTTCATTAAGTTAGCCAGCCAGAAATGGCAGCCAAAGAAAACAAAAGTCAAACATTCAGCAAACCAAAAGAGAGAGTAATATCTTTTCCAGGAGATGGTGAACCAAAGTAGAAGGAAAATAGAGTGACTGTCCATGATAAAGGTTTAGGAAGTTGTTCGCTAACATGATACAACTTGATGAGCTAAAGCTAATTGCTTCAAGTGTTGTTTGGCGTTTTCTTCCATCTAGTAATTAAAAATGTCTTAACACACCAAGAAAAATGAGGAAAAGAAAGATGTGGAATAAAGCATAAGTATTGTTGCTATGGCTACTGCTAGTGTAATGTAAGCTAGGCTAACATGAGCACATGTTTAACTGTTGACCCCAATCTGTAAATTGTAATTAGCAACTAGCTAAAATCCAAACAGTAATTTTATCTGGCTATAAAATGAAGTTGAAGTAATACATTTGTGTTCATGTATTACAATATATTCATCTGTAATGTCTACTGTGTTCTTGTAAAGCGCATTGATTGATTTGATTTTACGCTTTAAATTAGAGCTGCGACAATTAGTCGGTAATGAATTAGTTGCCAACTATTTTGATAACTGATTAATTATTTTGAGTCATTCTTTAAGAAAAACAAGTCCAATTTCTCTGATTCCAGCGTCTCAAACTTGAATATTTTCTGGTTCTTTTAGTCCTCTATGACGGTAAACTGAGTATCTTTGGGTTGTGAACTGTTGGTCGGGACAAAACAAGACATTTCATGACATCAGATTGGGCTTTGGGAAACAGTGATTGATATTTTACTAAGCAAACAACAATCGATAAGTCAAGAAAATACAGATTAATCGATAATGAAGATAATCTTTAGTTGCAGCCCTACTTTAAATAAACATACTTAGTTATTAACAGTTGCTAATTTTGGTAAATGTCAGGTATATTTAGTATGTTCATTGTTACGGCACTATTGGTGTGTTTTCTTTTTTCCTTTTCAAATATGACACTGAGACAGATTCCTGCACATTAATTGGCCTCAGTGACTCTGTTTCTATAAGCTTTTCACTCTCCTCTTTGGGTGTGTCTTTCTCTCACACACACAAGGTTCAGGACAATGTTCTCATATCTCGCCCTAAGGACCGGCTGTCTGCTTTGACTGGATGATGTCTGACTGACTGCTGGAAGAAGAAGAAGAAGAAGAAAAAAAAAAAATGAAATTCAGTTTGACCTTGGAGCCTCAGTGGAGATCGTGGGTCTGATTTCAAGGCTGCAGAGAACATACGACCAGCGAGAAAAGGAAGCTGGAGTTAATGAGATACTGCTGGGAGGAAACATTTAAAACCCCTTACTTTTCATCATCATTAGAGGGAAGTGATGTGTGAAGTGAATTATAAAAGTGAAAGATGTTTTCTTTACATTCAGTGAACGAGAAATGTGAGGAAGTAAATTGCATTACCGAAGAAAGACGTGTAATTGAGAATGACGACAACAAACCTTTAGCTAATACTAGTACTGTGAATAGTATGATAAGTATAATTCTCACCATCATCATGATGTTGATAACTGGCAGTAGAAGTTAGTAGACTTACAGTTTATCACCAGTCTTCATGTGCTCCAATCTCTCTTGTATATTTAATTATCTTTTTCCACCAAGAACATTATGTTTCTGGTTGTGTTTGATTGTTAGTTAGCAGCATTTCTGAAAAAAAACTGTCTTTAATTATTTAAATTTGGTGTAAACTTTGTTTTTTGCATGCAGATGTAGATGATTTCTTAACATTTTCACCCTTTCTCTATGAACTCCTACACTTAAATGTAGGAGTTGCATCCCATAATTAGCTCTCTTTCTGTGTGTTTTGATGCAGATCTGAATGCAGATTAAAATGTCTACATTTTTTATATTGTTATAGAGGACTGTGCAGATTTGGAGAAGGTATTTTCTGTCTTCAAATTAGATTTTCATCCAACTGAACGAAAGTCACAGAAATAACTACTCTCCTCACTTTAATTAGTGCCTGAAAGAGTGGAAGCAACAGTATCAGTAATGAATCTTTATTTACTTGATTTTAGATCATGCTTTTAAAAAGCAGTAATTGCGTAAAATCAATACTGACACACATAATAAAAACCTATTGGATGGTGTTTTTGTTAACCAACTCTGAAATCTCGGAAGGTTAGAAGTAATTTAAACAACTGAAAATGTTTGAGCACTGAAATAAAAAGACCCAGCAGAGCAGAGAGAGCGGTGATTCACAGACATCACAGCTGAGGAAAGATCAACCAAATCCTTTTTTTCTCTGCAGGAAACAAACTTCAGTGGAACTGTTGAATCATTTTTGTATGTGTCTGTGTGAGAACAAATACAAATATAAAAGCTTGTTTACCGAGAGTCACAACCACCTCTGGCATACAGTTTGCGCGGTGTGTATATGTATGCATGTATATATGTGCATGTATGTATGTGTGTGTGTGTGGGTGTGTTTCCTGGGGAATGAGGAGGAAATGGAATAAAGCAAAAATGTGCATGATTGGCCGAAGGCGTGGTAAAACACAGAGACTCAAACAAACTGCAGCAAACGCGCGCACACACACACACACACACACACACACACAAAAATGAAACACAGCCTAAACATGGTGTGTCAATTCAATCTGACGGCTTCTCGGCAAACCAAATCCCTAATCTCATCTCATCTCTCTCTCTCTCTGAAGTATCCGGTGATGAGCTCAAAGGAGGCTGATGTGTGCTGGCAGCTATTTCTGTGACTAACACACCACCGCACACACACACACACACATACTGTACACACACACACACACACACGCGTGCACGCTTATTAACACAGCAGAAACACTGTATAAGCAATCAAAATTGGGTGGAGTCTCATAAGAAGGTGAATCAACCAGAATACGAACCGTCACACCACACATCAAACTGTGCATTTGGAGGTTTTATGATGAATTATGTTGCCAAGGCGTCGAGCTAGTCACACTTTCAACATTTGAACACGGTCATGGCTCGGGGAAGGGAAGGAGGAGAAAAAAAAAAAAAAAAAAAAAAAAACTAGGTCGAGCTCTCTGATTGGCTTACGAATCACCCCCTAACATCAAACAGCGGCACAACGGATGACTGCACGTGTGCAACGAATCACTCTCTCTCTTAATGCATACACACACATATACATACACATGCACTATAAATGCATGGCTGTTTTGGAGAAATTCAAACGATCCGTCATGGCGAATTTGGGGGGCCCTGTTCCCCCATAATGCACCGGGGCAGCCTTGCGCCACCAGCTTGGAAAGGGTGTGGTGAGGCGGGGTGGCGGTGCTGCTCTTGCTTTGAGCTCCCGATTCTGTTTCGCTTTGCTCATTTCTGCAGCTACGCAGACGTCACAGTGGGAGGAAAGAAAAAAGAATCAGTCCAATTACTTGTCTAATTATCTCATTATTCAATTATTTCATTATGTGGTGGAGAGCAGGAAGGAGGATGAAGATGGTCTCTGTGTTTCCTTTCGCCCTCTGTGCTTCGCTCCTGGTGACGACACCTGGAAATATTTCAAAGTATTACCTTTCTGCACAGAGCTCTCGGCTATGGATTCTAGACATCCTGTACAGAATTTGTTGCTACCTCCACCACACACACACATACAACCCCCCCCCCTCTCTTATTTACACCCCTCCCTCCTTTTTTTTTGCATGTTTTCTCTCTCTGCAGGCGGTTAGATGGAGAAGAAAGCTAGAAGGAAAGGAGGTGCAGGCGTATCAAAGTGCTAACAAGAAACAAATTGAAAACAATTAAAGGAGAGATAGGGGAGTTTGCGTGTTTGTGCAAATGAATGAGTTTGTCGGTGGGTGTCTGTGTGTGGGTGGGGTGGGAGTGATTAGCAGGGTATTAAAGAATGGGAGTGGTAATTGGTGTATTCTTTTATTTTCTGCCAATTAACTTGCCTGCTAAAGTGGTAAACAATGAGGGTGTGATGGAGCAAAAGACCCGAGAACAGACTGAGGAGAACAGACCGGACTGTGTTGGGATACTTCGGTTTATTATTTCAGCTCTGGAGTGTTAATGAGTTACGGTGAGAAGTTGTATTTGAACAAATAACAGCACTGAGATACCTGCAGATGTTAGTCTGTCATCTGTTGAGTAAACTGAGGTGCATTCTGCACAGATTGAGGATTTAATCTCAATCAAATACAAGAAAAATGTTGAGACAGGGTTATAAGAGAGTTCTTTAACTGACTTTTATTTTGAAAAATAAAAAAAAATTCACGTCATGACATTCCTCTAGATGGAAGAGATGAATGTTAGTAGCTGGAAAAATCAACCATTAAAAAGTAAACTAAAGCAAAACTGCAATCTGATTATGATCTTCACAAATTTAGCTTTTTTTTAAAGTGTTCCTGTCTGATGTGGATTGCTAGATAAGCCAATCTGTCTTATTCAAAGATAAAGGGACCGGAAATCTGATTTGTTTCGACTCCCCTCTGCTGCCAAAACCTTTGGCATGATGACAGGCGACCAAACATCTGTCCAGAAAATGAGCCACAGCTGAATGATGCAACATTTGTTTACAAGCCTCCTTTGCAAAATGTTCAGCAGGTGATTCCACCTTTGTAGTGAGGCAAAGAACTGAGTGAACAACATCAAGCTAACTGACTTCCTGGTTTGTGTTGGTTTGGCTGTTTTCCAGCCCAAAGATACTCCTGATTGCTTCTAAACCACAGAGTGGGCGCTTGCGGTCTGTCTGTCCGGGTGCACCGGCACTGTCTGGTTCTCAACCATCTGCCACTGAGCCCCGACAACACACAACGCAATGTCTGCAAATTAACTTCATAGTTTACCTGCCAGGAAATGCCAAGAATAAAACACATCTCACTGGTCTTCATTTGCTTCTTTTCTTGTAGCCTCACATTTAGACATTTAGACGCATATCAACAACTGAAAAACAGATGCTACTGTTTTCTTGAGAGCAATTTCATGAGTTTCTAGATTATTAGAGAAAGCCTCATCTTTCACATAAGTCATACATGATGTGACTGTGCTGTAAGGTTAAAATCAGGAAGGGTTTCTAGCGCCAAAAAGTGTTTGGTTGAGGTTTGGAGGTGGCAGTCACTAAAGTCAAGGCCAATATCACCAAGACTTTTTTTTTAGGATGCTTGGTGCTGCTGGTTCTAGCATCTCCCAAGTGATTGTCACAAACAAATGTTTCAGCATTTGAGGAAAAAGCAGAAACCAACCGGTGATCAGTGAAAATTCTGGTGGGTCAAAGGTGCAAAAGCTAAACAAAGACGATCAGGCAAATCACATCTGTAATAAACAATGCTTATCAAACTTGTACCTAATAAATCAGTAACTCAGTGTTGACAATCTTACATTTTTGCCCAGCACAGCAGGTCAAGTTATGGGCTGTTATGCGACATAATAGCTCCAGTTGTTTGTTAGTCTTATTGGCTAGAACGAGAGTAATAATTCCATTACTGGTTAATCTAATGATCTCTTTTCAATCAACTCATTGACTGCTGAGTCTATACAATTTTTAAAAAAGTAATAATAAATGCCAATCACAAGTCCCCAAAGCTCAAGGTGACATTCTCAAATTGCATGATTTGTCCGACCAACAGTCTAAAAGTATTCAATGATATAAAAGCAACAAATCCTCACATTTAAGCAGCTGGAAACAGTGAATGTTTATCATTTTTTACTTACATCGATTTTCTGAATGAATGAATCTGAATAACAACATGTCAACTTTTGACACCACTTAGTCGCGTGCAACTTATTGTGCTGTTACGGGCGGCGGGACGTGGAGTGCGTTACGCTGTTGTTCAGCTCTTTCACAGCATCAGACAGATTCATACTCACAAGCTCTGAGCTTGTACCCTTGAGTCACAGTGTTAGCTCTGTCTTATTAATGTGTTTCCATGTCCTTGCCGTGTGAAGCACTTTGTGTTTAAATAAAAAAAAGCGTTAAATAATTAAATGTGATTGACTTGACTAGAAAGGAGGTGTAAAAATGGGTCAATGTCTCGATTCTGTTTACCGTGGCCTCCTGAACGTCTCCCGCACGAGTCACACTGACACCTGAACTGTGTCGACACACAGCCAAAAGATTAAATACCGTTGAAAACCTACCACCACTACACTCGGTTGGATCTTTCATTCTGCTTTCTTTAAAGGATGCAATTTAATTTTTATTCGTTTCTGAAGTACGTTCAGACCTTTGAACTGACCCGCGAAGAAGACAAGAGTCTCTCATTTCTATGGCCAATACATGTTCCCTCTCCACATGACTGTATAGGTTTTTCATTATGCTACAAGGTCGCAAAAAAAAAAAAAAAAAAAAAAAAGGAGAGGAAAAAAAAAAGAAAAATAACAGAAAATGAATGTCATTGAGAATCAACAATAAAACAAGAAATGAAATGAATTAGACAGTTTTGTGATGCCTGGAGAGCTTGGTAACATTTTTCTTGCCTCATCGACCATTCTTTAAATTCTTTTCAGTCACAGGAACAAATTATTCACAGTTGGAATGAAAAGAATCTAAAATATTAGTCTGCAGCTGTAGGGGACAGAAAAAAAAAAAAAAACGTAAAAGAACGAGACAAGGTTTTAAACTGTTACTGAGATAGAGACCTTGCCTTTTAAAGACCATTTCGCTTCACTGCACCATGAGCCCCCCAACAAGCAGTCAAGACTTCATAATTTCTAAAGGGCAGCAATTTGCAATTCACTGGAAACAGAAGCCTTTCAGATTGAAGAGGGTGCCACACAGCCGTCCTTCTGGCCTTGAAATTCCATCGTAAGAAGAAGAGCAAGCAGGCAAGATCACTAACTAGCTCCCTGGCTACCCCAAGAGTTGGCATAGCAACCGGTGAAGACCAGCCATGATGGACTTGTTAAAACTGAACAAAAGAAAATAATTAGGGCTTGTGTAATTTGATTTAATTAATGATTAGTATCGGGGAGATAATTGTTTATGTGGGGTTCCACAGTCCAGTGAACAGTCAGGAGATTTTCTTGCTCAGACTCAGGGGCATTTCCTGAGGTCTTTATTTAAAGGGTCAGTTCACTCAAATTACAAAAACAACATATTTTCTCACTTACCACATATGATGTGTAGTTTAAGTGAAGGGAATTAATTTGTGGTGCTCACAAGATTAAAAATGACATTTCAAATAAATCAACAACAGCATCTCTTTACAGAATAAGTTCCTAAACCAACAGAACAAGATGTTATACTGAAGGTCTTCAGAGTCCACTCGGTTCCTACTACCAAGACTTGACCTCGAACCTGAGTCAGGCCGGGTCCAAAGTATATTCAGTGTAATCAGGTTGGATATGGGTCTCAGGTTTGTGTCAGTATGTCTAATTCCCAAATCTGAGCGATGATCAGCTCTGATCACATGGTACGTCTCAGTCATCGCAGCAGAAAAACATGTACTTGACAGAAGACGAAGAGTATGAACTGTGAATTGAAAAGGACAAATTACATGTGGTACTGCTAGGGCTGAATCTGATTAATTGTAACATTTAGAAAATGTCAGAAAATAACACATCAAGGTTCAGGTATTCCACAGATACATCTCAGATTGGACCTGAAGACCTCTACAGGATGTCAACAGCTTTATAAGGATAAGTAAAAACTGTTCAGAGAAAGGTTTTAATGCCGTGAACACAAAACGAAATCCCATTCACCTCCATCAGGAGAATTCTCACTCTCAAACCATCTGGACGAATAAAACTAAATCTATCTGCATGGCTAGATACCAGCAGCGTAACTGAGAAAATGTGTTTTGTTGTAATTTGGGTGAATTGACACTTTAAAAATCCTTTGTTTTAATGTCTTGTGACATGTTACATTTGCACCTTTACTGTCTATTTGAAAAGCATGTGTAGCGTTCATCAGTTTTACATGAGATGTGTTTCATCAGAGGCTCTCGGAGCAGATCACAGCAGTTTCCAGGCTGTTGATCCCAGTTCATCACCGGAGCATTTGGAAGCTTTGTGTAAAAAGTCTTCTTGTTCTGGTGCATGGCAAAGTTTCAGCATTGAAACCAACACTGTGTGAAAGTTCTGTGGCAGTGGCACACGAGTCAACAATCACATGCTGAATCTGCTCGTTAGCATCAAAGAGCTGTGAAACTGAAGCCTTTGTCTGCTTTATTATCTCTTTACATAGAGCTCCTGAGCTCAATCTTCCACCGGTAATTACTATCAAGTTCTTTGCAAAGGGAGGTAGGGATTTGACAATCTAAATTACCATTTTTCAAGGGAGTAAAATATAATGACTCTACTGTGTAACAAAAAAAAAAAAACATCCATAGCACAAATGAGGCGTCCTTCTATCAAATGAGAAACATCCGGGCTCGGATGGAAAGCAAAGGAGGCTGATGTCTAATCTTGTTAGTTGAGCTGAAGTCGACGGCATGCAGCATTCACAACTTCCACAACTTCCACATCATTATCTAGCCAATCAGCAGCTTGTTCTCAAAAAGGACGGGTCATTTTCAGCACTAACCTTGGTCTATATTATCAATATAAAAGCTACATTACAATGGCCAGAAAGTAGAACAGCAGACAGGATTAAGTTTTTTTTTTCACAGTGGTCATGTGACTGTGCTACAGGTCAGAGATCATCCTGTACCTGCCACTTTCGCGTCTCATAATGTGGCTCAACAGAACTCGAGAGAGGAGGAGAGGATTTAATTGCGCAGAAGCAACAGGAATTGCTCGCATTGTATGTTAGCATTAACGAGCTGATTTATTCTGACTGGTTTGTTGCCCTGCTAGTGTTCAGTGCATCCTTCTCTGACTCTACACCAATATGGTTTTTCCATGACATTTTGCAACCAAGCCACACCAAGGGCAGTCAAGCCATGCTGGCATCGTGTTAGTGTTTTTCCCCCCAAGACAAAAGAAGCTGTTGACCTTGTTAGAGTGCTGGAGGTGTGCTGGTTTGCAGAAAAGCTTTTCATCTAACAGCTCACTGTGGCAGATTCTGCTTGTACTATGTAGTATTTAAAACTGATCTGTTATCTTCATATCTTGTTGTGTAGATCTGTTTAATGATGATAAAACACATTTAACTTACACAATAAAAACCTCCCATTAATTTGTCAGTCGGAAGTTTTTAATGTTAAGTGGCAGCAGGAAATGTTGGGTTTTCATCAGAGGTAACTTAACACTTCAGAAAGTGATCAGGAAGCAGTAAGATAAGGCTGATATCTGAAGGAAAAGATAGAAATGCAGGAAAGAAACTCAACTTCCAGCCCACAGAGATTCAGTTTAAAGCTACAAAAGTACTGGGAGCTGAACGCAGAGAGATGGAGACATTTAAAAACATGGATATTCATTCTGCCTAGATTTCTAATGACTTTATTTACCCCTTGACCTTTGACCAAGCATCACCATGGGCCAAATATTTACCATTATGTGTCATAAAATTTACTAATCAGGTTTTTGCTCCCTAAAGGATGAACCCTTTCCATTTTGGACACTCCATGAGTTTTCATCTAGCAGCACCCTCAGGCCAAAATATCCATGTCACTTTCACGGCTCGACTCCCGTCACTTTGCTCAAGAGCTCTACGACAACAGTTTTCTGATGAAAGATAAGTGTGTTAATGTTTTGACTCTCCACACTCAAGATTTTTCCCAGAGATTCAAATCAGCAATGTTCTGGTCACAAGTCTGCTTCTCTAAAAATGAGGCTTGAAATCTTCATTTTGCATGTTGATGTAGCTCACATGTATATGTCAAGCTGTGCAGCAAAGTCAGGAGGAAGAAACACCGTCAGGAATGTAACAAGGATTTAAACACAAACCCGAGATGTGTCCTAGGATTTGAATTTGGGATCACATCCCAATAATGAATCAAAGATCTAAAAAAAACTCACCAAAACAATCAAAATTGACTGATGAAACAAGGAAGTAAATTTTCATTGTGTAATGATGTTCAGGAAAAGGGGTTGATAATTTTGTTCTGATTTTACACTGGCTTTATATTCCCATTTATCAAAAAGTTGTTTCCTGTTCAGCAAACAAGATCCTCTGATGGTGAAAACAGGTCAAAACATGCTTCCGCTTATAGAAAATAAACTGGGAAATGTGCAGGAAATGTTAAAAAAAAAAAAAAAAAAAAAAAAGGAAGAGAAGAAGAAAAATACAGCTGACTACTACAGATCAGAATAATTTTCATAAAAATTGTTTCTTTTACAGTTTTTTTAAATCAGATTTTCATGTTTTTTATTGTTAATACTCAAATAAATACTGAAGAATTCCCAGATTAGAAAAATAAAATAAAAACTACTGAGTTCTACTGTATATACTTTATATCACTGCCAACCATTTTCCAAAACACACCTTAACACTGCACATTGTATTAATTTTACATTATCATCTTTTGAAAATGGTCCACAATAATGTCATTAAACTAAATGTATTGTGTACGTATGTATTAGACATACAAAAATCACTGAAATAGTCCTTTAAGGGTGCTGTCTAAACTGCTGACCCTGCTCAGGATTCAAGACTGAAAAAAAAAATCTAACTACAGCAATTAAGACTTGAAAAAATATTAGATTTGGATGAATTACAAGTGAACTTTCAGTCTGAAGGATTCGGCCAACACTGAGCTGTAACTGTAACACAGACAGACACACACACACATAGATATCTAATGAGATTCAGTGACTCACTGTACCATCACACACGCAACTGAGTAAAGATGCACCACAGAGCGCTTCAGCACACAAGTCCGTCATTACACACACACACACACACACATACACACACAAACACACACACACGTGCTGCGTCAAACACACTATTTGTTTTGTTTTTGTGCGGCAGAAGCATCAGGCAGCATTACTGCGCTAAACAATCTCATCTGGTCCCCGCACTTGACCTAGATTTCACTTGAATTAAAACTCGCTCTGACCAGAGGGATGGAGAGAGATAGAGAGAGAGAGGGAGAGGGAGAGAGAGGAGGAAGAGAGCGAGCGAGAGAGACAGATTTGGAGTGACATCATGCTTAACGAACAGCTGAGCTACTGGAGAGCAGAAAATCCAATTTGTGCAGGCAGGACCTCGGCCACCTAACACACCGAGGGGGGGCTTTTTAGCTCCAACACCCTCCACCCCCCCCTATCCAAAGACAGCAGCGGAGTGGTGGGGTGGATTTTTTTTTTTTTTTTTTTTAAGCTTTTAATGCCAGTGATTAAAGCCAGAGGCGAGGTTCGAGGTTCTTCGCTAAGCACCGAATAAATGTGTTTTTTTTTTTTTTTTTTTTTAACGGACAGATGTGAGGCATCCGCCGTCCGGAGCAGCTGCGATCACGTTTAATCTTCACTGAATGCATCTTGATCCAACCATCCTAAAATTGTTAAAGATTTTTTTTTTTTTTAGATGGCATTGAAGCTTTATTATACTTTTCAGGGTGAGTGGAGATGGAAGAAAAAATGAGTACAAACAAAAAAAAAAGCTCAAGGCAATTGTGGTTTCACGGCACATCTACTGAACACACTATGACTTTAGACTGCTTTCACCATCCCTGGAAGTTTGTTGAGATCTGACGCAAAAACTCCTCCAATGTAGAGACTGAAACATGGCTTTTGAAGTTAGATACATCTCAAAGTTCACAGATTTTTAATTTTTTTTCGCAGTAATCTTGTCGTACAAGACATGACAGCATAAAAAAAAACTGCTGAAAATGTCTCTTAATACCATAACATTCCCCTCACAGCACTACACACAAGCACGCACAGTTTGATCATTAAGTGATGAATGGTCTAGCTCATTATTTTGGTTTTACGATTTACCTTTGACTCTCTAAAAGAACAAAGAGCTCGTGTTGCCTGCAGCTGTTCAATTGTTCTCTTCTTCAGATGTCTTTCCATGTTTTTGGTATCTTTTCACGTCCGTATGAATTCATGAATGTATTAGTTTATCCCAAAGTCTAAGTGTTGTTGTTGTACAGGCAAAGCGTTCACAGTATGAGGCTTCACAGGTAAAGACCTACAGTAAAAAAAAAGAAGAAGTGATTTGACTTGTACAGTGAAGCAACAGCAAGGAAGTAGTTCGGCTTTAGCTGCTGTCATCTAAATCTACAATTGAACTACAACAGAAAAAGCTGACCCCCTCTTGTTTGGGTTCACTTCCGCTCACAACAATCATGCTGAGCAGTTCAATGAAGCTCTACGTTCAGACAGGAATACTTTGTCCTTCCTCCGCCGAGCCATTCAAAAAGGTCACACGTTGCATCTTTTGTCTTTTCTTCTAGTACAGATTCCTCCACGGATGCTGTGTATGTGTGTGTTTACTACTCTCTGATTAGCTTTAACTAGCTGATATTGCCTCCTTTAGGACTGAGATCGATCACCTCTATGTACACCGAGTTTGCATGTTTTGCACAAGCCGGGTTAGACGTTAAGATTCATGGACTTGTGTGGAGCATAAACAACAGGATACACTGGACAACAACATTTTTACAAGTGGGAAAACAAGCCTTATAAGGACGGAGCACCGATACAAACAGGAAAAGACGCGTCTTCAAATTTAGAAATCACAAAAAAAAACAACAACTGCGGCACAAAAACGACCAAACCGATCAGCTTTACTGTTTGTTTAGGCGACACAGCGGAGCATCCACATCACTCACAACCAAAACCGATGGCTGAATCTCAATGTGTGAACCCCCATCTGAGCCTCATTGTTTAGCGTGGACACCACTACGCCTGCCAGACAAGAAACTACGGCGCTACGTCCCCTATTGTACTGTGTGTGTGTGTGTGTGTTATTATGTAGTGTGTGGCCGCCATTAACCCGCTGAGGCACGAGGCCGTCCTCCTGTTTTTGATTTCAACACTCTCAGCTACCTCTCCTCTACTCATAGACTGACAATCACTTCATTGCAGTGATTTTTTTATTAATTTCATCTTGTTTTGGGGTGTCTGTTAGCCAACTGGCTTCTGGGTAGAAAAGGTTGATAGTGGACTAAAGCTCTTTAGCCGGCCCCCTCTCTCTCCTCTCCTCTCCTGTTGACCCGCCGGGGCACGTGGGTAAATTCCTTGTGAGATTTAAATGTTGGATGAGACAAAAGAAAGCAAGAGGTCCCCCCACACACACACACACACACACACACACACACACACACACACACACAGAGGTTTCTGTGATGTATTGTATTTACTGAGTGTGTTCAAGGGTTAAGGAGAGAATAACATACTGAGGGAGGATGGATTGAACGCGACCTTCAGCTGGAGACACTTCAGGGCTCCGAACTCGGATAATAACACAATTGGAGGAAAACATGCTCTCTTTGCTCAGATTTTCTATCCTTCTTTGACCATGTTATTATCTCTTGTCTTTTTTTTTTTTTTTTTTTTTACCATTTCTAGCCCTTTTATTTCTTTTTCTTTCTTGTTTTATTCTCATTTTCTGTTGTAATTCTTCTTCCTTGCTGCTGTTGATTGATTCTTTTACTTCTCTGTTTCACTTTCTTCTCTTCTCTAACCTGAACTCTCTTTTATCCTTCCTCCATTCTCTAATTCCCCTCCCTCCCTCGTTTGATCCAGTTTATAGTTCATATTTTTCTTTGTTCACTCGTTCTTTGACCTAATCTTTTTAGTTCCCCTCTCTCTCTCTCTCTTTCTTTCTGATATAACATTTATTTGTCTTTTTTTCTCCCGTCCTTCACAGTGTCACTGCCTCTTCTATTTACCACGAGAGATGAGACCTTCTTCCTCCAACAGTACAACTGTTTAGATGCTTCACACAAAGCAAAGGCCACACACACACACACACACACACACACACACACACACACAGTGATAAAGCCATTCAGAGGGGTAAAGAGACACTGAGGGATGAACTTGTTGAAGTAATGAGTGGTTTTGTTTGTTCACAGATTTTTCGAGTTATGGTAAAAACATTTTGGTTGTGATTTGGGTAAAATTTAGATTTTATTTCCTGAATTTCCTACTTATTGGACTAAAATCAATAATTTACAGCGATAAAAAGTACAGTTCAGTAATTTCATGATCATCAGGCTGATGATTTGTGTTTGTGTTGACGGAAACATTTTGTTACCATTTAATAATCGTCCCGTCACTTCTCTGGGGTTTTTTATTTGTTTTTTTGCAATTAATATGATATGAATTTGAGTTACAGGGAAACTTATCACATCTACCTCGAAGGATAAAGATCATTTACCAGATGTGAATCATTGTTTGACGTGTGAGCGACTGGCTCCTTACACACAATACCGCAGAGACAAATTACATTTAAACGATGTAAGATATAATTGTTGTGTAGTCGACCAAACCTGTATCAGCAGTAGTGCTGCGACTAATGATAGTGAAGGATTTCATTATAGGACAATTATTTCTCAATGAACTGATTAGCAATTTGTGCCATAAAATGTTAGAAAACAGCAAAAAATGTCCATCACAGTCTCCTAAAGCCCAAGTTAACATGTTCAAACAGCTTCTATTGTTTGAAAGATACTCAGTTTACACTCTTAATGCTCTCTCAATCAAATAATCAGTTCATCACCTAAATGTTTCAGCTCTTAAAAGCTGCAGAAGATATTTTGTAGGAAACATAAAGCTGCTCAAAATTCTTCAGAATATCAGAGCAGCATATTTTACACATCTAAAACAAAACATTTACTACAAACATCCTTTGTTAAATCTTCAGTATCTGCACATGACAACTAAACTATAGTTACGGTGTGAAGAGGATTATCAAATTAAATGTTATAAAGAAATATCACGGCTGTGATCTCACAATAAAGAATGTTAAAACTGACAACTAGAGATAGGACTTGAATGTGGGACAAGAGTGTTGAAAGCACATTTTTTTTAATGACTTACATAAATGTCACATTACTTTGTGTTCTGGCACCGAGTGTCACCATTGAATTAGTGCAGAACAGTCGCACATGAATGTCATTTGTGGATTTGTGCTGCTAAAATTGTCTCAGTCTAAAAGTCTAAAGAGTTAAAGTAGAGTTATGTCAGATTTGGACGGGGAAGAGGGCGGCGACTTTTCTTTAAAAATACACAAAGGATCTGATGGAGCGACGATCCACCATGAGTTGAGAGAATAACCGTCCCGCTGCGAATCTCCATCCATCTCCTCCCCCACTCCCCATAAACACACAGTGGAGGCTTTTACTGAGGCCTCATGCTGACTGACTGATTGACTACCTCTATATTTATGTATGCATGTGTGTGTGTGTGTGTGTGTGTGTGTGTGTGTGTGTGTGTGTGGATACATGCACTAAATGAGAGCTAGTGAGCCACGTGCCTCAATTGAAGAACAGGGATAAGAGCAAAACCCACAGAGGCCATTATGGTGTAAACCCCCCCACCCAAAAAAAAATCTGCCTAACATTCAGAGGCAGATTAATGCAAACAGTCGTCCACAGCTCGCTAAGCCAACGTTATGTGAACGCTGGACTTACACCTAAACAACACAGATGACCCAAGGTGCAGACATTTGAAGCTAAAACACACTGGAGAGCACCAACCGTCACTGATTCCCGTTAAAAATAAAGAAAAAAACAAAGAAAAAGAAGTAAGCACAAAGCTTTCCTCTAATTATTTTAGTAAAAGTCTTATGAACTGGTCAAGAAGGCAAAAAAAACTGGAAAAACAATACAGACAACACAGAGAATACTCTGAAAGCATCTTGTGCAGCTCAGCTGAGCTGACCTTTATTGCCTCTTGTGGCTGGAAATTAAAACTGTGTCCTACTTTTTTTTTCTGTGTTACATTGCAGCGACGCAACTAGCCAATCACAACCCAGCATGAAACAAAACGGCATGTTGTTTTTTTTAAAATCCAAGTGTTCAAGTTCAGTGAGCATTGATCGCTCGTGGTGCATTTTAGTCGCACATGTCTGCACACGGGGCGAACCTGATGTAACTTAAAATCTTCAGCGAAAAGGGCAGCAGAACTGCAACAACAGATTGAGTTTTAAGGAACAGAGTTGTGTATCCAACCTCAATAGTTTGTTCAGCACAGACTGAAATGTGTCTGTAAATAACTGTAAAATACCATAAAATTACATCAAATGCTCAGATTTTATATTCTTGTATACTTATTCTTTAACCAGGTATTTTTATGATTATTTTAATCACAATTCTGCATATTTCAGAAAATTTTATTTCAGGAATGTTTTAAGAATTTTGTCTTCTTTTGTTGAAAAGTAAACCCAAGTCCTCAAAGTAAAGTATCATTTTGATATTGGTACTGAAACTCAGGTATCATATTAGCACTGGTAGAGTACTTATTGAGGAGTTTAAAAACCTTCATTAAACAGTACAGTGTAGTTTTTATGCCAAAGAAACTACATTTTCTTAATTTGAGGCAAAAATATCAACAGAGTTCCAAAGTTTTTGCATCTGTCTCACATTGTTGGTATAAATTCAGTCTGTAATTCTCAGTAATGCAAAGTTGTGTCTCCCAAATAAAAAAAAAAACACTGGAAATGCTTCAGTTCTCAGAAAGCGTGTCCATCTGCAGTATGTTTTTGTTTTTTTTTTCGCAATAAATTTTTATTGGATAATTTCATTTTAAAATCACCAAAACGGATCAGACTCCTCGACTGCAGTTTGATATGATTACATGTGAAACAGCAGCTTCCTATTTCGACTGCATTCACGGGACAAATAACATTAGATCTATTCTGTAAGTTTATGTACATTTTTTCAAATCTAATTTACTGTATTTATTTATTTTTATTACTTCATTTGGACCCGTATTAGCTTCACTAATGGCTGTTAATTTTCCTGCAGCCAACAGACAAGTCGATACTGTAACTTTGATTAAATCTGGTAGAAAAACAAATTAAACAATAGGGGGTAAAAAAAAAAATCAAGGTAATGTGAATCCGTAGAGGTAAAGATGACCCACAGGTGTTCAGATTATTAATTCAATTCCGCTAAAAACAATTTACAAATACATTAAATGTGGTTTTTAACATGTTTTTTTGTTTAAATTGGTGGGTTACGACTTTATATGTCACCGCCCTACAGGCTGAATGTGTTCTAGGCTGCAGAATTACAATGAAACCAACAATAACCTGCTTTTAATAATTCATATAACAAAATACAGAAGAGCCATGACAAAACTGCTTGCATCTTTTCCAATGAAACCATGAATATTATTTCAGAAGTTGGTTTTACATTCCATAACACCTAAACATTTCAGTGCTAAAATCCACAAATTACTGTCTAAATGAGAGATAAACTGATTCACCTTCTAACTACGACCCTGTTTGGTGTTTGTTGCTCCAACATTGTGCGGACGTGGAAGGTTCTGGTTCACTAACATAGTTGTGGAACTTTATAAAACCCAAACACACACACACACAGATTCACATGTCTGCATGTAAAGAGGAAATAAAAACCATTCTGCTGTAACCAAATGGAAACGTAGCAACAAGCTCCTCGTTTGTACAGAAATGTCTCGTCCTCGACCTTTTTCAGCTCTGAGGTCAGAGGTCGTCCACTTTACACCAGTCTGTCAACCCCGAGAGGTGGAACCACTTTCTGAGCCCTTTAATGGACAAGTGAAGACGATTCCAATGGCTTGAATTTCACTTTTATCTGAGCGTTTTTATCAAAAGCATCTCACAGCAGAAAAAGCACGCTGGTTGCAATTTATACAATACTGACACTATCAGCAACCGACAGGGAGGAGTGGAGGAGAAGAGCAGAGGAAGAAGCAAGCGGCATAAATTAAAGGATTGGTTCGCACAAAATACTAAATCTAGCCAAGCAGATACCATATCGGCCTGAATATAAGACGATATTTTATTTCAAATTACATTTGAAAAAGTGGGGGTCGTCTTGACAATTACGTGTTCACAACATTCGAGACCGGGGTCCAAATCGTCTGTCAAGCAGCCAAGAATTACTGCTGTCACAGATGATGAGGAGCACAAACAGGCCGTCTGAAAAATGCAAACTGCCAAAGAAAATAATTTTGAAATCTTCCAAGAGCCTGACAGGAGAGAGTGTGAGTGTGTGACTGATGGTCAAGCTACATAAATGTGATATTTACCTTCTGCTTTAATGGAAGTATTTCATTTTTAAAAAGAGAAATGGCTTCAAGGATGAGGACTTCTTCTCCTCAGATTAATATACTAAGAAACTTTCCCAACAGTGCGAGTATGAAAGTGTGTTGTATCTTCAAAAAGTCATTCTATAATCAAGGTCGTCTTGTAGTCAGGCCGATACGCTAGGTTTACATTTTACATTTTGTCATTTTGCAAATTCTTTTCTCCAAAGCAACTTAGAGTTTGGCCGGACCAAAGGTTTGGCTTTATTTGTCCAGGTTTTTAGTTTTTAGTTTCCGGTACAATGGAGGTAAATTGAATTTAGTTTCTCATGCTCTTCACCACGTACCTCTAATGCGTATTCAGACCAGATCAGGCGGTGCGGCAAAAGTGGCCGTTTTGGCCATTGCAGCGCCGCACCGGACTGTGGCTGGAAAATTGAGCCAAAGTCAACTTTTGGAGTACCGCAACCTGACGTCATCTGACTGATAAGAGTTGTAAACTCTGCCATGAGGGAGGACAAAGACATTACAAGGACGAGGGGAGGACATTTCCCTTCGCTTGATGACGTTAGTAAAGTTAGACTTTGCTGTCGGCTTCCCGAATCTCATTTTAAAAAATACGAGAGAAAAAAGAGAGAGAGAGCAGCTGTGGTCGAGCGAGCTAGAGAGCGAATGAAGAGAGGGAGCGCTGGTAGCGAGAAAGACGATGAATCGGATCAATAAAAGGTTATTTTCTGATTGTTTCACAGCGGTTACGTTCTAGAGCACAAATAAACACGCCCACACCCCCCCGTCACACCTCCGCTTGACCCTGAACGCCACACCGCCTGATTTGGTCTGACTACGGCCAAACACGTGTGCCTTTTCATTCCCTACAATCTGCAAATGAATTAGTCCTACTGTCACTGAGGCAGGAAAGCTTGGATTGTATCTCACTGGTACATAGCTTTGGATAAATAAATAAATGTAAATAACATTCCAGTAACTCTAGATAATCCAAAAACCTTGCAGTTGTCCTTAGAAGTAACTTTCTTCCAAATGAATAGTTGACTGTGTGATCTGTGGATTATTCACAGGAGTAGAGACGTTACTGTTCACACTTCGAATGTCTCAAAATCCAGACAAATTAAACCAAAATTAAAGTCATGGCTAAAAATACCAAATATGTTTGTTTTATTTACATTTTGGGTGATCCTCTAAGATCTTAACAGAGGAAACATTCAAGAAAATTAAAGAAGAATTTGTGCTTTCTTACAAGTTCTGTCAAAGTTACACAACGCTGACGGTCAAGTACAATTTTTTACTTAAAGCAAAGAAAATTAAAAAGCATCCAAACTGCAGTGACGCACTTTATAGTAGAGCAGCTGTTTGCTCTTTTATTTCATTGACCTACACACACACAAACATATACAAACACACATAAACACACACACACATAAAGGACGCAGGGATCATTTAACATTTTTTTTGCCTTGACTACATCAACCAGCTGTGAGGATTGGTTGAAATCTGGGTGAGTTAACGAGGTCAGGGGGCCCAGAGCCGATAAAACATAGACATATTTTGGACTTGTGTGTGTGTGTGTGTGTGTGTGTGTGTGTGTGTGTGCAGTCTAAATGTGTGTGTGTGAGCTTCTTGTTATCATATGATTTTCACATGAAGTCGTGCTGCTTACAGTTTGATGGACAAAGGAACCAATTCACAGACAGCAGCACATACAATAAAGGAAGGATGTATGGATTCAATAACAGAAATTCCCCTAAAACACACACACACAAATATAATTGTCTGCTCTTATAAGTGGAAGCTAGCTGATGCTTTCAGTGACCTGCCTTTTTTCAAACATGAGTTATTGAATTAAGACTTGTGTTTAGCCCTACATTTGGTGTTTGGGTTTTTTGAGTGAATTGCAGAAGTGTGACGTTTATTTAGCCGTTAAAAATAGGTTTTTTGTTTTTCTTAAGTAAAATTAACTTAACATGAGAGTCCATTTGTATTTATTTAAGTTGGCTGTATAGCAGATGATCACCCCATCAAACACAAATCAATCGTCAATCACAGCTTTCTACACCAGGGACCAGATGCGCAAAAAACTGTAGATTCATGACTAAAACACACATACACATTCTCTTCCTCAGATTCATAAATCTAGCTTCCGTCTCTAACCTTGTTTTTTCATTTCCACCTCATCATATCTGGAAAAACACGTGTACGCCTAGTCTGAAGTATGCATGAGGTAAACATCGTTTATGCATCCGGCCCCAAACTGGACAAAGCACCATTTGCCAGGATATTGTTTTCTTTGCACTTTGGATTTTCAAACTGGTATCCATTGTCAAATCTTTCAAACCCTCCCACAAAACTAACACGCTCTCTGCAGCTTAATGATTGTTCCAGTTTCCACTTGTTCAGTTCTCAGGATGTTTTTTGGACTAAAGAGCTGAATAAACTGACATTTTGAGGTTAGAGGGTGTTTGTTAGCTAAAAATCCTGTTTTTACTGACTCCCACCTTGCTGCAGTGATGTAGAAGTGTACTCCAGGGTGTGGTCAGTACACCGTGACATCACTGTTGGGTGTGGTTACAGCTGCAACAGGTTACTCTTTAAGTTTTAAGGGAAATGCTAGAAAAATATTTATTTATTTACAGGTTAAATTTAAGATGACTCTACAACAGCAGGACAGACGCGGCTGCAGGGACAGTCGTCATGGACCACAAAGTGGAGACAATGAGCTGGGAACTAGTTGATGTGTGTGTTCGGCTGTTGTCATGGGTTAAACCTGGGACATGAAATTGTATTTTTGTGCCTCGGAGCGTCATATGATCCGGTCAACATCCGCAGGCAAAATGAAAGCAGCAGCAGCTCATCATCCATCTGCTTCAACGCCGCGGGGACATCCATATGTTTTTAAAGAACAATTAAAGCTGTAAAGCCATTAGCTACATATTTCTTCATTTTGGTCATGAGAGCATGAGATATGAGTGACATTATCTGACAGAGGCAAAACAACTTTCCCAATAAAAATCACATCTCCAATAACTTTTGCATTCTAATTTTCAAATTTCTAAAATTTTGAACTAAATCGCATTTAACCCAAATTGTCCAACCCATTTTTAAGAAGTGAAAATGTCCTTTAAGACCATCAACTGTGTTGAAAAACTTGTACGATGGGTTAAAGTCGAACCAGGAAGCTGCTCTAATGAAAAGTAACAACAGATAATTGGCCTGATAAGTTAAATTAAATAATCAACTTAGCTTTCCTTCCCATCTTAGTAATTCAGGAAACTGGAAGAATATCTGAGCAATTAATCTAGTAAGTTTAATGTTCTCAAATCTGAGAGGAATGACGGCCAAAAACTACAAAAAATTTGATGCAGGTTGTAAAAATACTTTGCATCGAGCATCTATGTTGAGATTTAATAGTATTTTATATATAAAATACTTTCTCAAATTCATGTAGGTTTGGTTTTAGGGCACATTCACTGAACTACAAGTATTTATTTTGCATTTAGCGGTTAGCTAAACGACTAATTTACCATTTTAATAAGATGGATTCGGCTATCAGAAACCCCACCCTATGACCATCTTTAAAAAAAAAATGTATATGTTTGGTTGGCATATTTCTCCATAATGTATAGTAATTGCACTGCATTGTGGGTATAAAAGTTGCTCTCCAAGTGAGGCCTTAAAGCAACAAAACCCTGCAGATGTCCTGTAGATGTAGACAAGCTGAGAAAAAAAAAAACAGACGTGAGAGCAGCCAAGCAGAGAAATGATTTCCTCGAAAATAAGAGAGTAAGGTCAGAAAATTTCTCACAACACGCACACACACACACGCACACACACACACACACACACACACACACACACACACACACACACACACACACACACAGAAACATACATCATGGCATTAAAGGAACACCCCATGTTGAGAGCCTGAGATCTGAAGCCATTTTGGAGCCGAGGCTAAGTGCTGCAGTGAGTTTAATAGGAGGCGACCACGTGACACACACGCACACATAATTGCAGACACATACACACACACAGAGATATGACCATATGGCTGCTTTTAAGTCGTCTTACTTCACATTCACACACACACACACTGTGCAAACCTTCAGTGAGCCCACCCAGAGCAAAGGAGGTCTTCAAATGGAAATATCTGTATGGCACTATTGGCCCACAGTCAACACACACACACACACACACACAACACTGTACCCAGGAGAGTTTTAACAACTGTTCATAAATATTTCCCTTTTTGCAAATCAAATGTCTGGTGTACACTCTCAAATGCTCGTGTGTGTGTGTGTGTGTGTGTGTGTGTGTGTGTGTATCTGATAGAGTGAGCAAGCAAGCGAGAGAGAGAGAGAGAGAGAGAGAAAAGAGAGGGGAGAGAGCAGCTCTAGAGTTCAATATTGACACAGCAGCGGAGGAGCCTCCTCGCATTAATATTAGATGATATTATCACTAATATGGAGGAATGTTCTCTTAGTTAGCTCCGCCTACAGCAGCACACACACACACACACACACACACACACACACACACACACACACACACACAGAGAGGAAGTCGTCCCTCTCCGTGTGTTTATAGCCGTATCCTTGAACTGTTCCCTAAACAGCTTCCTGCCCAATTTGTCCTCGCAGTCCGAAGGTGTACGGTCCAAAGAGCCGCTGATAGGCAGCGACACACCTTAGTTCACAAAATGTTCACAACTCATTAACTACATCCAAAACTGATACAATGCAAAACAGTGTAACTCAGATAAAGCTGAACTCTACTCAGTTTATACAACCGAGAGACCTTTTGCTGCACAGAATGAAAACATCAGCAGAACCAGTGTATAACAATAATTAGTGAGTCTCATAGTCTCTTCAATTAAATGTTTTTTTTTTTTTTATATAATAAGATATTTTTAAATATTTTGTAACCACAGCAGGACTCCTTATGTAACATCATGATTTCTCTAGAAACTGTCGACATCAATTAAGTTGGCAAGTTAATTGGTAGAAATGCCTTCCTATCACAGGCTCTATTAGCTTTGCTGGTTAGCTAAGTAGCTAAATGAATAGTTCAACATTTTGGGTGATCCGTTCACTCGCTTTCTTGCTTAAAATCAGACTGATACTCGTGTCATCTCATGTCTGTACAGTAAGTTATGAAGCTACAGCCACCAGATGGATCATTTAGCTTAGCATTAAGCTAGCCTGGCTTTGTGAATATGTAACAAAACACACCTGCTAGCATCTCTAAGGCTCACAAATCAACCCGCAGTAAAACTACAACAGTGTTAAATTTGCTCTTCAGTTTGTGTGCAGATTAAATAAAAAGAGATGTAAGGTTGTAATTAGCCAGATTTAAAAGGTTCTAGTAGCTTTTGTTAACTGTGGACAAAGCTACTAATAACATAGCATAACCCATATAACACATATATTGTTGCTATGGCTACTTACGGCTTAATATAGGTTGAGTACTGATTGAAAACACAGTGATTAAACTGTTAACTGGAAAAACGTTTGATCAATGGTTTTAGCATGTCAGCCAATCAGAAACATCTCTCACATCTATTCAGTTTAGTTGAAACAGACAGGTTACTGTGAACCAGTCAACTTTTGACCCCTCTTTAGTGCCTTTAATGTTTCCTTTATATGATTCACATGAGTTTGTCCTTGTGGTTCTGATCTCTTACACTCTTTATAAAGAAAGGCCTGAAAACCTTTCTATTCAGGAAGGTTTTTTCATCTTAACTCTCATTACTATTTTCTTTATGATGTGTGTTCCATGTAATTAATACTGTAGCACTTTAAGTTTCAGTATGAATGTAAAGTGTGGTACGAATGAAATGTGTTATTATTATTTAATTATTATTAATGCAGGTTTCAGCTCTTCAGTGTGTGTGTAGCAGCACAGTGCTCTCGTTGTTGTTGTGTCAAAACTGCAACACTGCCAAATAAAATGTCCAAAATTGCAGAAGGCTGCCATGTTAATGAACCACGGAGAATGTGTTCCTTACTGCTTTTTAAGTAAGGAAGCAAAATAACTACAAATTAGAGTCACATTAGGGAAAAAAAAAATTCATTAACACGGTCTAAACAGTCTTCAGTCCCTCTGATCCTTTTTACAGTGTTGAAAAAGGCAAAAACACTTGATCCACATGGCTCGCTATTTACACACCAGTCGCGATATTCAACCCAAAGAAAAGTATATGGACATTATTGACCTGAGCACAAAGGTAGCTCCATAAAAAAAAAAAAAACATTTCCCAGTTTGGTATGGAAGAACTTTACTGGCCTACACAGATCCCTGACCTCAACCCGGGCTGTTAGAGTGTCTACATACTTTCGGCCATGTAGTTTATATTTCCACTGTTGTAAATTTTCATTTGAAAGTTACTTTTAACAACGCTTTCTCTATTAATCACCACAAAAACACAACAATACTACAAGGTGATGCAACATCCACAACCCAACAGTTAATATGTTCAGTGACACTTAATACTACAATACCCATAAGTCTCATCGGCCATTGCTCAGTTTTAGCAAACTGTTATTGCAAGTTGAAATATAACACAACATCAGTGAGGCTGCAACTAACGATTATGTTAATTATTGATTAATCTGTCCATTATTTTTCTCAATTATTCGATTATAAGTTGCATCTTATTATCACTGTTTTGCAAAGCTCAAGATGCATCTTAAAATGTCTTGTTTTGTCTCAACCAACAGTCCACAACCCAAATATCTTCAGTTTACTATCATAGAGGATGAAAGAAACCAGAAAACATCCACATCTAAGAAGCTGAAACCAGAGAATTTTGACATCTTTTCTTTAAAAAATGACTCAAAACAAAAATAAATGATCAGAAGAGTTGGCAATTAATGATCTAATCATTGCAGCTCTAACCAGAAGTGATCCAAACTCCAAAATAAAAAACTGAATTTATCCAACAATTTCTACATTTCAGCCATTAGCTGCACAGCAACAGAACTTAAAGCTCACTGATTGGACGTTTTCTCACCACAATGCTCCTTGGGAGTCGTAGTTGATTTCTCTCCTCAGGTATGTATGAACACGGAGTCTCTTGTAACATTCAGGGGACCAGGACTCTTCTATGGAAGTTTCTGACTATTTGTACTCAAAAAGCTTCACACGCATCCAGTTTTTAGGCAAACTCTGACGGCCAGTAACCTCTCGCTGACTTTTACCACCAGCCAAATATAACCCCACCCACTTCACTACCCTATTTTTCCCCCCACTTTTACTGCCATTTCTCTCTTAAGATGATATTTCAAAGGAATTTGTCCTTCTGGTTTTGACCCTTACATTCATTACTACGGGTTTCAGCTCTTCCAGCGTGCGACACAGTGCTCTCATTGTTGTGTCAAAACTGCAACACTGGCAGCTGAAATCTCCAAATTGCATGAGGCTGCCATGTTAATTAACCAGAGAGAAATGTGTTTCATGCAGCTTTTTGAGTAAGGCATGCAAAATAACTACAAATTAGAGCCGCATCAGAAAAAAAAAAAAAAAAATCTTTCATTTCACTCACACGGTCCAAACCTTAAACATCTTCTGAACCTTTTTTTAAGCGTTGAAAAAGCAATTACTTTGAAAACACTTGCTTTACATGGATCACAATTTATCTCCCAGTTAGAATATTGAACGCGGAGAAATTGCACTTTGATTTTTTTTTGGTCTCTATTGTGCAGCTTTACTCTCAACTAAATAATGAAATCACATGCTTGCACTGTGCGTTTGTGCGTGCGTGTGCACAGCAGCTGCACTCAAAAAGCTCTGTACATTTATAATACAGACATCTGAACATTTATCTGACCACAGCGGCGTGACATCTGTACACAAGTATGAGGAAGTAATGATATTAGTGAGGAAAAAATGTTTATCATAAAAATCAACACTGACAGATTTGAAGAACAGAGAGGAAATATGGAAGAAAAAAAAAAAAAAAACCCCAACCTGCCTACGCCTCAATTAAGTCTGAGACGAAAATGTCTCAGTGTGTGCTTGTGTCTACAGACACACGCTCGTTTGAGGGTGGGTGTTAGAAAATCTACCGGAATAAAAAGTTGCAGAATATAAGTGCCTCTTGGCAGAAATGAAATGAAACAATTCAAGAGATCCTTCAGCGAGCTGCGGACTCACGACGACTGATACGTTTCTATATCCCTCCGTCAAGAAAAAAGTAGAGCCACAGTGAGAAACGCTCCTTCATCAGATATCAAAATACAGAATCTGAGGAGGAAAAAAATGTAGGTTGTGAGAAGATAAAGAAGAGAAAAAAAAAAGGAAAGGGAGATAAGGATGGAGATGAAAAGACGAGGAAGAGAAAAAAAAAGTCATCGGGGGAGGATGAAGAGAAACAGGTGAAAAAGTATAGTAGAAGAAAGAAGAGCACAATGCAGAATCAAACTTCTTATGGCATAAGAGGACTGAAGAAAGACAGGAGGAAACAGAAGAGGAATATAGAGGATAAAAATATATAAGAAGAAGAAAAAAAAAAGCAGACAAAAGAGAAGTGACCATGAGAAGCGGAAAAAAAAGAAGCTAGAAGAAGAAGAGTGAGGATCAGCGCTAAATGAAAAGGATGAGTTGCTGTAAGAGAATAAAATAAAAAGAGAAGAAGAAATATGGATGAGACAGAAGAGAAATAGAGAGGATGCAGCGGGGAGGGGGCGGGGCGGGGGGGGGGGGGATAAAAATACAAGTGACATTTCTCCTGACGGTGACGAGGGTGATGGCGGCGGCGGAGCAGCGTTTGTTGCTTGACCTTCAGTTTTATTGGAGTGTGTGTGTGTATGTGTGTGTGTGTGTGCATGCAGTCTGGTGGGCTTGACACCTAACTGAGGGTGACACGGTCACACACGGTGGAGAGTTGAGAGCCCCCCAGCTCTAGCTAGTCCAGCCCGGCCCTCACACAGCACAGCTGGCCCTGTCACCTCCACTTATCCTGCACGGCTCCCAGTCTGCATGTACAGTAACTCTGTAAACTGTAATATCTGTGTGTGTGTGTGTGTGTTTGTGTGTGTGTGTGTGTGTGTGTGGCTCCAGTACAGAGCTGGGTAAAAGCCAGATGCAGAGACTCATTAACATAAAAGGTACAATAACAAAAGCACTAAATGACTGTGAATTAGCTGCGAGCGTTGCCAGGTTTGTTGTTCAATACTTTTCTACAATCAGAAGCCACAAAATCTGTTTAAACATCTGGTTGACATGGCAACTGTTAATCTTGCATGAAGCAACAGGGTTGCGGCTAGGATTGGAGTTCAATAGCATTTTATTTACTTTAATATTTTGTAATTAAAATGTTTAATTAGCTTTACCAATTTATACAGAAACATAACACAACACCAGAGGAAATATTACTTCATAAAACAGTGTGAATATTTACTTCTTGCTGTGTTTCTTTCTTTAAATACATCAAAAACTGAGACCGAACTTCCTAAAACTTCCTTTTGTTAATTATTAGTCGTTGGCATTTGAGCTTCAGGGAAGTAACGTCTGTCATGTTTAACCAATCAGCTTCCACTGGTGCAAAACAAGCTCCAGTAAAACCTGCCAGTACAAGTCCAAATTCTTTTTTCGAAAAAATGTCTTGGGAGGAGATATGAATGTATATTTAGTATCTAATGCATTGATAGAGTCCGAATATCTATTTATGTCTTGTTTTTGACAGTTTTAGGTTGCAAAACTTACAAATCTCAAATAAATACAGACAAACAACTAAAATATGTTGTTGTATTAGATAGTATATATAATATATATGCAGTATATTGTTATAAATAAGAATAGAACTACTGTAAATGAAATTAAACTTAATTTTGACATACAGAATCCATATTTACTATTTAGCTTAACAACAACCTGAAAGTTTTGCATGATGCTCTTTGCTAATAAAAAAGAGAGAGATCAGATCTATTTCCTCAAGCCTTAAACAATCATCTATGTAAAGAAAAATGACTTGTTTGAAAGTATTTTCAGTATTTAAGTATTGATTTTCTATTGAGCTAGCTAATACAGCTATGAAAAGCATGTACAGTCTTTCTATTTTGGTTTTTTTTTTTTTATTGTAGGCATTCATACTTTTCAGTATAAAAAGGAGACATGTCACGTTCTGTAACTACGTTGTTAGAAAGGTCGCTGCGTCTCGACCATCTATGATCCGTCTCTTTCTGCCACAACAACAACAAACCATTAGCAGTGGTAGCGACCAGTCAGCGTCCTTTACCCGATCACAACACAAGCTAATAAAATTCAAAATTCTAACTAAATGTGTTTATCAATTTCCTTTTAAAAAGGTGCTAAATGAAGAATATTTGGAAGCTTGGACTACTTTATCCCCTTCCAGGTGTTTAGATCAAGAAGAAGTTGAAGTTGAAACTACGCAGACAGAATAATGAAACTGAAATAACGTGTTTATTACTAGCAAATGGTCAAACAGCACCATCTAGCTGTGATCTGTCATAAAGCAGTGATTCAGACTTTGGCCTCCACAGGTCAGAGTAAAGATGTTGCCAATATTCTTGACAGTGTTTACAGTAATTACACTAATCATGATTGTTTTAAAATTACACCACTGACTGATTCTGTGGCGTGAAAACGCTACACGGAGCATCTTGCACGACACAGTTCACCATTGAGCCGACAGAGGAACATGCATCATACGACGCAATGAAACAGCGGCTTTGGATAAAGGTTGCACAAACCCACTACTGAAAACAGGCAGGGGACTGTTATGTGTGCTGTCGCCTCTCTGTTACCTGAAGGTGAAGAGTCTTGAGAACACAAAAGAAGCGTGTCGTAGGAAATTCAGGCTTCTCGTCAGCCGAACGTTCTCTACGTCTTTACCGAGCTCTAAACAAAAGAACGGGGATACAACAAGTGCATCGCAAACTCCAAGAAACAGACCGTGCACATCTATGCATGTGAGCAACTGAGAGTCTGAGTGAATGACGGACTGCAGGATAGTGGATTAAGAAGCGGAAACTGCTGGTTAGGTGGGAGTTAAGGTAGACTGTAGGCGGAAACTGAAGAAATGGCTCAAGAGAAGTCCTGGAGAGAAAATCTGCATTTCTGCTCATCACATCTACGACTCACTGAATCTAATATAATGTAGAAACCAAAGCTTTAAACTCCTACTTTATCATACTGTGGAGACAATGGCTGACCAGATAGGATAATAAATGGTCAGGTTACTGACAGTAAGGCTGCAACTACCAGTTATTTTCACATCGATTGACTGAAAATCTTAAAATGTCAGAAAATAGTAAAAAAATAGCCATCAAAATGTCCTAACTCCCAATGTGATGTACTCACTGTTTGTTCTGAACAACCAAAAACCCAAAAATATTCAGTTTACCATCACAGAAGATGAAGAAAAACAGCAGATTCACAACTGAGAAGCTGAAACCTGTGCTTTTATTTGGTATTTTTGCTCAAAATAATGACATAAATGAGTGATTATCAGTCAATCAACTAATAATTCAGCTGTAACTGACAGTATAAGGATTTTTTTTTAAAAAGGGGGGAATGTCTTGCCCCCTTATCTGATTATTGAATGCATTTTCCTCCTTTTCACAAGTGGTAATTGAACTTTAAAATAATGGACTTGCATTGTGAGTCATTTCTCCACTTACAACAAACAATCACCTCCAGCTGCGGTCGGTCGGTCGGTCCGATCAGATCGCCTTCCAATCACAATGCGGTTTTTACCACCTGCGTTAACATGTGTTTTTCCTTTAAACGCCAAGAGTAAATTATGTTTTAACTTCCATCTTGCTGCTGGAACCTGCTGGCAGGCTTCCATTTCCTCCACCTCTGCATGACTAAAACATCCCATACTCCTCCATTTTAGTTTTTTCATATATATATATATATTGTTGGGTTTCTTATTATTTACAGTGCGTTGTTGTTCATCTACTGCTTGCTGTGTGGTGTAATTTCTCCTCCTATTTTTACCCAAATCACACAAGAAAGAATCAACCTCTCACTGGCTCCTATGACTCACCTACAGTGGCCCACAGGGGACAATTGTATTCATATGTGTCGACAATTAAAATATGAGCAAGGTGAAAAGTATCAGGGTTTTTTTTTTTTTTTTGTTGCTATATTTCTAATTACTTTGTTGTTTTATGAATTTTAAAAAGCACCTTTGCCCCCTGAGCTGCCATTAATGTCTGACCCTGGTTAACAGACTGTCAGCTTTAGATTCAAATGCTCCCTTCATGTGACACTTCACCTCTAAATAGTAGATTTTAGCCTCATTTGTGCCCTGTTTCATTATGATAAACAAAAGTGTAAAGCCTCGCTAACAGCCTGCTTTCATTTTCATTACACTCCACTGTAGAAAGTGTCGGACAGAACAAAATTGTCTCAGGAGCAAGAACATGATTGGCAAATCTAACAGCGCTCAGTCCGTCAAACTGTGAAAAACCTTTTTTTGTAAAGATGACATTTTGACTTAATCTTAGTGCGACAGTAAAGGTTACTACAGTAGTTCCCAAAGCACAAGCTTATAAGACCTTTTTTTTTGTCTTGTTACCCCTCCTGACTAAAAAAAAAAACTCACAAGCCACAAAGTGTGTTGTTGTTACTATGACAACCGGCAATTGTGAGCTCTAATTAGCCGGGGTGTCGCTGCATATTAAACATTTTTAATTCATTGATTTGTTGCTTCTTCCTCTGTTTTAATCTATTTTAGAACATAACATTAAACATAATTAACTGTAAATGTCACCTCAATTTAACAAGGTGAAATTATATTAAAAAATTCAGCTTAAATGCAGAATAACATGAAAAATTTTTTTGCAACAACCTTGGCCCATCCTCAAGGCACCCGAGACTGTTCGATATGAAAAAAGGTTGTTTTTCTGACAAACATGAATGTATTTGATACTTTTCATGAGTTTGTACTTATAAGAGTTTAATTTTCATTGCGTACAAGTGGAAGCTTGAACCAGAAGACACCAAAAACATCAGGATTCATCCTCTGGGGATCACGAATCTATAGAAAGATTTAAAGGGAAATCTGTCTGATGGATGACAAACATTCTTGGAGTCTCAAAAAGTATTGATGCTGATGTTGGCGCTACAGGAAAGTTATTATTAAGAAGCATCTTTTCACAACCATGAACATCTAGAACACATTTCATGGCAATCTGGCGAGATATTTTGTTCTGGACAACCATCTTTGACAGACCAAACGACCACCTGACAGCGCTCATCTCAGACGTCACTCAGCTCTTTCCTGATGACATCAAACGTCACCATGTACAAGTGGAAGCTTGGACCTTATAGTAGCGCTACAGAAGACACCAAAAACATCAGGATTCATCCTCTGGGGATCACGAATCCATAGAAAAATTTAAAGGGAAATCCGTCTAATAGATGACAAACATTCTCAGAATCTCATAAAGTATTGATCCTGATGTTGGCGCAATCTAGCGAGCAGCTGTCGAGATATTTTGTTCTTGACAACCATCTTTGACAGACCGAACGACCACCTGACAGCGCTCATCTCAGGCCTCACTCAGCTCTTTCCTGATGACATCAAAAGTCCAAACAGAAGCTGGCCAGTACGAGAAGCTTCTGCCCTGACTGTTGTTTTGTACGGAAGGATGACAAGGAAGTCAGTTTTCCTCGAGCGGTGCTTCAGAAATCAGCACATGTGGTGGTGGGGGGGGAGGGGGGGGGGGGGGGGATCCTCTGTTCTGCTCTTCACACAATGACCGCTGTGTGTTTTTAACGACGCTGACATCACCATGAGACTCCCTCTGCGGTTGCCGGGTTGTTGAATGCGGTCGGCTGTCAAAACCGGCTTATTCTGACACGGCAAAGGTCGGAGGTTTGCTTCTCACACAACGTCTAGGTTAAGATTTATTTGCAAAGATAATGCAGCACAGAGAGAAAAGACTAAAGACTGTGAACTATGCAGACAGAAAAAGGGGAAAAATGCAAAACGAACAGACGCTGGAATGAGGCTGAAAGTGAGAGAGCGGCAGTAAGTGGGGAGGTTGGTGCTTTCTCTCTTTCTCTCTCTCTCTACTCCTCTTTCTCTTCTGCTTTACTCTCTCTGTGTGTTCGTCTTGACAGGCTGTCAGGAAGAGGAAGAGAAAAACACGGCGGAACGACAGGTTTGTTGTGATAAAAGCTAAGTGAAGCAGATGAAGTGAGCATACAGGTTCAGATCCTGCCTTCCTCTTCCAGTCCTGTCACACTTGTTTTGATTTTTAACCGAACACTTTGAGGCATTTAGCTCTTACCCTGCGGAGAGTTGGCACACGGACAATGAACAGGAGGCACTTCAGTCTCGAGCGCACCTTCATAGGCGGGAACTGAGATCCAACAAGTGACCTCTGTGTTTTGGGGGTGATGGCTGCGTCCGCCAGGTCAACTTGTTTCAGCGTCGTTCTTTCTTTCTGTTCTCTAGGTTTGCTTCAATGAATCACAAACACCTGAATATATCTGTAACTGGTTAAATCAAGTTTCTTTTGTTGACATTTAAAAGGATATTATCGCCTGTAAACACTGATTTATTCCCCCTGCTGTTTTTGTTTACATGAGGACTAAAATAGCTGAAGATATTCTTCTAACTGTAAAATTTACTCTGCGAGGGGTGAATTCATGGGCAGATTATGAGGACATGACGAACATGAGGTTTCTAAAAGTTACAGGTGCAACCATTAGTTGACCTGCAACTATTTTGATGATTGAATAATCCATTTAAGTCATTTTTTTAAGCAAAAACGCTGCTGGCTGCAGCTTCTTGAACGTGATACATGATGTTAAACTGAACTGTTACACTGAACAGATAAAACAAGACATTTGAAGACGGCACCATAAGGTCTCGTTTTCACGTTTTATAGACAAAAACATAATCTGAAGATTAATCGATGATGAAAACAGCGGTTAGTTGCAGCCTGAACTGTATCAACTGTGCAAGAATGACATCATCTAAGGCAGTCAGGTTGTCATTGTTTAGTTGTACCGGGTTGAAAATGTCACAAATTTCTATGAAATTTGGTGGAATGTTTAGGCGTTAATCAATCAATAAGTGATCCACAAATTTATAGAGGATTTCTTAGTATCGGGCGGACTGAGCATTTTCCCTTTTTTACACTTATTGCTGGCTGCAGCTTCTTGAATGTGAGAGTTTGAAGCTTTTCTGTATGATACATGTTGTTAAACTGAATATCTTTAGAGTTTGAACTGTTACACTGAACTGATAAAACAAGACATCTGAGGACGGCACCATAAGGTCTAAGAATTTGTCACATTTTTTGTATTTTCTCGTTTTATAGACAAAAACATAATCTGAAGATTAATCGATGATGAAAACAGCGGTTAGTTGCAGCCTGAACTGTATCAACTGTGCAAGAATGACATCATCTAAGGCAGTCAGGTTGTCATTGTTTGTTCAGGTATCACTAAGTTAGTTGTACCGGTCGAAAATGTCACAAATGTCAATAAATGATCCACAAATTTATAGAGGATTTCTCAGTATCGGGCGGACTGAGCATTTACCCTTTTTTTACACTTATTGAAGAATATCAGCACTGAATGTCTGCTGAGATTTCTCATCTTATTCATTTGATCTAAATAGAAAATTTGCCAGTTTTAGATTATAAGAGGTGTATGGAAAAAAAAGAGGCTATATCCATCAAAGGAGGGTATCTATAAGCTTTAGCATCTGTGTGTTGGGTATTGTACTGGAGCTCTGGTGTCACATAGTATTGAAAAATTTCCAAGCAATACTCAGCTCAGCGAGATCTGATGTTTTCCACTATAAATCTGTATTTTGAATTAAAGGAGCTTAATTAACTTCCATAAAGGTTTTTTCTCTGATTCATCTATGAATGAATGTCTTATCTATTGAAAATAACGATGGTGCTTTAATAGTTTATTGTATTTATGAACCACGGTTTACTGTCTGTGAGGAAGCAGTGGAGGGTTTACCTGTGCAAGTCTCCTGTCCAAGGCCAAATCATAATGAAGTGCCAGTCGCTCTTTGAATTGGGAATAATTGCTCATTGTTTCCATGTCATTTGTTGTGCAAACCTCATCCGTCATGTGCCCTCCCAGGGTTTGTTTTATGAAAGCAACATACCTCACTAAATACCCCCTCCTCTCCCGTCGTCTCTCTCTATTATTTCAACTCCTCTCTCTTTGAGGAACTTCATTTCCCAGGGTGCAGCTGTAAGCAGCAGCAGCGGTGGTGGCGGCGGCGGCGGCGGCCTGGCTCGCTGCCATGCCCAGTGGGTACAGTCTTGAAACAAACATGCTCACACTGAACCCCAATGACACACACACACACACACACACACACACACACACACACACACACACACACCTTCACCTCAAACCGCTGATCAACAACCAGAACTAATGATACACAGTAATCACACACTCTAAAGTCACTTTAGCTCTCAGTTATATTACAGCTTTGCTAAAATTATCACATTTTCTACAGTGTTTTTAATTAAAGGTGCAGTGTGTATAATTTAGTGGTGGAATATAATATTCATTAGTATGTTTTAATTAGTGTATAATCACCTGAGAATGAGAATCGTTGTGTTTTTGTTGCCCAAGAATGAGCCATTTATATATCTTCCATGGAGCCCACCATGTTTCTACAGTAGCCCAGAGCAGACAAACTTAACACTGGCTCTAGAGACGGCTTTTCGCATTTGTCGTAAGTTTCACGGCCACCATAGTTTCTCTTACACACTTGGAAGGTGGAGGAGAGCTATTCAAACTCACAGCTACTAAATCCTACACACTGCTCCTTTAAATTATTATTCCGTTTTCTTAAATTTACATATTTCAAACATTTAGATCAGATAGATGAGATCATGTTGTTATCAGGTGTTGAAGATGTAATAGTAGTATGTCTCTAAAGACTCATTCAGAACATCAAAAGGTTCGCAGGCTGTCAGGAAATATCTTTTCTCTCTTTTCTGACTAAACGTTACCAGCTCGACTTCATTTATCATGCTCGGTGAAAACATTGGCTTTGTTACACTGGAACTAAGAGAAAGTACACAGTGGTACACAGTATAACAGCTGATTACAGTATTTGGCGGTGTGAGGGTACAATAATTCCAGCTCACATTGGTCTGATTTAATACTTAACAAACACACACACACACTGCAGTTTGCTTTATTTAATTTCAGATTTGTTAGTGCAGGTTCTACAAAAAAGGATGAAATAAATGTGTAATATTAATGTTAATTCTTCATTTTTACTATAGATAAAATACAATGCAATACAAATGACCATCATGTGGATCTGTGGTCAGTTTGTTGCAAATTAAAATCGTTCTGTACAAAAGAAAACATTTTCTTTATATGTTTATATCCAATCAAACTGTCGTCTTTATGTCTGTAACACATCACTTCCTGCTGCGTCGAAGGAATCTTGCACAGATCTAATTTTCCATCAGTTAGTGTTGTCGATCACATTCATTGAGACGACAACAGTGACTTTATGTATTTGTCAGGAAAATATGCAGATTATTCCTTTAATGATTCAGAGTAGACGTGTGCTCGCGGACTGTCCCTTTAACTCTGAACTGTAACAGCTTGGATGCAAACCAGTGGTAACTGATTATTTATTTAATGATTTTTTAGTATTTTTGTTGGATCAAGAGGCAAAAAATCACAACTGAATTAAATTTAGACTCAAACAGGCAACAAATCTTGAAGTTCTGATTAAATGTTTGCTCTTTTTATTTGATTAATGACCTGAAAATGAATATTAACTATTTTCAAATTATTAATATCAACTGACTTATTGATCATTTGACTCATTTTTTCAGTATTTTGTGTGCATGTTTGATTTCTTTTCAAAAAAAACAGTGAGAAGCTGTGAAGGTGTGAAGGACACACACACACACATACTTCTATACTTGAGAGTGTCCTTATTGACATACTACTGCATTCCACAACCTGAACCATCACAACAACAGTGCCCAAACCCGAACTTTTCCTTAACCTTAACCCTAAAAACATCCATCTGAAGAAAGAACAAGATGTCCTCCTCATTCACACAGGTCTAAAACTCAAACTAGTCTTAGAAAACCAAAATAAAAGTACATCACACACACAGAGAGGCTCCTCTGTGCCATTGATCAAATACTCTGAAAAGCAAATTGCTCAAATATGACCTTCAACACAAAAGCAGCCATTATTGAAGAACTAGGAGGAATTCACTAAAGGCGGGTCCAAGTAAACATTCCTGCTGCTCTAAAGCAGGGCCTTGACACCTCCGAGTGTGTGTGTATGTGTCTGAGTGTGTGTCTGAGTGTGTGTGTGTGTGTACTCCAAACACAAGCTCCAAACCCTGCATGAGCCCACATGGCGTCAGTGTCCAAAGAACTGTACCAAAGAGGTCACGCAGCTCACATAACAAAAGGAATTCACACACAAACACACACATACAACAATGGGACACTTAAATAAATTTTTGGTTGGAGTCAAGGACGCTGTGTACAGAGTTTAGTTTAAAGGTGCAGTGTGTAGAATTTAGCGGCATCTAGCAGAGCGGACTTGGCAGAAATTACATTACATTTCATTTAGCAGACGCTTTTATCCAAAGCGACGTACATATGAGACTGATACAACAGAAGCAAGGATCTAGTCAGGAGACAACAACACCAGTAAGTGCTATAAAGCTTAAGTTTGGGCCCGATAGGACGTAGATGCCAACAGGCGGTGCAAAAAGGTGATTAGAGTGCATAGAAGTATGTTTTTTTTGTTTTTTTGGTTTTTTGGGGGGTTTTTTGGGTTAGTTTTTCTCCCTATAGTTCATCAAGTGCAGAGGTGTTCGCGAAAGAGCTTGGTCTTTAGTCTTTTCTTAAAGATTGAGAGGGACTCTGCAGATCGAACAGAGTTTGGTAACTCGTTCCACCACCTGGGAACTACAGCAGAGAAGAAGAGTCTAGCTAGTGACTTAGGGCCCTGTTGTGGTACCAGGTGCCTTTTGTTGGCAGAGTGTAGTGGGCGGGAGGGAGCGTAGACCTGAATGAGGGAGTTCAGGTAGGCAGGAGCCGTTTTAGTTGCTATTTTGTAAGCAAGTGTCAGGGTTTTGAATTTGATGCAGGCAGCAACTGGAAGCCAGTGGAGGGATATCAACAGCGGGGTGACATGTGCTGTTTTGGGCTGATTGAAGTTCTGGATCATCTGCAGAGGTTTAAGTGTACATGCAGGGAGGCCTGCCAGTAGTCGATGCGTGATATAACGAGAGCCTGGACCAGGAGTTGTGTTGCCTGCTCAGACAGGAAGGGTCTGATCTTCCTGATGTCGTAAAGGGCGAACCAACACGATCAAGCGACTGAGGCCACGTGAACCTTAAAGGTTAGTTGGTCACGCAGAAATGGAAGATAATATTCATAAGTATGTTTTACTTAGTGTACAATCACCTGAAAATAACAATTGTTTTGTTTTCGTTACCTCAGAATGAGCCCTTTATATCTATAGTACATAGAGAGCGGGTCCATGTTGCGCCACCATGTTTCTACGGTGGGCAAGAACGGAGGGCCTTTTGTGTTTTTCATGAGTTTCGCAGCCTTGAAATGGGGGAGATGCCACTAAATCCTACTCACTGGTCCTTTAAGGAGAGCGAGGGCTTTGGTCGCTGTTGGGACCCGAAGGAAAGGAAAGAACGACAGAGAGTTAAAGAAATTCAAGATTTTTGATTTACAAACTACAAACATTCATCAGCACAAAAAACGACTGATACAGGATTTCCAAACATATGATTAAAATTTCCAAACGCATCTGCTAAAATACTGTTTGTCTTTAATTCGGTACATAAATGTAAAGAGATAATAAACAGTAAAAAAATACTTACAAAAATCTGAGAAAATTGTTTTTTTAAAGACTTAAAATCTTCAAACAAAATGGCACTAAAAGTCAAACAGTAACAGAACAGAGTGAAGAAAGACGTAAAATCTGTTTAATTTGGCCCATAAAGATGTTTTTGGGAACAACGACAGAAACATAAAAGAAGACGTGCCGCCATGTCTTGGAGCAGTTGGAGGTTATCAGCAGGTTAATCACTGACACTGCTCCATCGGCAGAAGTCAAATAAAAACCTATAAATATCAGTAAACTGATAATGAGTCCAACTATAACATATCATAGTTTTATTCTTTTATTAGGTGAATATTGGCCCCTGAGCAATTCATTTTTATCTTCAGTTAGGATTTACTGTACAATAAATTCAGTAAAATATTTTTCTCCCCTTTCTAAATAAACCCCCCCCCACACACACACACACACACACACACACACAAGACTGGATCACTTGTACATCATACAGGTGTGTAAATGACTCAGACACAAAAACAGTTTGGGTTTCTTAACCCTTATAAAGCCCGCAGGACAAAAGTTTTCCATAATGTGCAAACAAACTAAAGGCATATTAAACTACTTTGGATAATCCTTTTTGATATATCTTTCCATTTTCTTAATCAATCCATTGATTGTTTTGTCTATAAATGTCAGAAAAAAGTAAAAAAACAAGTTCCAAAATCCCAAAGTGACAACTTAAAACTGCTTGTTTTGTCTGACCAAAAGTCAGTGACACAAAAATATCATGACAGACTAAAAAAACAAGCAAAAAACAACATTTGAGAAGCTGCCACTGATTGTTTTTTGAGCATTTTTGCTTAGAACATGACTCTTGTTCTCTAAATGAAACCAACTGACGTCAAATAAGCAGAAAAGGCTTTAGTTCATTTCAGGTTCAGGAGGAATAACCGCAGTTAATCTGATAATCAGACTAATTTTGTCCAAATCAACTCTGCTAACTGACTGTAACAAGCATTACAGCCTATGAGGTTTTCAAGACACTCTTGACGACACTCCAACCCTCACAAACAATAATTAACAGCTTCCTGTGTGTTTTCAGAATTACCAGAAAGCTCCCAGTGAATGAAAGATGTAAAAAAAAAAAACACTGACTATAAAAATCAAAGAAGTAGGTTTATGTGAAAGATTTTAAAAAAATAACAACAACCATAAAGGAAATAAGCTTACTTCCTCCTCTCCTGAGACTCAAAAAACAGTTTGTTCTTTTAAATCTGTCACACTCACGCTCCAATCACAGTCTGAATAAAAAGGATTATTTTCTGAAATATTTGACTACTTTCTTAACAGCCGACAAAACCGAGATGAAATAGTCGCTCGTCAGGAACAAATTCAGGCTGGATGATAAAAGGAGCACAAGTAGTATAACCAGAACCATGATGATGGCTTCAATCCTTTTCAAGTTTAGATAAATGTGTTTTAGTGTGTTTGAACGTTGAGGCAGGACGTCGCTGGGAAAGAGCAGAGCGCTCAGTGGACGTTTTCTGGATAAATAAAGGTTCACACACACACACACATCCATACACACATACACACACACACACCTTCTGTCAACATTCGCTCAGTGCCAGTGGTGTATTTTGCTTTTCCACAGATTGCAGTCAAACCCCCCCAACCCCAAAGAGAGCAGCCCTCCTCCCACGGGGCTCCTGGTTGGCATGGACGAGCCCCCGAGATAGCAGCACGCACAAACACACACACACATATTACTGTCAAGCAGAGGGTGTGTATGCATGCATATGTAATGAAGGAAGAGATTTACAGTGTTGGCACCCGGTCTGGTCAAATGGGTGGATTGCTGCCACTTTCAACACCAGCTCCGACGAATGTGCCATGTTTTGTTTTCCTTTTCAAAAAGCCCATGAAAAGAATTAACAAGATGAGAAAGTAGCAGGCAGATCTCTCGGGGCGTCCATCTGTCCATTACTGAAATAAAAGCCGTCCGCACAGAGAGGGAGGCGTGGTGGAGGGATAGAGGGATTTGGATGAGTTGCTAAGACGCAGATTTGACTTTGAGTACAGGAAGTAATCGAAGATAAATAGACAGATAGGCACTGTAGATAATCAGGAAGATCGTTATCAAAATAAAAATGCTATCGCACATGGAGCTTCTGTTTGTTCACCATGACTCAAAGTCTGGTCATTTAATGACACTCTATAAGCCAAAATGGATGATCTTGCACAATGTGGTTTAACTATGAGATACTGTATACGAGGAGGAGACATTTGCAGTCTTTATAGCCCCTGGGCAAAGCTGTCAAATCCTCCTGCAACTTCAGTATGAATCATCTCCAACTCCGCTCACTAATCGGCTGTAAACAAAAGCAAATAAAAACCAAAACACACAAATGACAAATGCAACTATTCATATGACATATCATTAGGGACTCACAGTCATTCAACTAGAGGCAGAGCCACAGACATACTGCCATGTAGATTTAAGACCTGTTCTGGGAAAAAAAAATACCTTTCTGTACATGACAGCGGTAGAGTGGAACAGACTTCCAGTAGAGATAAAAGCAAGTCATAGATTTAAACGTGCAAGTGGGGAACGGTTATTTGACCAAAATGAAATTACGACTCAGGAATGTGCGTGGGTGTATTTATGTAGGTATGTGTGTAAGTGTATGTAGATATGTGCGCTTGGAGGACACTGTCGGGTGAACGTAATGAAGTGGCCTCACTCAAAGACGGGAGTGGCCTCCTTTCATGGGTGTGCAGGGGTTCCTGGTGAGGTGGCTGCAGGGTGTATATATATATATATGGATGTAAATAGGTGGGAATGTGTGTAGGTATGTATATAAAGATGTATGTATGTACAGTAAGGGTATGCATATATAGAGATAGATAGATATATTTATGTGTTTTTCTTTGTAACTTCATATATATAAGGAGGTATTGTTTTTTCTACAGGGTACGTTAGTCATGTGTGACTTGTCGTGCTATCTTTGTCTGCCTTGAAAGAGGACCATGATAGAAATAAGTTATCTTTTAACTGTATTGTGTTATCCTTGACATTCTAAATGAATATGTATTTGTCGCAGCGTGTGACATTTTTATATATCTATTTGTTTTGATACATCAGATAAATTAAATCAAATCAAAAAAGACAGTGAACCATGTGAACCTGTGTACTCTGTATTGATGAAAGCCAATGTTACACATAATTTCGGTTGCAAACCAGAGCAAATTACATTGTTATTTCTCTGCCTTTATTGGCAGGTTGGATTTGTACAGACTTCTCTCAGAGGCAGCATGATCTCAAGAGTTACACTTGAGCTTAACCTCAGTTTAAGTAACATTACACAGGAATCTTACTTATTTAAAAAAAAAAAGGCCATACCAAGTTAGCTATTTGAACTTGAGCTCAGCAAGGCTCAAACTAGCTTAGCATGTGCTTATATAGTGGAGCTTACAACCTATAAAAGCACAAACAAGTATGACCTCTATCAACTTGTTGCCAAACAGTTAGCAGTAAGCCCCTTTTTTTTTTTTAGCCTTTTGTATTTGATATTTGACAGCAGCGGGTTAGAAGATAACAGGAAACAGAGAAGGATGGATGACAAGCCACAAATGCCCCCAGTTTGACTCGATGTGAACAAAAGGTTAGATGATATTACAGCTATAAAATCTTCTGTCATCGTATATGTAATTCTATGACGTATTATCGATGCATATAGTCTTTTGGAATTCGGAGAAAACGTTTAAGTAAACAGATGGAAATGTTTGTTTTAGGCAAATCTAGAAAAATAACTACTAAACAATCACACTTCTTCACCACAAAAACTCTTGCACAATTCAAATTGTTGTAATTGTTTGGTCTATAAAATGTCAGAAAATGGTGAAAAATGCCCGTTAAAGTCTTCAGATGTCTAGTTTTGTCTGATAAACAGTCCAAACCCCAAAGATATTCAGTTTACTATCATGTGTATGACAAAAAACAGTGAAATGTCCACATTTGAGAAGTTGAAACCAACTCACTTTTTGGCATTTTTGCTTAAAAAAAAAAGAAGTTGCCAATTAATTTTCTGTTCCAACTAATTGATTAACCAGCGAACGGTTGCAGCTCTAAAAACTACATCACCGCTGTATGTTGAGAACTTCAGTCACACTGTAGCTACTCAGACGTTTGACTCAACCGGTGGCATTTCTTTCTGTGTTTGGAGCAGCTCTGCCAGTGTGAAGTGTCGGGGAGGTAAAAAAAATGCAATCTGCCACTCAGGGACTCACATCTCTCTTTCACTCCCTCACAGTCTGTCTCTCGCCAGCACTGCCACAACCTTTCAGCAATCAAATTAGCTGCACTCTCTTACCCAGAATATGTGCCAACAGAATCAGCAGTTGGGCTATAATTGCTACCAACTAATAATATTAACCTTTCTATGGCATATAGGACCCCTACTTCATTATCAGTACAACACAGGGGCAAGAAGATGAGGCTGAAGCTAAACTATAGTCCGTCCACCTTTGCTACTTGAACTTGATGAACCGAATGTCTCGAAAACAAGGATCATTAAATCTTTGATAACAAGGGCTGTATGACTCATGATAGGATGTGCTTTGCCTTTCATGCCAGCCGTCATTTTTTCCCCCCCTTCAACTGTAAGTTTGGAAAAGATTTCAACAGTTGAAACAAAAAAAAAAACAGAAAATGTATCTCCAACTATTCTGAGAATCAGTGAATCATTTTTCAAGCCAAAGCGCCAAACATTCCCTTAATTCTAACCCTTAATTGTAAGGATGTGCTGCTTTGTTGTCTTTTGTGATAGCAAATGCAATATATTTGGGTTTTGGGCTGACATTTGAAGACATTTTTCACAACTGTCTGACATTTTATTGACCAAACATTTAATCAAGAAAATAACAATTTGTTGCAGCCCCTAATAATACCTGCCATTTCAGAAAAAAATGACAAGAACTCACAAGGTGACTGAAATGTTATTCTGGTAACAAGAAGAACACACTGAACATTTCAAAAGGACTCAAAGCATTTTTTTTTTTTTGGAAGTGAACTCTTCCGCTGTGTTAGAAGACAAACATGCCATATGATGTTCCGGGTTTCTCACAGTTTCAGAGCTGATTAGCCTTCAAACAAATAAACACGTCAGACTTCAATCTGACTGCTGATAACCGCTGCTGCGCTCGGCTCTAAAAACCCGTCACGCATACACAAACCAATAAACGTCAAACAACCAGAAAAGAAGAAACATGCCGAACTAACGCACAACCTATTACCATGCACACACACACACACACAGAGCAACCCATATAGAGTTAAAGCAAGCTGCGATATCCAACTGTGAGTTCATTATTGTGTTTTGTGTGATTGTATCCCCAGTGGCATCATTGTGATATTACCACTTCCATTCAAGGTGCACAATAGTAAGCTTACAGTATGTTTATCACACTTATGGCGTTTGTATTGACTTTGGTATCGTTCCAGTATGTCTACAGGGACTCAAGAGAAATCTGAATAACATCCTGCCAGTGATTATTTCAGATTTACAGACAGCTCTTTTGGCATTAAAAGCAACCGCAGCCCTTAAAATGTATTTACAGGAAGAGTTAGACTTTTTAATGAAGGGCCAAACACCATCCTCTAATGCTTTTAACTCTAGTGACCCACTAAATCATTAAAACAGAACTAATTAGACTATAAATGCAGCAAAAGCAGGACACATATTAGGCAGCACTGGAGCTAAAACTCATTTTTATTGAGTCGACACATCTTTTTATGTGATCATCTGGAAATATCTCACAAGTAAGCAAAGTGATGTCAGACAAAAAACGAAGAAAGGGAGGAAGAGCCTTTTGTTGCCTTTTGTTTACATTGCTGATTGTGATTCCTTATGGCTTTATACTGGGGGTCAGAGATTACCAAACCTTTAATTTACCACTACATCCCCTCATTAGGGAGGTTTTCTTACTAAAAAGCCCCGCTAGCCTACTCGGAATCAGGCCATGTGAGTTATTATAAATCGGTCGGATGGGTAAGTAGGTGACAGGTCAACGCGCAACATCTGGACACAGAAATGGATCCAAAAACAAGTGGAGCCGCAACACCCCGAGTCTAGTAGTGCTACTGCTGCTGCTGCTGCTGCTGCGGTGCTTATACCGCCGATAAAAGCCAGATTAGGAGCCGGGCAGAGAGCCGAGGAAACCCGGAGAGGTTAGGAGATCAGAGGCGAAGAGTGGATGATAATCTTGACATAACATCAGGATAGGTCGATGTAACCGGATTAAACTGAGCTAATGAAATACACCAGAAATGGAGGGTTGGGGTGGTGGGGGGAGGAGGAGGAGGAGGAGGTGGGGCGGTGGGTGGGAGATATGTATGGATGAGAAAATCCAAAATAAAAACGGCAAAAAAAAAAAGGCTGGAGAGGTTAAGAACTGAATGTAGGCTAAATTCTTCAACAACGCAAAGACTGACACATGTCAAGGCCGCAGCTGTGAGTGATTTGTCTCCTGCAGTGACGGGAGATGTTTGTCCTGTCATAAACATTTGAAAAATCAGAAATGTGTCTTAATGTAAAACTGCGCCGGACAGATGTCAACCGCAGAGTTTTTTCCCACCGCATCCAGGAGCGCCGTTTCAACAAGTACCGAGCCCGATCCGCCGGCGAGCACGGAGGCTTTTTTTTTTCCACTGTCGACCCCCCGCCCATACCTTCCCCCTAAAATACAAAAAATTATTTCCACTGACATTTCCCCCAATGCAGCAATGCGCGCTCCCAAAAGCCGATTTCCAGGGCAGTGGAGGAGGAGAAGGAGGAGGAGGGGAGGGGGGCGTTATGTTTGGAGATTGAGAACGCGCACCGCCCTCCCCCCTCCACCAAAAACTGTACCCGGCGGCGCGCACGCGGGGACGGGACAACCTATAGCGGGGGAGCCGATTGGCTGAAGCGCAGCTCCATCTGCACACGTGACATACCCTGCTTACAATAAATAAACAGCTATAGAATAATGTATAAAAAATACTCCCACGGCTCCGGAACCGCCGATAATCTGGATTAAACATCAACACTCAACAGCCAAACAGGTTACAAACACACAGTGTGCAGGTGAAACACCTGACGACAAGCCCGACATGAGCCCAAAAACTTGGGAGCTGAATATTTTTGGATATGTCCGGTGGGAGGCGGGCAGCGCCAGGCAACAGCCGTGCGTAACAAAAAATGACAGCTTCATGGAGAGCTATAGGTTTTTTCCAGTGGACATTACAGCCCCGGCTCTCTGCTCTATACACTTCCAAAAAACCAAACGCAAACACCAAATCACCGGCACCCTCCGGCAGCCCGGACCCCGCCACACACACTCACACACACAATACCAAGCGAGCTTACCTACACAGTGAATGAGTTTGTGCCTCCAAGAGTCAAGTTCCTGCCGAAAGCCGCGCCTCTCTATCGTGCATTGCTGTCTTTTGCACAGACTCGCCATTTTCTATCGGCCCCTCCCGTGGGCGCGCACATACTGCTGGGTGCTTCCCTGCGCGCACGTCACCGGCGGTTTTTATTCTAGGGCTGGGTGGAGATATGAGGGGACGGGGCTGCAGCATCCCCCTTTCTATAGCGCTCATTTGTCCCACCCACCAAAAGGGCCCCCTCCTCCTCTTACCACCACCACCACCACCCCCTCCATCCCTCCCAGCATCTCTGCGCGAGGATGTGCTGTCATTGGTCGTTTAAAGGGATGTTTGTCTGTTTTAATGTTGTGTAGGGTATAGCACATGGCGCCTGTGCTCCAAATTTGCCATGGCTTAAAGCTATGTGTGTCAAAGGGCGCCGGGGATTTAAAATGCGCATAAAGACACTGCATTGTTTAAATTAACAGATGTGTTACAGTGTAGCTCCCAAAGCGGTAGTAAATAAACTGCAGTCTAGATTATGAAGGCTATATACAAAGAGGCATTGTTATCAAAAATTGCTGGGGTATTATTCCACGAAAATAAAAACTCCCTGATATGACTGTAAACAAAGTGGGACTGTCTGAAAAAAATCCCCGCAGTATTCCTTTAAGGCTCACAGTGTGTCTACTAAGGAACAGTAAATTCAGCCGGTGTCTAATATTCAAGGATTACAACTTATCTTTTAAGGGATTATGTTGCCTTTTGTTAATGATTAATCTTAATCAAATTAAAAAAAAATAATTGATTATTCATGTATTTTCACCCATCCATTGCTTCTTCAATTTTTTCCATGACCTTCATTGCTGTAGAGGATCTTCCATAGTACACGGTCAAGAGGTATTGTTTTTATTGTAACAATGTTTATGGTGCCTTCTTGACCAGGTCTCTCTAAAAAAAAAGAGATTTTAATGTCAATGAGACTTTTTACCTGGTTAAACCAACCTCAAGAAAGAAACTCTTATTGAAATTATTTGTATTTTTCCAGGCAACATTTCAATTACAACATATTTTCTGCAAGTTTAAATGGAGCCTTTCTTTCATGGAGATTTCTCCAAAAATCCAAAACTACTTACATGGACTCAACACAAGTAAGTATATCTCTCTAGTCTCTATTTTGCTCGTATACCAGGGATGTGCAGAAATCCCAGTATTTGTATTTGTTGAGGCAGCAAAATTATTTGTATTTGTATTTGAATAAAAGTGGAAAGAGGCTTAAAAATCCTGTTTTTGTTTTTACTACGCTTTTAATTTTAGAAAATTAAAGTGTTACAATAAGTGTTCATAAATAAACTACCTTATGAAGGAGGTCCCCACACCGGGTCTTGAACTGGAGTCTCCCAGATCATAGACGACTGCACTGATTACTGAGCTAAAACTTTATTCATTGCCTCATTACCTCATTGCAGACAGACTTCTAACTAACAAAATTTAAAAAAAAATATTTGTATGAAACAAATATTCGCAAAAAAAACCCCCATTATTTGTGCTTTGCTGAATAATGTATTTGTATTCAGGTACACCCCTATCGTATACCATGTAAATTCTTTCCAGGAAAGGAAGTGACAATATCTGATATCTTGTATTTTATAAGTGTAGTGTTATGTCAGTAGTTCATTTTTTTAATAAAGGTGTATCATTGACACAAGAACATTGTATGTTTAATTTGCAAAGTTTATAATTTGACACACATGGATACGGTATCATGTTTGCTTTTACAGTACCTGTAGGCAAGTCTAAGTAGAGCTACAATGATTAGCCAATTAATTGCTAATCATTAGTCAATCAACAGAAAATTAATTAATTGGTTTAAATAAACTTTCAAGCAAAAAATTGACAAACATTTGGTGCCTCCAGGTTGTCAGATGTGGGAATTGGCTGCTTCTGGCTTCCATACATTTGAGTAAATTGAACATCTTTGGGTTTTGGACAAAAGATTACTTGATAATGAAAATAATTGTTAGTTGTGTGGCCCTAAATTTAAAAAGTGCATGTGGACTGGGAGTCTTTATAACACTTGAAATAAAATATGAATTAATTTACTGGTTTGATGTGTTGACAAAATCTTAATTTCATGATTTACATATATCCTTTTATGAGACTTTATTGTTGTATAAGATGCTTTTTAGCAGTTATAGATACATTATGATTAATCAGCTTAACTTGCACTAATGAAGTTCAAAATTGGCTATGTCTAATTGATAATCATTCAGTTAATCCTAGTCCTGGTTTTCCCCCCTGAGAAACTAAATCAGGGCGGCAGAGTTTTGTTTAAGTTGGGTCACCTTGATTCTACCACCCACCCATCCACCCTCCTCCTCCTCCTCAGCTTTTTATTGAATTAAACCCTTACTGGCTTTGAATCCATATCACCTCATTTAACAGACCCTCACCACCTCAGTGCAGCTGTTTTAGCGCACATGGAGAACAATAAATCAAGTTCCATAAAACTCGCCAAAACGCAGGCCTAATCACCAAATTGAAACATGAAATGACACGGCATCATTAAAAGGGAACCTCGCTGCCGCTTTATAATCCTACAGAGACGGTGGGCAGCACATAAAAAGGCAAGGGCAAACGTTTTAACGGAGGAGCACTCCGGCTAATTAAGTCGTTGAACCCGTTGCCCTCGACAAAGATGTCTCCCATGGAGGGCTGGACAGCAGGAAAGAGCAACCAATAGAGGGTCGCTTTGAAAAGAGGTGGAGGAAAAGCGGACAATCGGAGCGCGGCACCTTGGAGAGACGCTGAGGCAACAGAGAGGAACAGAAATCCTCCAACTGCCGTGTTGTTGTCAGTGATGTAGAGAAAAAAAAGGACTGAATTGCTCTTTAATAAAACAGGTAAACCGTTTATTTTATTCCTGCTCCCTGTGCGTGTGTGTGTGTGTCTTTATGTGTGTGTGTGTGTATGCGTGTGTGTGTGTGTGTGTTTCGGAGGCTGGCAGCGTCATGCCGGCAGGATGAAAGGGATTAGGGCGCCGTTACTGTGGCAACATTAGATGGAGGGATACACACTCCTCCTCCCGTCTAATCTGACAGCGTGCCTGATGGCATTTGTGCAATTATTCAGCCTAATAAACGGGCTTTAGATGTTTTTCTCTCTTATTGCGAAGCCTAAAATGTTTCTTTCATGCTCCTGTCGGCGGCAGTTTGTCTGTAGCCTCATTTTTTTTTTGAAACAACAGGAAAGAGGGGAGAGCCTTCACAGAACCACAATAAACACAGCTGTTTAAAGGGTAGGTTCACAGTTTTTTTTTAAGTCTGTCTTAAAACAGGTGTCCATGTGAACAGTGAAAGAGGTTTTTATTGCTGTAATCATTCCTCCTGTTCATACCAGCTATTAAAAGATCCTTCAAATGTGCTTTCAATGTAAGTGATGGTCAGTATGAACAGGAGGAATGATTATAGGCAGCCGACTATTGTTTTAAGACAGACTTGAAAAATTGTGAACCTGTCCTTTAACAATTGTAGGTGTGTTTGAGTAAAACTGAATAGGCCTACTGAAAGTGGCATGCAGCTACGACAAACACAGACAAGAGACAAAGGAGGTCTCTTAACACAAATAAGAAGTGTAAATGAGTTAAAGGGGACATATCATGCACATTTACAGGTCTGTATTTTAAGTCCGGGGCTCTACTGAAATATCTTTGCATGATTTACAGTTCAAAAAAATATTTATCTTATACTGGTCCTTTATGTTCTGACTGGTCAAGCTCTTGGAAGCTGCCCCTCCGGAGACTTCCGCCAGCTCTGTAGGCTACGTCAACAAACAACAGTAGTAGGATTTCACTTCTTTTTCTAGTTCTTTATTAAAATGTCAACTTCTCAAATACATGCATACATGTTAGAGCTGGAATCTGATCTGAAACATGAGAGCAGACAACTCAAACAACTCATGGAAAAACCTTAGCAACAACCTTAGCAACAAAGGCCGTCGATGGGCGTATGCGACGAGCCGACGTTAGCTTGTCGGCAAGGTAGGAAAAAGCGTTGAGAGCAGGTTGAAGCCCTTTTGACTTGCATTTTGACATACGTTCACCTCAAGTTTTGGAACTTTGACCATGTTTATCATAGATAGTGTAAAAATAACAGAAAATCACAAAAAGCATAATACGTCCTCTTAAACTTCTGACATGCTAGTGTGCTAGCGGTCAACTAGCATAGCTGTTTTCTAAATTATATAGAAGTGACAGAAATGTTTATCTGCCACCTGCGCAGGTTCTGCATCAAGTAAACCGGCTGGTTTGACTGTATGAAGCAGAGAGAGAAGGTGGTTACTTCAACTGGCTGCAACTTGGCTGCAATTTACAATTATTTTCATAATCGATTAATCTGTCTGATCTATAAAATGATGAAAAATGTGGATCAGCATTTCCCAAAACCCAAGGTGACAACCTCAAATGTCTTCTTTTGTCTCGGCAAACAGTCAACAACACATAGATATTCAGTTTATCATCATAGACAACTAAAGAAACTAGAAAATATTCACATTTGAGAAGCTGGAATCAGAGAATTTGGGATATTCTTCTTTAAAATACACTCAGAACGATTAATCGATTACCAAAATAGTTAGCGATTCATTTTCTGTCCGTCAACTTATCAATTAATTGACTAATTGTTGCAGCTCTGCTTTAAACCCATCCGACACCTTTGCAATGAACTTCAACTGCTGAAAATTAAATGTCAGCAATTTGTTAATTGATTAATTGTGCAGGTCATTTATCAAAATGCCAAATATTCCCTGTTTCCACTTGCTTGAGGTCTGTGTTTTAAATCACAGTGAATAAAATCTTTTCAGGTTTTGGGCTTTTGCTCAAATGAAACAAACAATTTGAAGGCATCACATTGAACTTTGGGATATTCTCATGTTCATTTTTCAATGTTGTTTAACATTGTAAAGCTTAAACAGATTACAAGACAATGGGGAATAATGCTAATGCTCTTGAGTCTGAATGGGAGCAAATCCCTGCAGCTGGTCACATGTGGGTGTAATGTTCAGGTGTCGACATACTTCTACAGTGTATCTTTACTTCCCTCAGAGGTTGTGCAGTGAAAAGTTTTCATTATAGTTTGTTGAACCAAAGTGGGGTTGTTGGGGGTGTGTAGGTTCTGTGGTCGGTGCTGCAAACACACTGCGGCGTTCAAAAACTAGCAATTAACCCTCGGTGGGTTGAAAGGTGGACACATTATTTGATGAACTCTCAGCTCTCTATGTGTGTGGTTCACAATGTCAGAGCTACAGGTGAATAGCTCCAGATCATGATGGTGGTTTGTGATTGTCGCTGTGTGTGCCAGCAGGACCCATGACCCTGACACGAGGTTCCTTCACCTACTCCAACGGCGAGGAGTACCACGGCGAATGGAAAGAAGGCAAGATTGATCTTCTCAATCACCCATTCATACTCCATCCATCACCGGCCACATTTGCATGCACAGCAGAAGTGTTGCTATGTGATTAAGGCAATAATGCATGTAAGGCAGAGCCTGCATGTAAATACCACGCTTGTATTTGATTCATTTAATAATGCTCTTAGCTGAAGTAAGCATAATCACAGTAACATATGTGGAGTGCTCAGACTTTATTTGCATGTACAAACACCGATAGGGACATGTATAGAGCTTAGTGGCGTTTCTGGATCCGACATTACGTTGAGTATGTGCTCGGCTCGCTGTATGGAAAGTGGGAAGGAAGTCAGTGCTGGATTATTTCTATTAGGAGGAGAGCAAGGAGACAAATACTGCAAGGTATGGATATCACCTAGTTTTTCGGCAGGTGTAAGCACTGTCAGGGTAACATTTTTGGACAAAAGGAGGGTGAATCTTCCAGAACACTTCCAGAAATGTAAATGGAATCAGTTTAGGCAAATGTCACTGTGTCATTACTCCAAGTGTGTTCTGAACTGACGCTCTTATGGGGAGTTATCAACAGGATTATGTAATTTGTCTGTGCCAAAACCAAATCACTGTTTAAATATAATGTTGTGGTCAAGGTTTGGGCTCAAAAACCACTTGGATTGGTTTAGAGAAACGTCATGGTTTGGATTAAAATGACTACTTCCTTAAAGGTTAGGGGATCTTCATTGTCATGGTTACGTTAACAACCACGATGGTTGAGTTTTGGGGAAGATCTTGGTTTAAAAAAAAAAACATTGTACACTTGTGGTTGGAAACGGGAAATGAACAGCAATCATTCATTTAAAGTGTTTAAAGTCTGATGTTTTGTTGACCTTTCCAACCACCCCGACTTCCTCCCTACGCAGACTTTGTCACTCTACAATAACATCACCTGGTTTCCTCCTTTTGCTCCCGTCATTATTAATGCGGCTGCTAGAGGGCTTTGTCACTTGAACATGAATATATGATGTTTTGGGGCGCTTGCATAAAGGCCTGAACCTGATGTTGTTCTTGGGAGGACTGACTCCAAATGGCAGGTGAATCTTCTCCAGTATCTGGTTCTTCTTAATCCTCCTGGGCAGTCACAAGGCCGACAACAGTGATTTATCAGAGTCACTAAGAAAAGTCTCTTATGTCATTAGAACATAAAAAATGAGAGTCAGCTGTATATCCGGTATGTCAAAGGAATTTGTATTTAAAAGTATCTTAAGTATCTAAAATAGAAACTGAGAAGGTGGGTCATTGTCTAGTTAATACATGTACTGCAGTCTTAAAAAACTATTTACATATCTGTAGTTTGACAATCCGTCAGAGCCCCTTTCCAGCATGCTGATACAAGCTTTCCCCAGAGGGCTGAGCAGTGTGATGCCCCAATAATTGGAGCAAACCCTCCAGTCTTCTGTTTTAACGGTAATCTACCACCTACCTTCAACTGCCAGTCAATCCAGTCCAACAACACACCCTCATCATTAAACGACCACATGGGTCGATTGTACCTGCACTCCAGAACGACCCATAGGAGCGTTTTCAGGAGCATAATATGTATCTTTCCAAAACCTTTATGAATCACTGTTTAAATATAATGATGTTTGGATGGACCAGCCGTGTACCAGCTGTATAACCGTGGTTGTCTGTGAGTGAGTGAGTGATAAAGTTGGCGGTCAACCTGTTGTTGCTCTTTCAAAATGAATGGGCGTTAGATGATGGAAGCGGAGGGCAGCAGCGTTTCCTGCTCTGACGCTCTCAGCTCTGGTGTTAAAGACAATCAGTGAAGTCTTGTTTAAACAGACGCATACCAACGTCTCTGCGTTTCCTCCTCTACCGTCCAGTGTGATCGACTCTCCAGCTGGTAGCGTTGTCAGCAGCCGGCGGAAGAGACGCTCCGCAGTGCGTTTGGATTTTATAACTGAACTAAATACCAGGATGTAAGCTTTTTATTTCTCTGATGTAAAACATGAGACACATGTAGGCTGTTATATCAGGTTAGTGTGGGGTGGCTGCTCTGCAGGTGCGCTTGATTTGACTGTAACTGCGGTAACCAGGTGGAGATAAGCCTCCTGAATTTGCAACCAAAATGTTGTCAAAACTTTCATTTACAATTTCCATCACAGCCTCCATGATCATTGACCAGGAAAGAGGCAGAAAAAAGGAGCGTAGAGGTATGATATGAGGGAGAGCGCACAGTTAAAGCAACCCAAATAACCTTCACTCTGATAAAACACTCAATGCAGAGTGAAACAGATGAAAGAGCAGGAGGAGTAAACAGATAGATAATTAAAATAGTTATAATTAGAAAAGTTCTCTTTCAAATCAAACACCCCAAGATATGAGTGGAAAGTATTGTTCTTGCAACTGCATTTATAACCTTTTTTTTTTTTCACTCAAACGTAGCATAACCATGTCATGTGATGCTACTTCAGTACACTTTAACAACAAATATTACTGGAACCACTACAGATGAACATTTAATATCCAGGAATTCACATTATAAACACTACAACTGAGTATCCTTAACAAATTGGCCACAATTTCACACATTGACCATACACGGTTCAGCCATATACTAAGTTTTGACCTTGTTTATGGTGTGACGACGCTGCGGTTAAGGTCTGGTTAGGCTTGTCATAAAGAGAGGCAAGACACAATAATCGTTCAACTGGCGATAACAGTGAACACTTTCAGTCTCTCTGAAGGCATGAATGATGTGGCAACGGGCTGTACACATGACAAGTGATGGAAGTAGTTGTGTGGAGGCTGAAAAAAAGAGAGCTTACACAAGAAAAAATATGCTTCACTGTGCAGAATGATGTTTGTGTAGTTTGTTTTCACATTCATCTGCTGAAAGTGGAAAGTTTCTTTGTGCTCACCTTAAATCTGAGCTGAAGGCATGTACCTACAGGCGTGATTTGTGACCTCACGACTAGTTTGGAGCTAATTGTGGTTCAGTATGCAACTTATGCAAGTGTGATGTGGATGCTTGAAAACTTCAAGTGCACATTCACTGAGAATGGACTTTACAAGGAAGTACACATCTTGCATCCAGCAATTAAACTATTGAAATGATTGATTCAAGATTTGGCAATGAGGGAGAAGGATGTCATTTAAAGGGAAAAACCATATCAAATACAATTTTATATGTCTTAAAACATGTGTTGATAAGATCTTTTAGGAGAGAAGTTCAAGCCCTGCTCACTTTCTTGCCTTCTCACTTCTGGCAAATTGCTGCATGAAGGGAACCTGCTTGTCACATGATAGGATTTGGAAAATTACAAAAATTTCCAGAGGCAGCTCCCCCAATTCTGATGTCAGAAAGGTTTGGGAGAACTGGGTTTCAAACAGTGTTTGACTATCCAACAAGTAAGTAAGTAGCTTGTCAGCCAGATCCCTCAAAGGGTTCCTTTCCCAGTTACACCGACTCTTGTGGGTAATGTGTCCACATGGCACCCTATATTATTTCTTCTGGTTTAGCCTTACCAGACCCCATAGGTACAATCTCAGCCACCAGGCACCACTATTGTGAGCTCCCTATGAGGCCTGGTTCACAGAGGAGACAGGCTAGGTCACTCGTTCGCAAAGATACCAACCTAAAGAGCACTGTATTAGTATAACTCCTCATCTGGGACCATTTTTCCTTGGGAAATCCTACCAAGAGCTATTGCCCCTGACAACAGAGCTCCCAGGGACCTCCACCGTGATTCTCTGAGGGCTATATGTGAGTCCAGTCTTTATAGAATTGAAGGAACAGTTCATTTTCCAAAAAGAAAGTTCAGTCATTCAGAAAATCCAGGATCTCATTCCTTAAGTTATCAACATGAAAAATAGGCAACACGTCCACATTCGCAGCACCTGGTAATGTTACATTTTCTCACCTTTTTGTTGGTGTGCATATTCTTGTAGTTTGCAACTGTTTTGTTGCCAAGTTTTGTCTAATTCTCAGTGGATTGTAGATGAATTTAATCCATAAATCTCTTATTATCATTAATAGTGCTATGGGTAAAGCAGCTAAATCAATTTTGGGTGGCAGCAGATAGTGCTTTACTAATCAGGAGCTACAGTGTGTCGTTCTGCAGATGCATGCAGGTCAACTTTGCATTTACTGACAAAAATGTAATACATTTTGTCCCATCACATATTGAGCATTTATCCTTACAGATGCCCCCAAGTGGTGTTTGTTCTTATTTAGGAAACAGCACCAGCAGAGAGTGAGAGGGACTGGTTTTACACTTGATTTATGGATATATACCATTTTTATTTTAAAAATGGTTCTAAAAAAGTTACTTATAGCAGCTTGGAGGAGAGTGTGCTGTAAGTTAGTCACCACAGTAAAACTAGTTGGCTTTTAAATGAACCTGCACGCTCACACAAACAGATTGAATCTAATACGCAAGGAAAAAAAAAAAACAGAAAAAGGTGTGAAACTGAATTCTGTAACTACAAGCATATCTACATACACACACATATGCACACACAGACCATCTGGTGCCAGTGAACCTGCTGAGATAGGATATCACACCACCTAAACCAGTATTTTCAGTTTGACAAAAACACTTAGACAACCTTTAGGGCAAGGTTAAACAAAGAACAAAAGCTTCGCAATGAAGCGGGTGCGAGGCTGCGGGGGGGGGGAAACATATGGTCGCTGCACAGTTAGCAAAAAACTGTTAAACTGGTTTGGGTGTGATGCACTGATATGCGCAGGTTTTCATACACAGCAGTGTCTAGTTTTAGCACAGACGTCTCTAAGTGATGTCTGGAGAAATTAATCCACAAATAAAACCGATGCAGCTCTGTGCAGTCTGTTCAGAAGCCAGGAATTCTTTCATTATATTGATTTTTTTCTCATTTATTTTCTTCAAAATAAATGTTAGAAATATTCAAAAGCATGAATATGGAAGTTCATTCTTGACCTTAGAAACATGTATCTGTGATAAAATTATAAACACAAGGTTCACTTACTGTATATTATTCCAGAGCTCTTGACCAGCTCTTGAAGAAAAGCTGTGAGATACAGTCGAAACCTCCGAAAAAAAGTTTTTGTTTTTGTTTGTTTTGCATCTTCAACTATGTTCATTTGGTCCACTTTCCTTGAAATATGCACGTTTTAACATTTAGACTATTTGTTTGACTATATCTGGGAATGGAGTCGCTACAATTAGTTGTAAATCGATTAGTTGATTGACAGAAAATTAATTGGCAACTATTTTGGTAGTTGATTTATTGTTTTGAGTTATTTTTAAGCCAAAATTAGCTGGTTCCAGCTTCTTAAACGTGAATATTTTCAGGTTTCTTTAATCCTCTATGATAGTAAACAGATTATCTGGGTTATGGGCTGTTGTTTGGAACAAAACAAAACATTTTAAGTTGCATCTTTGGCTTTTGGGGAACAATGATTGAATTTTTTAACCATTTTCTGACATTTTATTGACCAAACAACTAATCGATTAATTGAGAAAATATTTGACAGATTAATTGAAAATAATTGTTAGTTGCAGCCCCTTTCTGGCAATAACTTCTGTTACGGTTTCACCCATTTCCTTGTATTTTACACCTGCTGTTTATAACATTTTAATTAAGTATCTTTCTCCACCTTGTAAAGTTCCTTGTGTAAACAGAGCTGAAGTGCTTCAGGGAATATATAATGTAACACTTTCCATTTCTTTTCCTACGACACAGTTATTCTCTGCCATTTCCAAAATATGCATAATTGCGCATTCACATGTCGATTTCAACACTACAAGTTGAATAAACGCTGCTGACGTTGCTCTGTAATAAGTACAGTGTGCATCGGGAAGTGTTGTCATGAACACAGATTGATGCGTGTCGTGCATCGTGTCTCTGCGTCCATGCATGCAAAGTCACTGTTTGCACACAAACATGTATGTCGGACAGAGGTCTACGGTGTCACATGAATAATTCAGCAGAGAGCGCCGGTTGAAGACAGGCCCGGGGGCTATCAGGTTACAGGAAGTAGGCTGGGTACATCCACACAACAGCCGAGGCACAGCCAGAAGCCATTTACTACTGTACTTTGCCCGTGTGGTCATTTAACATCTATGCATTACCGCTATTGATTGACATAAAAGCTGGACAAATTCAGCTAAACCATAATTAGCTGGAGACTGTGACCCAACAGAGAGATTGGAGAGAGGCGTTACTAAGAAGCTGAACGACAGATTAGAGTCTGTCTGGAGGGATCAAATCCAAAGAGACGAAGAGGAAATTACTGTCCCTTGCTGGAGTAGTCCGCTGCTAATCTGTCCCTTCAGTAAAAAGTAAACTGTTAGCTTCATAGCGGTCTGTAAAACTCTTACACTGGTGCCACTTGATTTGATTATATTCAATAACACCATTCATACTATGACAGCGCTCCTCTAGTGCTTGATTGAAGGGACCGCTCTTGGCGTTCGTGGCCAGACTGCGACCTCTTTGACACTCCACAGATTGTTATATTTGAGTGGGCAGTCCGTGAAATTTTTGCCTCCAGCTCTCACTCGCTTGTCAGGGCTCTCCACTGGTTGAAGAGTTGGATTTAAGCCCCTGCTGGCCCTCTTCTTCACCCATATATATATATATATGTATATATGTACTTAATGGAGTCCGGCTTGATGTTTCAGAAGAGGGGAAAGACTTTGAAAATGGAATGCAGAGCTCCAGATTTAGTTTCGGCCAAATCTCTTCTCCAAATCTCCCGTGAAAACCCTGCCGAGATTAGGCAGAGAGCAGCACTTTAAGCAGCCCTGACAGATGGACCGCCTAATTTACTTTGCCATTAGCTGGGAGCAAGGGAGAACACTCACTAGCCTCACCCCTTGCCTCACCCCCCTGCCAAGCAGCCCGCCCTCTCCTCCTGTAAATCCCAATCCGCTGTTAGGGTTTCCCCCCCCTCCTCCTCCTCCTCCTCCTCCTCCTCCAGATCTTCCCCTCTCCTTTCTACCGGTTCCATGCCACTTGGCGAGCTCACAGTAAATCCTATTCCTCGCTTACAGCTGCTACGAGGAACCCAGGATCTCCTCAGCTCGTGTCCAACTGTGCCTCACATCCAGTTATTCTCCTAATTCCTGCTGGGTCTGCTAATAGATGTTGGCAAGGAGAAATGCTCCTTCCACTGCCATCCTCCTGATCCTGGAAATTAGTCACAGAATTAAGGAGGGAGGGGGGGGAATTGAGTCTCACCTCACTGAGAACATGTTAAGAGGTGAAAAATTAAAAAAGAGTGATTCACCTTTTCTCAGTTAGCACCAATTATGGATCTCCAGAACAGCTAATTACAAAATTTGAGTTAAAAGAAAAACACCTGTCTTCTTCAACTGCCTAAAATCACTTGCACACCTTTTAATAAGGTTCTTAAAATCTTTAATGTGGCGAGATTGAACCAACAGGTTGTCTGAACATTATTGGATGGGTTTACTAGCATTTTTGTATTCATTTAATGACACTAACAAAGTCTATTTTGAGGCTTGCTGCTGTCTTGTAAAATAGCTTGAAGTCAGATCTAAATTTGTGCGCCATCACGGAGTCTGAGTGAAGCTGAGGGAAGAAAGAGCCATCAGGAACCGCCATGTTCATGAAAGGCCAAGAGACCTGTTCATTAAGCAAATTTGCTCAATACATACCTTCTTTTTACCTCAACAGGTTCTATTAATAAGTTGGGGGGAGGGGGGGGGGGGAGCCATTTAGATTAGACTTTCTTTTGAATTGATCGACTTTGGATTTCTGAAGATTATTGGAGCCAATTCCCAAATGTTGAGAAATCCTTTGTGAATCAGGATTGGTTTTAAACTGGATGCATGTTTCAGTTAATCCATCATTGGCAAATGGAAACGTCCATTTATCCCATATAAGAGAGAACAGTTCTTGGATGCTGAGATGGATGTGTGTAGTGGATACATAGAGATGTTGAGCAGACACCTACCAGCACTAAGAACATCCCAGTTCAGACATCATGGATCACTTCCTGTCTCCTTGAAATTACCTTCATATACGTTTTGTAAGAAATGTAATGCTGGCTGAATGACGTTTTCGCAACATAATGAGAAAATGTTGTTAATCGACGTATTTGGTAATGTACAAAAATGTTGATAGTGAATGCACAGCGTGAAATTTACAGAAACAATGTTTTTTGGGTTTTTTGGGGGGCAAAACATCTGATCTTGCACTACAGTATCAGCTTGTAGTGATTCATGGCAAAGTGTGATGTGAAAAGACTCATCAACTCTCTGAAAAATAACGTCTAGATAAAGAACACATGAGATACTGTTGATGATAGGAGTCATAAGAAACTTGGCCTCCAAAGTTTGTTTGTTTTCAAGGAAAGAATCAACTGTGCTTTAGAAATATGTGTGGATTTCAATTCAGTTTGGTTCAAATACGACTATAAACCTCTCTCAGCTGTTGTATATTCTGTATAATTACAACAATACAAACAGAAATTCTAACCGATGCAACAAGATTGTTTTGTTTTCCAGTTTATCGGCTGTTCTTGGTCAAGTGTGGGACACAAACATGTCAAATCAACTCTTATAGACTTTATATTTATTTTTCCAATCCCATCCTTGGGGAAAAGGAAATGTAAATGTAACAAAGAAACAGGATATTTTCTGTCATTCACTCAACAAACCATAATATCTTAGAAGGCCAAATAACCTCAATTATTATCAAGGTTTCATATTCAGTTATTTTCACTTCATAATAGCTTATTTTAAAGGCTTTATTAGCTTACCTTCAACACACGGGAGCTGATTGGTCCTTTTTGAGAAACAAAAATAACTACAGAGACCGATGTGATGTGAATTTCTATACAACTCTATACAACCAGACAAACGACCCGAGGAGTCGTCACGATAACAGAACCGCAACACGTGAAAATAAAGACCACAAAAAATACATAGTAATAACAGAACAGATTGACCAAAGAATGCTAATACTGACGTTTGAGAGTTAAAGGAAACAATAGCAATAGTGAAGAAAGCATCCAGTATGATTTATTTCATGCATTCATGCTTTTGGTGTCCGGTTATTTTAGTTTTTGAACTTCAAACTCCTTCGTGACTTTTTTTGAAGTTATCTGGTTTCTGTTTACCTTCGTTTGAACTTTTTTCATCTCTCCGGAGCTGTTGAGATGATTTAATGAGCCTCTTTGGGTTCCCACATCTCACAAGTGGACTAAAATACTCCTTAAAAAAAGTATTTAATTATTTATATTTAAAGCAACTATAGTCACGTATGAGCTGTCAGTGTGTAATGTGTTGGTTGTGGCTCGTAGTGATGAACCTACAGAGAATTATCAGCGACTCTGCAGCTCCTCTCGACTTTACGGAGCTTTATAGTGAGTTTCAGCTCATTGTTTAGCTGTCCGGCTGCAACTTTACTGTTCTGGTTCACTCTCTGGGCTCTCATAACGTCGTTTTCAGTCGCAGCAGGCAGCTGTTTTCAGAGAAAAAGCTCTAAAAACCTACTGTTCACTACCTGCTCAACACCAAACAGCAAACACACAGTTAGCTTTAGATTAGCTGGTGAACATAGTGGAGCATTTAGCAGCTAAAGAGCCAGATATTTCCCTCAGGAGTTGGTAGAGAGTAAAAACAGAGCTAAAAGAGAGTGAATATTGGACTTATAATCACCAGGTGGACAGAAACACGACTCATAATGAATGATAATGTTGTTCCTTAACTGCTGGTTGTGGAAATAAGCAACTGTTCAACTTAAAAGATGATGATATGTCAGGTGTTGTGTTCACATCTTGTTTCTGCTGCCCCCAAGTGGCCAAAAAAAACTGTTAATGGTCAGACTGTATCTCAGCTCTGTGTGTTTGCGGATGCAGGTCTGCGTCACGGCCTGGGTCAGCTGACCTTCAGCGACGGGACGTGTTACACCGGTCAGTTTGAGAACGGCCTCTTCAACGGCTGCGGGGTTCTGGTCTTCACCGACGGCTCCAGGTCTGTACCCTCATCTGCTGACCTCTTTACAATAAAATCTCTCTCTCTAAAAAAAAAAAAAGATGTTCAGAAAGCTGATAAGATAAGGAGAACAGAGAAGGACAGAAAGTTCAGATCAGTTTGTTCAACAAAACCACATGTAGATTTACAACCTCCGAGTTGTTTGAGTGCTCTCGCTTTTAAAATTTTGAATATCAGATTGAAGGTTTTTTTGCTGTGAGGATCATTTCAGAGCAGAAAGCAGCATTTGTTTCTTTTATTTTATTTTATTTTTATTAGCTAATTTAATTAAAGGCTTCAGGTCTGGGACCATAAAAGATATTTCAGGCATGTCAGGCATTCAGATTTCATTACTTTAGAGTTTTTCATTCGCTCGTCTTTGTCTCATCGGAGGTGAAATGTTCAAGTGCAGTTAAAGATGTTTAGGAGCCAAAAGTGTGGGCTCTTCAAGGTCCTCCATTGATGTTTTTTTTCCAAGGTGTTTTATGAATGCCCCAATGAAAATCTGTCTTTTGAGTATTAAATACTTTAGCTCATTGGCTACAGACTTGAAAAGAGGCTCTGAAAAGTTTTTTAGCTTGTTACGGTTACCATGGATTCCAGTGAAAAACCCTCAGACTTTCAGTGTTATTTGAGAAAGTAATATTCATTATACGCTGGTGAACTGTCAGTGTTTAGGCCACTAAGTCATAATTCCCTTTTTATCTAGAAATCAAAATGAAAAGCAGGTGAATGTCACCGTTTGCTTTGGTGTTTCTTACTTCAAGTATGACTCTAATTAAACGGTTTTTAAATCACTTCTGCTTTCACTTATTGATTATTATTTGCCGTTAACAATAATTCTTATGGAGCAAAAATGGTGCTTCCTTCTTTTCCTGCAAATGTTTGACATTGAAATGAAAGTGCATAGTGTTCACACTGTGTGTGTGTGTGTGTGTGTGTTCAGGCTGTGATTCTGCACTTTGATTCACACCATTTTATCTCAGCTCTGTTAACCTTTGTGGAACTGAAAGCTCTTAATAATGCAGCGAATATACAAGACAGAACAGGTTTAATTTCTGCTTTGTGAAAAGGTACTTTTACTTACTGTTGGGAGGATGTTATCTGTCTCGCATGCTTACAAAGATTCATGAGGATGAGTTTGTTGCACTGCATCACATTAAGCCTATATTATTATTATTATTATTATTATTATTATTATTATTATTATTATTATTATTATTATTATTACTGTATCATATCTTCAGTTAGTTATCCTGTGGTTTCCAGTCAAGGCATCCAACCCCTCTCCTCTCTCCTGCTCTGCATCTTCTTCTTGTTTTTGCAACTTGTGCAGAGAAACAATAAAATTGCAGTTTTTAGGTATGTGGCAGGTTTTTCTTGCCGTAATCATTCCTCCCGTTCATAATGTTCATAATGTAATTACAATGGAAGTGATGGGAGACAAAATCCACAGTCTTCCTTCTGTGCAAAAAGGTATTTAAAAGTTTATCTGAAGCTAATATGAAGCTTCAGCGTCCAAATGAGTCAAATCAAGTAGTTCCTCTTTTTGTTACTATACTTCCACCTGCAGCTCAACAAGGAAACACAAAGAGGGAATTTGATGCTGAAACGACTGTAAATGTGTCAGATATCCGCTTGATATGACTAACTCAGACTGCTGAAGCCTCATATAAGCTTCACATTAACTTTTAAATTCATTTTTGCATAAAATGACTGTGTGGATTTTGGCCTCCGTCAGTTGCAAAGAGGATCTTTTAATAGCCAGTATGAACAGGAGGAATAAAAATTGTGAAAAAGAAAATAAACTGAATTAAATGCATTTTACATTCTTAAAAACAGAGCTGAAAACTGTCCAAGTTGAGCTGTGTTGAATTTCTCTGCAGCCATTCTACGTTTCAAATTATATAAGTTTAAGGAAAACTTTGTGCAATTTTGACTTGTCACAAAAAGTTGATGCCATTTAACACTTTCATACTTAAAACTCCAAACATTCAAGGCAAATATTACGACAACAACAGCAGTGACTGTTACTCTATAAGCATTCCTGATACTTTCTTTCTCCTCTCTGCTCTGCTCTTCATTCTTTAATCTCCCGCCTACTCAAAAATTTCACTTATTTGTACTTGAATCTGACAAAACACTTCTAACAAAATATGCAGGAGCTTTGAGATGTGTATGTACCGCTTCAGCATGATTTGGTCACATGATCACAGCCAGGAAGACAATAATGGTTGATGTTGAAACTTGAAACCTTCAAAGGTGAAGTAGAAGCAGTTTGAAACAAAAAAAACATTTAAACATTTACATTATTGAATTACAAATCAGACAAAAATTGTTATTCAAAGAGTATTTTTATATGTCTTTAAAGATATTTTATAAATCTGCTGTCAGAGTGCTCACTGTGTCTGGAAATGTTGGTCTTTTTTCCGCTTGTGAAACGTGTTTGTATGTGAATGTTTTGTCAGGTATGAAGGTGAATTCGTTCAGGGGAAATTTCAAGGCTCCGGCGTCTTCACTCGCTTCGACGGGATGAGGTTTGAGGGCGAGTTTAAAGGCGGATGTGTGGATGGTTACGGTAAGACTTCACCACTCAAACAAAAATATTTCATTGATGCAGTGGGAAGATCAAAACTTTTAAATTTTTAAAGGCTCTGAACAACAAAAAACCTTGTATTCCTTATCAGTGTTTCAGCTTGTGAACCTTTGTTACTTGCTGTACTTTAATATGATTTCATGCTTTTTATAATTGTGTGAACGCACGTGTCTTAAAGAGGAATCTACCAGTCTCACACTGTTACAGCACCGGGTTCATCTGTCTGTGCTCTTTGTTCTGATACCAAACGTTTTAAATACTTTTAAATTATATTAAACAGCGATACGTGTTAATTGTCTGGTCTGAAGCCCCCCCCCCCCCCGTGTGTCTGGGCTCGGGAGTCTCTGGAGGTAATCAACACATTTTATTTGAAGGCTGCCGGGTGGCGAGGGAGGAACAATGTGTCACCGTGACAACTGGCTAATTTTTGTGCTTATAAAAATAGAGATGAAACATAAAGATTCCTTCACTTCCTCTCTGAGTTATAACAAGCTGAAATGAGAGCCAAGAGGTTTTTTTTTTTTTTTTTTTTTTTTTAAAGGAAGGGCTTCATTCCTAAATGTGTTTTTTATGCAGTTTTCAGTTAACCATTAACACAGGTTCAGGTAACAGTTGAGCCATTATATGATGGAAACAAGAACTCAAGATAAGAGAAGCATAAACGAGACCGAGTTAAAGCCTCAGCTTATATATATATATGTGTGTGTGTGTGTGTGTGTGTGTGTGTGTATATATATATATATTAGGGAACATCCGTCACCCTCTTGAAATATTTTTATGGTTTTGGCTGCATTTTGGCCCAAACAGTGGTGACAGTTGCAGGAGAGAAATCCAAAAGAATGCCAGAAAATTTCCACAGCACTTTGTCTTTTATGATGAAAAACAACAAGCACCAAGAAGAAATTGCTGATTAAACCAAAAGCTCTTTGAAGTTTGTGTAGTTAGTTTTTATATCCGCCTTCATGCCAAACACACCAATAATTTACTAGACTTGCATTTTCCAGTAACACCAAAAAAGATCCCAGAAGATCAGAAAAGTTACAACATTTTAAGCATTTCTATATGTTTATTTATGTGGAAAAAATCCAAATAAGCTTTACACTAAAAAGTTTATCCTTTCTTCAAGTAACTGGCTCATTTAAATGGTTTGTATGTGCACAGTAAACTCAGTCTTTGTGCATCATAATCATCTATATCGATGGCCGAAGAGCAAAACCTCCTATCTGAAAAATGCGCTTTTTTGAGAAAACTTATTTAAAAGCATTAAAAGCAGAATGCTATTTGTTAAGGTTCATAATTTTTCCTTTCTCTCATTCTCTACTTTTCCTTTCCTGCTAACCTAGACCCAGTGTTTACTTCTTCTTCTACATATTTAAGTCTAACTGGAATCTGCCTGCAACAAAAAGTCTTACTGTCAATGCAAATTTAATGAAACTTTATTGGCTGTCCAAGATTATACAGAATATCGATGGCAGAAGAGCAAAACTTCCTATCTGAAAAATGCACTTTTTTGAGCATATAACATATAGCATTCTGCAAGAAAACAACAGGTTTTTTGTAGTTTTCTCAAAAAAGCGCATTTTTCAGATAGGAGATTTTGCTCTTCGGCCAATCTGAAAAATGCGCTTTTTTGAGAAAACTTGTTTAAAAGCATTTCTTGCAGAGTGCTATTTGTTAAGGACACCCAATACATAATACACTGTTTTTGGGCTGTATTACTATATTATGTGGTATTGTTTATGGTATGTTTGTATGTTTATTACAGTATTGTTAACACATAATATGGTAATTGTAAGACAACAACAGGTTTTTTTTAGTTTTCTCAAAAAAGCGCATTTTTCATATAGGAGGTTTTGCTCTTCGGCCATCGATATATAAGTTATTCACTCCTGCACAACTAAGATTTCTTTCCATTGGGTCACTGTTGAAAATAAAATGTTACTACACACTTGATATCCACATGTTATTCTTTATGTTTTCATGCAAAACATGATTCTTGTTCCAAGAATCTCAATAAGTTCTAGAGATATGATGTGTGTCTGTGAAATATGTCAATTATCACAATTTTGATTAGTGTTACATTCATGTTTGTCTTCTGCTGCAACTTAAAATCTGATTTTCTTATACTTTCTTCTACTTGCAACATTTCGACTCGACAAAATTATGTGCATGTATAATGAACTCGCATTAACAGATACAATTAGTAGGAAACACAGTGCCACTAGGTTTCCCAATGTTTTGGCAAATAAGCCTGATTAACATTTTAATAGTTATGTTTAGGCAAATCAAAGCTCCATAAGGTAATTGGAAAAAAGTCGACAGTGACTCGAAGCAAAAAAACAGGATGTGTTAACCTTTCCGATGTTTAAACACGTTTTTTTTTCTTCTACTACGTCACTTGGATGTTTGAGCTTCTCTGTGCAGATTGATGTATGTTTGTTTTCACATTTATTTGCTGAAGGAGGAAGTTTTCTCTGTTCTTCCTTTAAATCTGAGTTTAAGACGTGTTCGTACATGCATGATTCATGACATTACAAATAGTTTGGAGCCAATCATGGTTCAGTGCACGTACAGTGAGAACGGACTTTACAGTGAGCCAGGTATATTTATAGATGCTGGAGTTTTTCAATGAGTGAGAGATGTAAGAATTTTTAACAAGGTCATTAAAGTTTTTTGTCAAAATATATCGTTACATGATTATTAGACATCTTTTTTTGAAATCAGAATATTTTTTATATGTCTTAAAACATGTCTGGAGGGGATCTTTAACCAATAGTGTAATATTTCTCTCACTTAATCAAATATTTTAGCGGCTGAAACGTACAAACACTTTTAAGGATGCAGGCCGCAAACCTCTGTGTGTGTCTGGAGTTAAAATCCTCTGCTTTGTGACCTCAACCATCCACCATGACTTCCTCCTTTTGACTTCTTCATACTTCCTGAATTGGAAACAACATTGACAATGAACATATGCAGCTGAGAAATGCAACCTTGTATCCCCCAAATATGGAGGATAGAACAGGTTTACATTTGTGACTTCACTGTTCCAGCAACTACTAGTCATTCTTGGTGGAAAGTGGTGCTTACGACAGAGATTCAGTATGTTAAATGCTTTATTTATTTAAAGCTAGCTCCTATCTGCTTTGATGATATACTGTCTGGTCCAGGAGTGCTGTCGTTTGCGGACGGAGGCCCCGGTGGCGGTGGCGGTGGCGGCAGCAGCCATGAGGGCTTGTTTGAGACCAACCAGCTGATAAGGAGGGAGAACAGTCAGGGCGCCGTGCAGAGAGCGCAGGCGGCAGCCGCCAAGGCCCGCGCTCTGGCCATGTGACCCGAACTACAACACCCACAATGCCCCGGTGCCAGGATCATCCTCCTCCTATCATTCTCCTCTCGGTTTGAACAGCTGATTGTTATTTATGAAGAGATTAACTCACTTTTTCTTCTTTCTTATTGTATTTTATTTTCATGCCTGTGACTTGCAGTATTCCCTGGAGTACAACCCGACGGCTCCAGGAAGTTAATATGAGGTTTATATAATTCTATTTAATTGCGTTTCAGTTAGAGAGCCACTGATTTACGATCAGCTGAGTCCAACATAGATTTAGTGTTCAGTCAACTCACTGGTGCTAAATATGCTTCAGGGTCAGCTAACCTGACAAAACACAACTCTGGATTCAAAAAGTGCATACGGACATTTCCAAATAAGCATCGATTTGGTGACTTTAATGTCAAAGATGATCTTGATAAATGGGTTAAAAATGGGCTAAATTTGGTTTAAAGTTGTTTTTTTTTAGATGTCAGATATCTTAACGAATCCCTCGTTGAACATAATTAAATTCAGCTTCCAACATTTGCAAGTAATTGAAGTTGTCTGAAAGATTTTTGTTGGATGAGAGAGAAGGAACTTTACAACTTTTTGTGATAATCTAACTAATTAATTAGCTGAAAATGAGATGAGCTGCAAAATATATGGGTTGTGTGTGACACGTTAGGAGAACAGTTGTAGCCTAGTTTGCACACCTTTTTTTTTAAAAAAAAAAAAGCTACTTGATACAACTTGTGGAAATCCCAATTCAGAGCTAAGTTAATAAGCTTAAACTATTGATATGATGAGCAACTTTATTGTCTGACAAATCTTTAATGGATAAAATATTAACCAGATATTGAACATATGAATTAACGGTGATTAGCAACAGCTGATCTAATCCTGCTGCTGGTAATGTTTGAGATGTTTTAACTGGTGAAAGTGACGATCAGCACTGATTAAAAATGATCAATAAGAGATTTATTAGCATCAGAGAACTTTGCCAACCAGGAACCGGATTCAACATGGAACCAGCATTTGAATTAGAACATTTAACCTGCTACGTATTGAAATACAGTCATTTAAATACTCATTTAAAAAAGGTTATATATATAACACTTTGTTTTACAAGTCTGTAATTTCCTTATAATAAAGGAATAATCTCAATAATTTCCTGGGAAGTTTCCTTGAAAGAACTGTGTCATTTAGTACTAATTAAGGCAGAAACAGAGACGGGGTTTGAATTGTTACACTTTCAATTAATTCATTCCAATTAACTTATTAATTGCTAACATGACCTACAGAGTTTTTTACGGCAGTGCAGCAAAAGTCAGCTGAGCATGTTAAAAAAAAATCAATATATACGCGAAAAATAAAATTTCCAATAATAACTGAAAGTTGAAAAAACTAAACTCTAACTAAACTTTATCTCCTTTTTCTCTATGTTTATCACCAAGTTGCTTAGTTCTCTCCATCAAACATCCAAGGATTACATAAAGCATCACCAAATTTAGCCGAGTTCAGACATCAAGACATATTTTGACCTTCAAATCACCAAACCAGTGCTTACTGGGTTTCCTGCCTTCCTGTTAAAAGACACATTTTGTTCTGACCTCTTATTGGTGCTCAGGTATCAGAACATGAACTGTTTACTGAATGTTAACAACATATCAGAAGGATGTAGACCTCGCCTGAAGAAATATGTCAACAGTATCCTTTTTTTTTTTTTTTTTTTAAAGTTTTCTTTCACTCAGTGCCGTTACAGCTCCGTCTGATCACAGATCGGTGTGAACATCCTCCTTAGTGCCAACCTCACACAGTGCCAACAGGCTGCAGCTGATCCACAATCAGTGGCTCGTCATCAGAGAGGAGGTTGAGGAGGAAGAGGGTGGAGGATCGACAGACAGGGAAGGGGAATATGAGTGCAATTTATGTTTTGGAGGTGCAATTTGATAAAAAATGTGCAATTTCTGCCTGAAAGCGAGGTTCCCCTTCCGGTGGGTTTTACATTTGGAGAAGAGAAGCTTAATGCTTTTGTCTGCAAAAGAGGCTTTGTAGGTCAAAGAGAGGCTCATCTGATGATTTAGACGCTGGGTGTCAACTGACTCTATGAACTCGAAGGGTTTTGTTCCAGAAATACACACAAACACACACACAGATCCATTTTTCAGCTGAAATTCGATAAAGATCGGTTCTATTTTTATCAGGAAGCTATAATGTGCTTTAAATTAATGTAAAAAACATGATTTTTTGTGTGTGTGTTTCTGAAATGAAACCCTTCTTTCACCTAGCAAAGTAAAAAAAAAACACTCCTGAATGCTTTTTGCAGCTTGTTTTTTTATTTTCTACTCTTTGCATCCTTAATTGATGATGTCACTTTCACTGTGTAGTGTTTGTGTTTTTAAATCACCAAAAAACCCTCCCTCAGAAGAAAAAAAAGAAAAGAAAAAAAAAAAAGAGAGAGATGTAAGCATCACTGTCGTGAACTTAACAAAGCTTGTGATAAGCTCTAACTCACACATACTGTATTTCACGCGTGTGTCGTGCCTGCTGGGAATCAGCGTCTATCTGTGTAATGAGACTGGTGTGTAGACGTGCCGTATGTGTGTGTGTGTGTGTGTGTGTGTGTAGTCCTACCGCGGGTGGGCGGGTTGGTTGGGGGGGGGGGGGAGAGAGGAGGTATTAAATGGGAAATGGAGTTAATTGTCGTTTATGTGATTATCTCAGAGTGCGATTAATTTAGGATGTGGTTTGGGGGGCTGACGTCTTCCCCGCTGACCAATTTGACAGCGACGTTGAAAACAGCCGAACTGATGGAGGCATCTCACACCTTTTTAATTGGCTCTGGGATCCGAACACTTTTAAATGGAGCTGACTGTTGCCTGTAGCTGGTTTTCTTTAAACGGGGGGGGTGATGTGCACTTAAATGATCTGTCAGTTTTGGACACTGTGTTATTGGCAGGAAAAAAAAAAAAATCCTTGTGACTTTTGTGTTTTTTTGTTTTTGTCCTTTTATGTAACCGAACGATCCCATGTTCCTTCACGGTCATGAGAAAACATGGAGGATCACCAAACCCTTTAAAACGCACCTTAAGATCTCAACTTGAAACGTTGAATGGAAAGATTTTCACTCAACAGCAGCAGCAACACTGTCGGATGTGGATATGATTGATTTTCATTTTTTTTTCACTGTGATGAGTCTCTATGATTTACACAAACCGCCCAGAGTGCAGAAATCACCCTAAAACTGAATTTACGACTTTTTATCTTCCTCAGGCAGTTGATCATAATTCAAATTCTTCAGCTGTTTGGTCTACATCAAAGAAAAAATATATTTGGTATGAAAGCTCAGCCGGCAACAGCACAAAACCCACGAAGAAGCCTCAAATTAAAGGGAGGACACAACTGTTGATGCTCACAAAAGTTGACCATAATTGTCCAATTAAAGGAGAGGTTCACAATTTTTCAAGTGTGTCTTAAAACAACAGTCAGGTGTCCATAGTAACAGTGAAAGAGGTTTTCCTCGCTGTAATCATTCCTCCTGTTCATACTGGCTGTTAAAAGATCCTTCAAATGTGCTTTCAATGGAAGTGATGGAGGCCAAAATCCACAGTGTGTCCACAAAATGCATTTAAAAGTTGATGTGAAGCTTCTATGAGGCTTCATCAGTCTGAGTTAGTCATATCAAGTGGATATCTGACACATTTACAGTCAAATTTTAGCATCAAATTCCCTCTTTGTGTTTCCCTGTTGAGCTGCGGTGGAAGTATAGTAACAAAAAGAGGAACTTTGGCTCTAAAAAGACTGTAACATTGAAAGATATCTACTTGATTTGACTCATTTGGACGCTGAAGCTTCATATTAGCTTCAGATAAACTTTTAAATACCTTTTTGCCCAAAAGGAGGACTTTGGATTTTAGCCCCCATCAAGTCTTCCAAGATAATTGTTAGCTCAAAGAAGCAGCTCCAGATTTGGGGAAATTCGCCTATTTGCTTTTTTTGCTAAGAGTTAGATGAGAAAAGAGATAATCACTCTCATGTCTGTGCGATAAATATAAAGCAAGAGCCGGGAGATGACAGCTAGCTTTGCTCTGTCCAGAGGCTCCAGCTGTTTCCCCCTCTGCTTCCAGTCTTTATGCTAAGCTAAGCTAATTGCCTGCTGGTGAGAGTGATATTAATCTTTTTCCTTTAACTCGAGGCATTTCTCAAAATGTTAAGCTATTCCTTTCAGGGAACAGTCTGTTATCTCAGAAAGGAAGATAATTTTTATCTTGTTGGAAGGCTGATATTTCAACATTTGACATAACTACACATGCTGTTTCCTCCTACTGCTAGGCTTTGCGCTAAGCTAATTTAAACACCTCCTGGACGTCTTCTCAAAGTAGACAGTAGATGTCAACCTATTTATTAGCTTTTATTTAGATCATCCAATATAAAATGTTTAAAGACCAATGAAAGATGAAGTTCAGATTGGAAGGAAATTATATATCTGAATATTCTGTTTTGGTGGTGACTTTTTTGCAATCTGAGCACATTTGACGCCTTTTTAAATGGTTTATTTTAACAAGCAGGTCAACTTTGAGCTTGTCTGGATTTTTCTTTTTCTTTCACAAAATCTTTGAGTTGAATGTACATTTCGATTTTGACACTGTGTATTTCAAGAGGCAAAACCTTTAGCGCGTGTGTGTTGAGAGAAACTGTTTACTTGTGTCACTTATTTCACACACACACACACACACACACACACACACACACACACACACACACACACACACACACACACACACACACGTGAGGACTGGAAACGTAATCAGTGTCATTATTTTCATTAGTTCCACACAGTATTCACCTCTCACACTCACACAGTCGAAGCCGACCGGCCTGATTCGTACGGCGCGAAGTAAACCAAACCAAACCCATTACCATAATCACCGACATAATGAGAACATATAGAAAGAGCATTCCTACGGCTCTGTAATTGTTGCTTAACAAGTGAGCAAAACAAGACTGGATATGTAAAAAAAAAAAAAAAAAAAAAAAAGAACGACACAAGAGGGAGTTTAACGAGTGCCTGAACAAAAACCTTCTTCTACTGTGCTTTGAATACTTTGAATACTGCCTGACTGTTTTACTAACTTTTTCTTAAGTCTCACTGTTTTTTATTTATTTGTCTTTTCTCTGCTTAATAAAGAAAAGTAAGAGAGGCAGTGTGTGTGTGTGTGGGGGCGGAGGTGGACAGACTTGTACAGTGTTTGACCCGGTGCATGACACTCTGGTGAGATTACAGCCTGTTGACCGTAACGACACGACTGACTCGCTGCCTTCCACTCGGCGGGCCTCCGCATCCGCATCCGCTCCGCTCTCTCGCTTATAGACGGAGCAGCTGGTTTCAAATTACACTCGACGTGACTGCATATACATTAAAGCTTCTACAACGATGAATATACAGCTAATATAATGATTTGCAACAATAGAAGGAGAAGAAATGAACCAGGATAAAGATCCCACATTATCTAGCTGTCACACACACCATTGTTATGAATATGAATAATGTTATTACAATAAGAGGTTTAGTTAATGAGACACGACGTGTATAATGTCTTCAGTGGTTCCGGAGGAGCTTTCTAGAGTCTGATAATAACCCTGATGATGTCACAGTGATGTCATCAGGGTTATCTAGGATTGGATGTAAAGAAAACAACTTTGTAGCGGAGAGCCTGCACTTAAAAACCTTGAGTTTGGAGGAAGCTGGCATTTACCAGACAAAGAGGATCTGAATGAAAGAGTTGCATCATGGGAATCGTAGGAGCCAATGTTTTTATCTATATCTCTGGACTCTGATTGGCTGACAGGAGCAGATGGGCATTTTCAAACGAGGTAAACCAGCCGTGTGGAGGCTTTTCGAGTTTAGCTGCTGATTGGATGGATTTTAATAAATTGTTGATGAAAGGCCAATCAGGACCAAGTTCACTGATGATGTGTTTATTGAGGTTATAGTGAACCAGTTCGTTTTTTTTTTTCACCAGTTTCTGGTGAAAACTGATACATTTTTGAAAATCAAGTAATATTTAACACCTCTTAATTCAAACCAGTTATAACAAAGTTGAGCATAAAAGTTCATCAGTGACATCGGAAATATTAGCTTCACAACAAAAAACAAAATGACTCAAGGTCTACTTACTAGCCTTTTTTTTCAACCTTTCAACCATATCTCACGTTCTTCATCAGCAGATGTTTTGACAGACTCCACATAATGCATCTTTTAATCATATTTTATACAGATTAAAATGATAAAACAGAACTCACTCGATTGTGAAACTAAGCTCAAAGGTCGACTTACAAGTTTCCTGAGCTTTCAGACACATTTCACAGTCTTCAGCTGACAAATGGAGCGAGCTCAGGTGTCAACAAATGACCTAAATTTGAAGAGCAAAGTATGTTTTACTAACATGTAAAGAGAGGTGAGTTTCTGTTCAGTTAGAAGCTTCATGATTTCCATTTTATTTCTTTTGATGGGCTGATTACAGGAAACAAAAGCTATTGAACTTGAACCACTGAGACTCTAAACTAAGATATCTTAAATAAAATCTAGATAATGTGGGACCTTTTTAACGAATCAGTATAAACATGTACGTTTCACACAGGGGGGGTTTGTCCCTGTTTTGGCACCTTTAAACACTTTAAAAACACTGGAACCTGAGAGCCGTTGTTGTCACAAAGCCATAATGTCACTTTTGTTGTTTCTGATGAATTTGTTGCAAGATGATGATGTCATGGGGAAAAAAAAAAAAGCAGTATTTGGAATTTTAAACGGAAACAAATCCACAGAGGAACAATAAAGAAAATGCATGGAAAAGAAACCGCATTACGAGTGTTTTCCTTCTCCTCCTCCTTCTTCTTCTTCTTCTTCTTCTTTTGTGTTTTTTTTTTTTTTTTTTTGTCAAGCAGAGGTGTGAGAGGCCGCTGGGAGACATGAAACACTGAAACCTCAGAGCAATGAAAAGGTGCAGTCAACACACACACACACACACACACACATACATACATACACAGGCATATGGAAGGATTTTGAACTCTGATCACACATCTCGGCAGGTCTAGCGATTATTTGTGGAGCTCGGCTGTCAGAAACCCCTCTCCCTCCCCTCCCCTTCCCCCTCCCCCCTCGCTCCGTCCTCCCCTCCCCCCACCCACTCTCTGCTCCGCTGTCACTAAAATAGCTTTAAGGTGTGTTTAGGTTGGACTTTAACCCCTCCGCCTATTTCGTCTCCTTGGCAACCGTCCAGAGTTCCCTTAATTTGTATCATCTCAATCCCAAGTGCTGCAGCAGTTTTGCCTGTTTGCCCCTAATCATAGAGCCTGTTGCCATGGCAAAGTATTTAAATATGCTCTGCAGATCATCTTCACCTAACACACCAGAAGTGGCAGCTGTGTGAGTGTGTATTCTTTTGTTCCTTCGCGAAAAAAAATGAATTTCTTCCTCCCTAACCTAAGGCTTCATGTCTTAACGCTCTTTTTTTTTTTTTTTTTTTGAAATTGTGTTTTCCAAACATATGATTTCTCATTGCCCCTCTCCCTGCTTTTATTTCCATCTAATTCCACGGGGAAGGGATCTCCTATTTTCTATTTCATGCGTTCCTTAAAGAGAGAAGGCTTTGTCTGTTATCTTATCAGCGAAGCTTCACGGCTCCCAAAAGCTTTGGCCATGTTTAGAGAGGAAGTGCACGCGGCATACTGATAAGAGAGGCCTGGTACTGCAGGGACGCACGCTGCCACTGCACATGCGAGAAATAAAAAAAAAAAAAAAACGGCAATATGGAGAAGAAATAGGAAACTCATACCCTGCGTAAGATTTTTTGCCAGGTTTTTAAGTGCTCTGGGTTCCCACTGCCTCACAACGGCACATTTGGGAGTTTGTGTATGTGTGTATCGGAGTGTAAACATGCATGTGTGAGTGCGTTGGGGGAGGTATATAATAGGTTTATTCATCTAGCTAAATAAAAATTTCAGTAGCTCTTACTCTTCCACTGTGAGCTGCTGCAGCTCAAGGATGAGAGGAGGAGGAGGGTTAGACAGATACATCAGACAATACTGGTTTCTTCTTATTAAAAATTGTATATCAGCTGCGTCTAAGAGCTGCTCACCTTAAAAACAGTAACAGTTTTAGTGCCCAGTGATCGTCTAAATGCTGTTTTAGAGGCTTTTTTGTTCTGAGAGGAAGCAAACTCTTTGGGATTTAAAGGTTAGAATGAAAGATGCAGAACATCATCTGTATTTTGGATTAAAAAACACTATTTGTTGTATTGGCACATCCAGTGGCCTATTGAGACAAATATCCAATATTAACCGAAACCGTTTCAGGTTCAGTTCCAGCTGGGGAACTTTTTTGCAGACCCCTTCTGTCTGTATCTCCACTGTAATTATCACATTAAGGAAAAATGCCCCCCCCCACCACCACCACCACCACCAAATACCAGCAGGAGTCTAAGCAATACAAGTCCATCAAGACCAAATAGATAAACTGGTTGTTATTCTCCCAATATGCTGTTTTCACCCCCCCCCCCCCCCCCCCCCCCCCCCCGAACGGTTTCAGCTACATTGTTTCCAGTTAATTTAAATACAATTTATTATAAGTCGTGATTCACAGGAAAGCTTTTAGATTAAGAAAACAATCAAAAAAGAAAAAAATGACAAAACATTCATGTCAATATTAGAACTTGTACTGAAATGATTTAGTTGAGAAGATGTCAAGAAACTGAGAAATTAGTCAACATTTTAAAAAAAAAAGAGAGAAAGAAAAAATCAATTAATTGTAAAACATTCTCATAAGGATTTGCTGTTTTTTTTAAATATGATGGTAAATTTAATATCTTTGTACTGCTGGTTGAACAGAATATAGGAAAATGGGAATTTTTCACCAATTCCAGATCTATTTATAAGTATTGTGTGTGTATCCGAAGGCTCATATATCTTATTCCTCTGCACCGTAAACCTCAGTTATTGTCCAAAAGCTATTAAAAACACATCAGTGAACCACACTAGGTGACATGTTCCTTTGTCATGAAGATTAAGGTCACGTTAGTTTGTTTCGAAACAGCTCCAAAGACTAACAACAGCGATCACGTTTTCAGTCTCTGGAGAGTAGTTCTGTGTTCGGCAGACGCTACTGAGCATGTGCGGGAATGCAGTTGTTTGCTAACATGTCGTGCCACATATAAACATACATGAACAAAGTCAAGAGGTTGTGATATGTAGCACGACAAACTAGCAAACAACTGTAACTGGAACCACATTCCCGCACATGCTCAGTAGCGTCCGCCGAACACAGAACTACTCTCCAGAGACTGAAAATGTAATCGCTGTTGTTAGTCTTTGGAGCTGTTTTTAAATAGTTTTTGGACAATAACAGAGGTCTACGGCACAGAGGAATAAGATGTATCAGGCTTTGGATACAGAGAGGTTGTGACGTGTGATATGAGACGTGCTTTTAATAGTTTTCGGAAAACAACTGAAGTCTGCGGCCTCAGAGGTCTAAATCAGGCTTTGGATACACACAGAATACTTGTAAGTAGATTGATTCATTGTTCGTTGGGCTCTACACATGAGATTTGTTGACGATAAGAAAAATATAGAAAATCGTCTGCCATATCTCTTCAGTACAACCAGATTTTTCAGAAAAAACACAATTTAGATTATGTCTGAAATTCAGTATTCCCTATATAGTCCACTATGTAGTGCAGTCTGTCTCAAATTAAAGTGAAAATGATTACACCCCATATGGTTGACTCCAATTAAGACATCTGCTAAATGAAGAGACTGACCTTTGTGGTGAGGTTAGAGCTGTGTGACTTATGCTTCTAGGCTCTTTTTTTGATTTTGAAAAATATTATTAAAAAAAACCCCCCAAATTCAGAGAAGCCACACTCTGAGTCACATGTTAATTTTGCTCTCGACATAATCAAGTCAGGTCTTTATTACAGTTCTCCCTCAGGCAAGTCATCACAGCACATCTTGGTTTTAAGACCATGACATTAATTTTATGATTATATTTTAACATTTCAACAACCTCCCCACCCTCCTACACACACCCCCACCAGGTGCTTGAGGCACAAAAAGAGAAGAAGAAAAAAAAAAAGAGAGAGAAGAGCAGCAGATTGAAGGAGGGTGAGAGGGATGGAGTTGCATGTGTAAATATTGGAGAGGAGGAATAACACTTGCGCTCAGCCAACAAGACCAGAGGAAAGGGAGGCAGGGGAGTAGGGAGGGGGGGAGGGATGAGAGCGTACTAAGGGATGTGAAGACATGATCTACATATTCAACATTTTGAGTCCCATCAAGGAAAAATCCACACTTTGATGCTCAGATGCATCTCATCCATCTGCGGCGTTCAGTGGGTTCCAGCAGCTATTTTGTAATGAATGTTGGAACAGACTCTGTGTTTTTTTTTTCAGCTGTAGATAAGGTGCTTGAACTTCAACATTCAGCTTCAGGTGGAGAGCGATGGCGACAGCGGAAGAGCCAAAGGTCATGTCCAAATTAAAAAAAAGTCCAGCCTGTGTAGATGCTGCTTTGAATTCACATCAATTGAAGCGACTGCGGGTAGAAACTCGTCTCTCTCTGTATCTTTTACAGCGAAAAAAGTGGCTCCAGAACAAAGGCCTTCCTCTGTTGGCCCTCCACCACAACCGTTTTCCAGGAACCTGAGGTCTAAATTTGTTTCCCGCCCACCTAAAAGTCCCTGCTCCAGGAGTATTAAGTCCCTTTTCAAGCAGATAGCTTAAGAACTCAGTAACCACAGAAACTAAACAGAGAAACTAAATAATTTATGCCTCTATTCATTTATTTGAAAGGGGATGCAATTGTTGCAACCAAGGACAACAGTTGCCGCTGCAAAAACTTTCCATAGTTGTAAGATACTGTCCGATGTGCTGTGTTTTGGCATCTGAGAAGCCTTTAAACACATTAATCTGCACCTCCAACTTGACTTCTTGGATCATATTTCAATGTTTACGCAACACTAGCAATAATAGCACTAACACACTGCTGACCAACAGGCAAACCAACAGAAAAACCAACATTGCCGTCCCTAAAGCTACACCGCTAGCTAGGCTAAAAACAACGATTTGTGGGACACAGTTTTTACACACAAAAATTGTTCCCGCCCCTCCTAAAAGAAACAAAGTATATTTATTTATGTTATTTACCTAATTTACATGCACTCGTTTCATTTCAGCTCGATGTGAGAGTCTGTACCGTGTTTTTCTGTCATTTATGGTTGCGCTAGTTTCCCTCCTCTCCCCTGCTCACTGTGTTTCACACACACACACACGCAGCGGAGCAGAGGAGACACAGTTGCCGAGGAAACGCTGCACAGTTGTTGGATGTCAGGAAGCAAATTTGTCATTGCACAACTTTCCAAAGGTTGGATAATATTATCCCTAGCCCTGGTTTTACCTAATATGTTACCTGTGGTTGACCTGGGTGTGCGTCACTCAGAAAACAGTCAGCCAATCAGAAGAGAGGGGGCACCGAGCAGACACAAAATAGCATCCATGACATGCACAACTGTAACTTGCTTCCTTTTGACCATAAAAACATGCAAATGTTTTTAAATAGACCATGAAAATGATAATATTAAACTGGGAAAGGAGCATAATATGACCTCTTTAATATTTTCTGCATCATTATAACAATGTCACACTACTTCTGCCTTTACTATTTAAAGAGATAAGATAGTTATTTGTCATTGTCAGATAAACAAAGATGTTGGTTGTGTAACATGTATGAACAATAAACGCTGTCTTTGTGTTTCTCTTGTGAGAATAGTCTCCATTTGAGGCAAGAAATAGGTCACGCAGCTGCTCGGTTATGCTTAATTTTAGATCTACGACGCCCAGTTGAACTAGTTGTTCACATGGTTCAGGATTTGTCGCTCACTTCAAATTCCAACTAGAGCATTTTCATCATTAAACCTGCTCCCTGTGGCTCTCTGATTGGACTGACATCCAGCTGTCAAGCGCCATCAATAATGAAATCTCACTGTGAAAACTGAGCTTCTATGACTTTACTGGACTAATCTGTACAAAGCATTATGTTTTCAGCAGTTGGCCTGTTAATGGGCCTGGAAATGCTACATACAGTCAGCCAACTACATCTGTTTCCTGACCAGGTTTGTAAGGATCTAAGCAAAGCGGAGACACAGATGAAAAGATTAAGTGGTTTTTTTTTTTTTATTTCTCTTTCTTTTGTCACTTCCTTTCAAAAATCCGGCATCATTCCTCAATCTGATCCGTCTGTGTTTTCTCTTTGACCTTGTAATCTTTCTTCTCTTTCCATCATGCGCATGATATTTCTTCTCCTCTGCTCCTCCGTTTGTTTGCCTCTCATGCCGTCCTTCCTCACTTTTGTCTCTCATCTCTGTGCGGTTCAAGGATGAGCATTGATAGAGCAGTGAGCTGAACTGGAGGTGGCTGGAGGAGACAGAGAGAAAGATGGAGAGGAAGGAAAAGACTGTCCACACTGTGCTGGTGTAAAAATGAACCTTGTCCGCGCTAGTATTTTCATTTAGTTTCAATTCACAGTAAAACAAACAAAAAAAAATGTCTAGATGTCTTCTTCATCCTATTTTTCCATCACAGAAAGCATCTGATAAGGAGGAGGCCTCATTACTCTTGCTGATTAAACCTCTTTTCTGTCTCTTTCCTACTCTATGTGGTCGTCTACATTAAGTTTGAATACAGCTGAAATCACAATTTAGTCGCCCATTTATCTGTTTCTGTTGTCAGACAACGGAACAAACAAAACAATAATTCGATCATGGCTCAAATTTGGTGCCTGTTAAATAGGCAAACAGGAATTCCTGCGCTAAGATGCTCATCAAATCACTAATGGCAAAGACATCAGACAATATAAACTTTAACTATATTGCCAAAAGTATGTGGACACCCCTGTCCTGTATGGGCATGTTTTTCGCTTCCAACTTTATGGCAACATTTTGGGGAAAGTGTTTTTCTGTGCTGACGTGACCAAAACAGGTTTTCAAATGTATTAGTTTAGGATGTTTCTGTCTATCCGACCTTCATCAGTAAATGTCAAAAACTAATAAATATTCCAGCAGTAAATGAGGCAGTGTGCAGGTTGTGCTTTCCTTTAATGCACCTGTCACATATTCAGGTGTGAAAGTCCACGTAGCATATCGTCGTTTTTCAAAACCTGAGTTTTTCCTCACGCACATTAAAGCTCAGAGAGCGGCGTTTTTTTCAGAAGCACGGAAGGCCAAAATAGATCCATTTTCATATACGTTCAGCTTCATGTGGATGTACTCTCAGAGAGCGAGAGAGATGGAGGGAGTGTGGTGTGAGTCAGGCAGCAGCAGCTAACCACAAGGAAGGAAAGAGGAGAGAGATGGGGGAGGAGGGAAGAGAAGGGAAGGCAAAAAGGGGGGGTGGGTGGGGAGGGGGAGGAATCTGGGAATCTTTTAAGCTTGGTTTTAATCTGGGGCGCCGCCAGAATGAGAAAGAGAGAGAGAGAGAGAGAGAGAGGGAAAGAGGGACTGAGCATTACATGCTACACTACACAGAGAGGTCACCACATCGCCTGGAGGGCTGGGATGCAGAGAGAGGAGAGAGGGAGGAGAAAGAGGAAAGTGAAAGCGAGAGCAGAGAGAAATGATGGAGGGAATAGGAGGAGGAGGACGACAAACTGTCTGTTTGGAGGGATGATGAAGAGCAAGGGGGAAGAGTGTGTGTGTGTGTGTGTGTTTGTGTGATGGGAGGTTTTGACTCGATGTCCTCTCCGTGTCATCGTCACCCCCTCTGTGACGCTGCAGTGCTGAGGGCAGCTTTTGCTGACTCGCCACTCGCTCGCCCCAGGAGCAGGAGGAGTGAGATACATGCTGGCCCCTCCCCCCCCCGCGTGCCCACCGGGAGCGTTGGCATCGCTCGCCCCCGGGGGTCTAAGACCGTCTAATTGAGATCAAAGGGATGCCCTTGACGCAGAGGAGCAGGCAGTACAGGAGCAGCACGGTGGGGCGTGCCACCTCCATGTGGCTGCTTGTGGCAACTACAACTCAGACACAGATGAAGGAAACCAATTACAGCATCTGCAATTTCCTTTTTTTTCAATTTAAGGAACAAAGAGCTTTGAATGATGATCCTCTAAACTGTTGAAATTATATTGATGGAACAGGGTCACAAGGGTCAAGGAATGTTTTACAAATAATGTCAACGGTTAATAAAAGCTGTGAAAGAAAATCTAAATTATTCGGAACTTCAAGGAATGTTAAAAATGTATTTCCTTTTCTCTCCCTCGCTGTCTCTGAAATGAATGAAAACATGTCGACACAGGCATTCCTATTGGAGATTTATCTTCATTTAGTTCAATGGCAAAAATCTGAAGCACCGTGACCAACCTTGGAAAGAGTTTTTATAGATGAGAGAATGAAAAGAATTCACCTCGTAGTTTCAGAAATCCTTGAACAGGTGTCTTATAGGAAGGTTTGTAGATGTTTTTCATTGTTACACAATTAATGACTCCTCTATGGCATGTTCCCAAATTGATAAATTAATATGAAATGGTGACTGGAATGTCTTTCAAAATGGAAAAATTAAAGAGACTCATGCTGCTGTCTTCAAAAAATGTTGCTTCTTTTGAGCTTTTGAATATACACTTACAATATATACTTTTGAACACTTTTTTAAAGTTCCACCGACCAGTATTTTTTTAATTTAAGTTTCCAATGACTATAATGTCATGCGAAAATGAATTAACAGAGAATTATCCCCCGACTCTACAAATGCACTGACCTCTTTAGCCTCTTTTATCATTATTTTCACCTTCACCTTCATATTTTCATGTTTGGTTAAATCTAGGCGCTCTCATTTCCAGATGTAGCAGGCAGCTGTTTTTGAGCAAACAGTCAGACAAAGTTAGCGACTAGCCAGTGAAGAAAGTGAAACATGTAGCTGAAGAGATTTAAATTCATCAGGTCAGGAACTCAATTCAAAATGAATGTTTCTCTGTGATGTGTAAATAAACAGTTTGGTGATGATGAAGTTAGACAAAACAACTTTCTGAGGGCGGACTCTCGACAGTAGCGCTACTGCTAGCCAGCTAATATGCTAGCGTGTTTACCTTGCTCGTGCGAGCTGTTAGCGTTATCTAATAGACGACACTGGCTGTGAGTTTGTCGATCAATTCTTATTTTAAAAAAATGTTACAATGGACACATTTTAGTAGGAGGGAATTATGTTTGTTGTCCAGTTATTACAATAAGTTGTGTCGTCTTTAATTAGCTGCTGCTAACTCTAAAGAGATTTCTGCACAGAGTTGGTGAAAGTCTTTTGCTGGACAACTGGGGCCCGTTTCACCAAATTTGCAACATGAGAAAAGTTCCTCATGTTTGACTTGTTCAACTAATCAAAAGAAACACCATACTGTTTTAGACCCATGCATGGGCATGTAAGAGGACTGTTAGGACTCACAAACGTACCTGCAATTTGCGGGTGACAATCATCTGCGCGTAAGCAGTGCTCGCAAATCTCTTTTATGAAACAGGGCCCAGATCCACACATTAAAGAATCTGAGGGAAAGTTCAGTGATAATTAAACTGTAATACAAAAATAGGTAGGTACTTTAGTTGTGTTCATATGAATATTCATATTGGAAATACTGTCATTTTGTTGGGAAGTTGGCTTGGTGTTGTTTAGTTTGTCTTCTTGTAGTTGTTGCATTGTTCCAATCACAATTTATCAATACGAAATGAAAGACAAGAGAAACATGTCAGGCTGATTAACTGTTAAACTGTGCTTGCTGTTTTACAAATTTTCAGTTATGTTTTGTGCTTCTTCACTGTTTAACTTCCTAAAGTACAAGTAGACAAGCTAGCAAGGCTACCAGGAAGTAGCTGACTGACACCTTCGGCTGTCTCCGTCTCTCAGTCATGTGACCCTAGCCTTGTAGGTTGTAGCGGTCCACGAAGAATCTCCCTTTTTAAAGCTGTAACATGTCAGATGTTGTGTTTTCCAGCTTGTTGTGGTGTTCTTCTACCTCCAAATCAGACAGAAGGTTGGGACACAACTTCTGACTGTTTCTGTATGTCAGATATATGTTTAAAAAAAATCTTTTTTAATATGAGTTGACCTGAAGTGGTCACCTCACTCACACACTCCTACACACTTTCCTATACACTAGACAATGTTTCTATTTTTATCAGAAGCATTTATGTGCAATACACTGTCAATCTATCTACCACTTTTGTGCAATACCGCACCCACGCAGCAATGTGCAATATAATGTATATATGTGTATATTTTAATTAGTCTCTCGCTTCTCTTTCCCTTCTCTCTCTCTCCTTTTTTTTTTTTATAATTGGAAATATTTTATTATAAACTCTAATTGGAACTAGAGCTCAAAGAAGCCAAATTTTGACCACTTTCAGTGTTGCCATCTGCTGGGTTGTTGTAGATGTGATAATAAAAGCTCTTGAATCTTGAAAATACCTCTCTTTTCTCTTCCTGTAAAACTTTTTATTTCTGCATTTGGGGTTGTATAAATGCAATGCGTTATGCATTCAAATGTGTAGTGGAGTGATATAATGGGTTTGAGCCATGTGTGTTTGGATATCAGGTTCCAAAAGTGTGTATTTGCAGACTAAATTATTTATTTTTTATTTATTAAGGTGTGAGTTGAGGCCAATAGTCCGAACTCTATACATGCTAAGTCACGTCTCCTTTTATACAATCAAATCCCTTAACGATTCACTCAAATCACTCTCCAAATGATATCCTGCATCCCATATTCTATTTCACTAAGAAATATTTGACATAACAGCAGCTATAGATGCTCTGACTGCCGCTTCATTGTCTCTTTAATCTTGGCTCCACTGCATTTAAGTCTCCCAGACAGCCATGAAGTCATTGTGCACAATACCATGGCAATGGGATCAGAACATAATGGAAAGCAGCCAATATTAACCTTGTTTGACAAGTCAAAATTGCCACAGTAAGAAAGGTCTGCCACAGTGAATGAGCTTGTATGAAGGCAGTGATTTTAACATATATATAAGCATTTTGAATATTAAATGGGAAAAAGAAACTATCAATGAATAAGCCTTTGAAAGCCATAAATATAACCAGTGATCCACTTAACATTGGGTGACTGCTGATTTCAACACACTGTTTTCCTGCAGGAGTCTCCTGTGCTGCGTCCAGATAAACAACAGAATTCTTCCTTTCTTTATGATCCAATAAGTATTTCTGAAAATATCTCCTGCTAAAAAGGTGCTAATTAGAGTCATGGTTAGATAAATGCGGAGAAACTGCTTTGTGAAAAAGCTGAAGGCTCTCATTGCCATGACTACCTGCTACATTGCTTTAATTACCGCAGTAATTACAGCTTTTAACTTTTTTCACATCATAGAGGCAAAGGCAGTTTATTCTGCTACAAACTGTGACTGTGACCTGCAGCTTTGCCGCCTACTGATCCATGGTGATCTGAAATCTTAAAAAAATTAAAGTAAACATTCATAATGTCAGTGTTTTAAACAAAACAACCTTCAAACCTTTCCTATCATATAGACAACCAGACAGAAACATATATGAACCTTTACTCAGAGATGTGCCCTGTGCAAAGATGCTCATCTTTACTGCGGAAAAAAACAACAAAAAAACAAAAACACTACCAGGTATTTTCAGTTATTCTGACTGAGTAGACGCTCAGGTTGATGATGGTCAGGGCTGCACTGGGAAGGTCATCGAATCTACTGGGATGTACTGGTAAGTATGGGTCAGTTTTTTATTCCAAGCAGCATGCACTAATACTCCTGGGGAAGCGTAGTCCACCAAAAATGTTAAAATAGAGTATTGTGTGGTGTGTAGGTGAAGACTTTATCTATTTATTAAGCATTTCACGTTTTTGCCCAAAACTCCTGTGAGACCTAGAAGCCAAATTTTTGCACATGGCTGCTCCCTTTTCCACCTTTCCAAGCCTTTTAGCCTCATCTACTAATCAATTTTTTAACAAATTAAGCCACGTTCAGAGCGTTGGGGTAATATTTTGTTGACTGCAAAACAAATACTATACTGTATACATAAGGGTTTGTAAAATTATTGTAGGTGAGGCCTAATGTATCTAAATTGCAATCAGTTTTTAAATATGACATGCAATCACAACCAAATTTGCACAAATCATAATTAAATCCTGCAAAATCTGATGTCATTTTGCCGATAGATCGCTTCAGCAGCATCGTATATTTAAATGGATCTAACTCAAGTGATCATAAGCATGACTTACTTGAAATTTTGCACATAAATTAACTAATTACACAAGGAAGAAGAAACACTGATAATATTCAAGTGCAGTGTAGTTTTTATTGTCAAAACACATACACAGGATTCCCAACACTTATTTTAAAGTTTTTTTTTCCATCACGTCATAAAAATTATGTTAAATTTATACAAACAACAAAGACGACTTGCTAGATGCTGTGACAGTTGTTTCAGAGTAAATGTAAGGAAAAAACGTTTCTTAAAAAAGTAACACTGTCAATCAGAAGGCAGCTACAGTTTAACACTACAGTTGGAAAACATGTTTCTATATATTAGTAGTCCATTGGCTACCATCAGCTACTGAAAAGTAGCAGCAGACACAGCTCCCAATCTTGAACAATGTTTCAGGTTGTGGTGAGGATCACAACAAACAGAACACCGACACTCACAGATCAATAGTCTTATTTATTGTCAGCAAAAACAAACGCTGGAAGCCATCATCATCATCAGCGCTGATGATGATGATGATGATGGCTTCCAGCTGAAACGCGTTTGTTTTTGCTTACAATAAATAAGACTATTGATCTGTGAGCAGTCGGTGTTCTGTTTGTTTGTTTTTACCCTCGGCTACTCTTATAACCTGCAGATGGGTTGTGACACACTGATTCATGATCCAAACAGTTTGTTACAGTTTGTTTTGTTTTTTTTTTCTTTTGTCAAACAATGATAATAATTTGCATATTTTTCTTCTGAAATCATTTCAAAGTTGTATGAATCTGTTTAAATTTTGTGATAAATGTGAAACTTTAAAAAAAAAAACTGGATATAAAGTGATTTTGGCACAAAACTACAGCCGTTTAGTTTGTAAATGTTGTGCTCAGTTGCATTGTTACACTTCATTTAGCCTCATGTGTGCTGTTAGCAACAATTATATGAATATTTCATTTAAACTGAAGAAGTTGATTAGGTTTTTGATGTTTTTATGGGGAGCCGTGAAGCTTTATTTTCTTTGTGTGTTCCCCCTCCATACCATATGACACTGACAGATCTAAACAGCTAAAAGGTTTCCACACACACACACACACACACACACACACACACACACACACACACACACACACACACACACTCTCTCTCTCTGCTGGGTCGCCTCACAGCCAACCATTGGATGCGAAGTTCCGTCTCAGCTGCTGAGTCTCGGCCTCTTTGAGCGGCTGAAGAGGTGATCGACAGGCGCCGCCGTGGAAACCAAACCACTCCATCGCCTGCTTGAGGGCGGGCACTCCCAACCCCCTGGTCACCTAGCAACACAGAGCTCCAATCAGTCTCTAGACAACACCCCCCCACCCCCCCCCCTCAACTGAACTGAACTGAACTGAACTGCAGTATGGTTTCAAAGCTTTATCATCAGCGACACTTAAAGTCAGACATGTGTTTTTTTAGTGTTTGTGATCAACGTCTGGGCTGGTGAGTTACATTCAGACCGGGTTTCTGGGAGTGAAGTTGGGTTTTCATGATGCGGCGCGTGTGGAGGTGGTTGTGTGGTGGTGGATTGATGCTGTTAGGGCGGTGACATTTAACTCACCTTAACAGACACGTTTGTAGCCTGAAGCGAATTATTCAGAGCTGTTTTCTCACACATCTCACTCAGGGCTCGGAACAGCTCCGAGGAGCACGCTGAACAAAAATCTGACATTTAAACTCGTGTCGTGTTTAGAAATGCAAACCTCGGTCTCAATTTGGCGTCTGTTAATTCAGCCCTCAACATCCAAACAACTGTTATCATTTCTTTATTGTTCTTCTTCTCTGGTCGACCTACGGGTAGTACTATCCTTTAAAAAGTACTATAGTACTGTAGTTTTAGTGCTATCCATCATTTTGTCACAAATTTAATTAAAACATTTGATCTAAAATCAACTTGAGAGCAGAGTTGCTTACGTTAGAACATAAGAGCACTTTTAATTACTTTTACTTTGTTACTTTTTACAGATCACATCATCTGTGTCAAATGTAAACAAGGTGAATTAGTGTAAAAGGAAAGCTTCCTTGTTTTTGGGCTGATTTTATCTAATAAATAAAAATGAGTATCACCAATGAGCCAAAATCTGTCAGGGTGTAGACCTACAAGACTACAAGACTACAGTTTCTGCTCCAGCCACTGAAGTTTAATGAAACCAGTGTGATTTCTTCTGCCTCCGAGAAACGTCTCCTGTCACTAAAACTCTATAGTTTGTCACTATTTGTGGCAGCGTGGATGCGAGCAGGCTGACGAGCATTTGTTTGGTGGCGCGATGGATAAAAAAGCGAGACCGTGCGGCAGATGGTACTCACGGCGGCGTTGGGCTCGATCAGGCGCTGCTGCAGGACTCTGGCTTCCTCCCAGCGACCGGACACACACAGACGCTCCAACTCACACAGCTCCCCGCCCAGCACATTGGCCAGCGCACACACTCCGCCCACCGCACCTGAACACAAACCATCCGGAGTTACAGATCAGAGTAGAGGAATTTTTCTCTTCTTTTCATTTGCTGACTCTTCTTTTACTTAACACATGTTACACAATGAGATCAGCGCTTGACCTTTTAAACTTCCTTTTCTTGTAGCATAATTAAACACCTGTCTTAAAATAAAAAATGAAGAGAGGAGCCTACTGAGTGAGATGCTATAATTGGTTATATGTATTAGGAATCAGCAAAAAACAGAAGAACAGCAGTGAGCGCTGTCCAGAGGAAGGTTAGATATCTCTGGTTTGCTTGGTTTCCTTTGGTGCAAAGCATCAGATGTTGAATTTAACATTATTTAAAGCATATTTTAAGATGTATAAACAACCTGCTTGGAATAATAGTTTGTTTTTTCACCAAAAACTTCAGTTACTTTGTTAAAATCCTTGAAATGATATGCAAATATTGTTCATTTCAACCATTTAACTGCTAGACAGTTATGACAGAGTTCATTCTCAGTGTTTGTGCACTGGAGGCTTCAGGTTTCCACATCACACTTGTTTAAGTTGCATAACGGACCCCGATTGGCTCCGAACTAGTTGTGATGTCACAGCAGTACAAGCCTTAAACTCAGATCAAAGGTGAGCACAGAGAAAATGTCCCCCTTCAGCAGATGAATGTGAAAACAGTGTCAAACTCAGCACATAATCACTCCGTACAGTGAAGCTCAAACATTCACATTAAGGCTGCAACTAACAATTAATTGTCTAGTCTATAAAATGTCAGAAAATAATGAAAAAATGCCCGTTATAATTTCTAAGAACCCACGGTGACATCTTCAAATGTCTTGTTTTGTCTGATCAACAGTCAAAAAATCTGAAGAAATTCAGTTTACTATCATTTCTGACAAAAATAAAGCTTCAAATTGTCACATTTGCGAAGCTACAACCAGCAAACAAATGACAAAAATGCTTATTTGATTATCAAAATAGTTGCTGATTCATTTTCTGTCAGTGGACCAAACGATTAATCAACTAATCGTTGCAGCTCTTAAACACATTCTTCAGTGAGACAGATAAGCTCAGTGAAACGGGGTCGTACACTTATTCACACCTAATTGTTGAAATTTGGTTTAACATCGTTGTGAAGTTGAAGTAGGTGGTCTGAGAAATCACATTTGATCAGTTTTCCCCTCTGGCCTTTTGCATGTTTTGAATATTAAATGTACCGTCCACCAATCATACACGGTGCGCTAAAACATTAGCATGCATCACAGTTAGATACATAAGGGCACTCGAATCGCCCGAGAGGTCCGTGAATTTCCTTTAACTCGCAGAGAAGCGTGTAAATCCTTCAGCCGGTGTGAAAACATACTGGAGTCCTCACATGACAACGTGTCGACAGAATTCAGTGTTCAAACAAGTGAAGATAAAACAGAACAGGAAGGACCGGAGGGATGTTTTCTTCCTGATTTTTAAGCCAAACATATATTCCTCTTAAATAAAGCCATCCATCACTCTCCTGGTTTTACATTTCACTTGTCAACACACAGACATAAAATGATTTACTGTCAACACACAGAGGTTTGTCCAGCCTTCCATCCTCCTCCCTTCCTCTCCTGACAGATCACTAAGCAGCAGCAGCGCTTTAGATTATGTCTTTTTTTTATTTATTTATTTATTTACAGAGATAGATACATTTTCCCAGGCAACAAGATATCATGGCCTTTCAGTGTGACATCTCATTTTCTGTGTCTGATGTAGGAGAAAAGCAGAGTCTCGGCCTTCGTCCGCGGCCTTGGAGAGTTGTTGTTATTATGGACAGACGAAGCCGGTGGATGCTGAGGGGCGGATTTTCCGTCTGATTAATGTTTCTGTGACCCCCCCCGTCGCCGCTCGGATCGCTCAGCTGACGGCGGCTTACCTGACGGCGCTGACTGACAGGTGAACGGCACGGCCCCGTCGCTGTGCTGCGAGTGACGGCTCATGAGCGGAGACGCTACAGGCTCACAACTTCTCATTGACTATGTTTACATGCACACTAATATTCCACTATTATCCCGAATATGACAATATTCCGAATTTGATACGGGTCATGTAAACAGCATATTCAGTTTGTTCCAAATTATTCCAAATGCAGCATTTTCCGATTAAGACATGTGGGATATGCCGATGTTATCCAGCTCTTAGGAGCATTCTTTGGACATGTATACAGCGCGTTCAGAATATGCTGCCTGTTTACCCCTGCACAGGCAAAATGACATATGCTGGAGGTGTTCAGGACAGGCTGGAAAAACAGAGCGCGCCTTCACCACAACAGGAACGAAGGGGATTGGTCATCACCCTGACATGTAGCCATGGACTGATGGTGACAAAAACACTCAGCAGTGTAGTAAACATCATGGGACAACTTAGGTATTTGATACCTGTAACTATAAATGTATAGTATCAGTCATATCAGGCAGCAGTTCACTAATGTTTTTTTGAGATCTTGTTATTCTCATTCCCACTAGAGCGGAGAGAAACCCTGAAAACCTTCTGCATGTAAACAGGAATATCAGTGGAATATTCATTTTCATGTAAACAACTTAGCAGGAATGTTGTCTTTTTGGGAATAAGGGCAAAAACTGGAATATTTTGTACATGTAAACATAGTCAGTGAAAGAAAACACAAATAACTTATCTTTTTTCCTGCTGTTGCACCTAAATGCAGCACGCCAGCTTCACCTGCAGCAATAAGGACGATGACTTGTTCGTACATGAATTGCTTACATCTATTTAATCATTTTCATAAGTTATATTGTTAAAGCTGCACAAATCAATGAATCAAATGACTATGGTTGCCATAGTGACAAAGCCACAGAGGATTGTTACCTGATTCTCTTTGATTCAGTCTCTCACCGTACGCTACCTGCCAAGCACCAAACAGCAGACTGACATGGTGAACTGGTGAACATGGTGAAGCAGTTCAGCAGTTAAAAAGCCAGATATTACCAGCAGGAACTGGTGGAGACAAAACCAGTGCTAAAAGGAGAGTGAATACTGGACTTACAGTTTCCAGGTGGCAAGAAACAGAACTTCAAATGAATGATGATGCTTTTCTGTGTCTGTTGGACATAGTTTTGGGAAGTAGGGGTGCTGAGAGTATTTTGTCTTTATTTATCTGTTGTGACATGAAGGTTTGGACTGGATTCAGACAGCCTCTCCAGCATGTACAAAATACTCAGTTTTTAACCAACAGCAGCACTTTAAAAGTGTAGTTTTGTCATGAACGGCTACTCTGTGTTATGCAGTGTAGTCATCCTGATGACTATTCTGTTCTCATATTGTCATATTGTTTGGTGTATCATGTTGTTTGTTGTAAGGACCCCACACTGATTATTCTTTTTGTTTTGCTGATGCTGTTTATGTAGCAATAAGGTGATCTGATATTATAATAATCTGTTTATTAAGGTGTTTTTGGGCAATTTTCACTGAAGACATGTTCTTGGGCTTTGAGGTTGGATGTGTAATTATGCATGTTTGCCAACACAACTACTTCATGAAGTGATCATATGTCAATGTTGGCTTTATAGCTTTCTTTGCTGTTCCCAGGTAACTAAAACAATCAATTCAAGTTTAATGTTTGCAGTTGTATGAAACAGAACTCCTAGAGCCATGTACTGTTGTACTGTGTGTTATTTTATAACTTAACAACAAGCAATGAGTAACATCCTGATGTCACTTCTGCTGTTACACTCGCTTTTTGTGACTCAGACTGATTGAGAGTTTCTTTCTTTCTGAAGTGAAATTTGTTCCTGGAGTTTACTATCCATGTTGTAAGAGAACATGTGTTTGCAGGCATTCAAAAAACTACAGCTCCCATGAAAATCTTTTAGCACAGCAGTACACGTATTATACTCCCGCCTTATCCATGATATCCACCCACGCTCTCTTTGCATGTAATCTTTCCAACTCCGTAGCTGTAATCTGCAGCCAAAAAAAACATCTACTTGGTTTAGCCCTCCCTGTTGAGCTGGTGATGTTTAATCTGCAACAGTATTAGGCCTGTGGGAGATGATGTTAGTTAAAGGCTGATAAAAACAGAAATATCAAATGAACATTTTTGCACAGTTTTTTTAAAAAAATACCATTCCTGTTTAGATAAATGGACTGAACCACACATGATACTGTTTAAGTTTATGTTCCAAGGCTGGAGTTTTAGTCATCTGCATTGCATTTGCATGTGATTTTAAATGAGATGTCCTTACTTCTGAAAGAAAAGTTCCAGTTCTATTTATTAATCTTGGATGTTTGGAGCCAGAAGTGACCATATTTGTATGAGAGCGTGGAGCTGACCCTGATGCTAGCTGCTAGCTTGGTTAGCACAATGCATTTACAGTCTACTATTAACTGTGATAATGGTAAAGCTAATGCTAATTTTCTCTAGAGAAAAACAGGCTTAAAACCATTAAAACAAAATGTACTTAGTGGAAAAAACTGAACATCCGACCCCTTATCGAGGATCTTTTAGTACAACCAAATGCGGAATAAGACTTTTTTTTAGGCAACCAAAATGTTACAATTAACTTTCATGAACTGAAAACACACTGAAATAGCGATGACTACAACTACACCTTTACTCTGTGAATCTGGGCTATGTCATAATTACATTACCTCACTAACACTGTTGCCGTGGTAGCGACTTGCCTGTGACAGTACCCACCTGTCACTCAAAGTGGCCACAGCCTTAATTACGCTTAATTTTAAGCCTATATATATATATATATATATATATATATATATATATATATATATATATATATATATATATATATATATATATATATATATATATATATATATATATATATATATATGTGTATATATATATAAAAAAGTTCACAACCCCATACAGTTGTCATGAATGGGGAAATTAGCTTAAGAGTACCAGGCTGTAAACATGTTTATTTCTACTGTAAAGTTGGGTATTTTAACATGGTTAAAACATGGTTTTTGGCGTTGGCTTCATTTGTCAGCCCAGGGGGTTGCTGCTTGATTATCATATCAATCACTCAGCGTTACCTCGCTCTGCATTAGTTGTGTTAGTCAGTATCTCTCTCACACAGCCAGTTACTCCCATATTTCAGTTATGGAGATGAGAACATGTCAGGGAGCAAAGATCAGAGAGCTGTGTTTGTGTGTGTGTGTGTGTGTGTGTGTGTGTGTGTGTTCGACAGGGCTGGCAGCGGAAGAACATGACTCATTAGGTTCCTGAGCATCATATTGATGCCTATCCCCTATCGTGTTATCTAATCCAAGCTTACAGCACACTGTACGTGGCCAACATACCAACAAGAAAGAAGACATCACTTCATAACAGCTGCTGTGAAAGATTGCTGATGTTTTATGATTTATTGCAACTTCAAATGAAGGATCACCTGCTTCCCGCGGGATGAGAAAACTCTTCTAAACTTGGGCTGATAAGTATCCATGATGGTCAAGCTAAAAAGGCTGATAAGGCAAGAAAATAATTAGACATAATGTGGCTGTCTCTTGGGGATAGGTAATATAGTAATATCCAGAAGGGGTGCTGGTTTGAATGCTCAGGGTACATTACCTGCAGTGTGTGACATGTAAACCTCTAAAATCTGAGTCTGATGGTTTTGTGTTCAACAACTTCTCTGGCTCTTCAGATGCTCCATGTTCCCCTTTTCAAAACCAGCTGGTCGCTAACATTTTCTCTGCTGTTTGGTGCTGGGCAGGTAGTGTGTACTTGCCTTGTCTGTGGTTTATTTTGGGAAATGGTTTTACATACTGTAGAGGAAGTAGATAAAAGCTGGAAGAGTCAACTATAAAATATAAAAAGAGAGCGTCCTGCCCCATTTTAAGCTAACCTCTTTTTTATTAGCCTCAGTTATACAATGTATTTTCTCATAGATGGTTTCTTTAATTGGCTTTTAAAAATCCTAAAACATGATACTGAGGCTTTCAGTCCATATTATAAATGAAATGTGCATATTTTCATTGGGTGTTCTTTTGCTAGTAGCGTCAGAAACGCTCCCACAGACACGGTCGGTGCCTGCCGTTACTAGCTAGCTTACAGCTAATGCACAGGGATGTATTTTGGATGTTTGGGTTGATCCTGCGGTCCAATACGCTGCGTGTTTGGTCTGGTCTATTCCTCAAATGCTCCTACCAAGATACCCATTAGGTGTCTGGGGCTAATGTGTTGATAATACAACATTTTAAGTAACTGTTGGGGTATCTATTGTGTGTTTTACTCTTTTAGACTTGATGTAAATCTTTACTAGCTACACTGATTATTGTGTTGTACCGTCTATGGGGACTAAATCTTTATCTTTTGCTGATGATACCTTTTCTTCTGTGCATGAGGAACTCATTGAACATATGTTTAGGATATGTAGCCTGTACAACTCAATATTAGAGAGAAGTCCTTAATATTCTGCATATTCAGTAGATGGGAACACACAATCCCTTCAGGGAGCTGCTTGGTTTCGTCTGAAGTGTGAACGTAATGTGAAACGACTACAGGAAGTGACCCCAGATTACGGGATGGATGGTGGAGGTGGATATCTGATCGCTAGCAGTTTTTGACAGGTTTATTGACATTTGACAGCGAGGACCTTAAATGAAAGATACTGTATGCAAAAGACAACAAAGTCAATTTCTTCCACTTTGGTTTTGGATAAAAAGAAAACAAACAGAAGGGGGAGATTGCAGCCTGGGGGATATGAGGGCTAGCGACCGCTCCCTGTGAGGAACAACAGCACCGTTTTTCCTGTTTTAAGGCTTCTTACCAACACAATAGGCAGCCATGAGGAACCCCGCTGAGCCCGCCAACACCTGGAAATCCTGCGATTTGGTTTTGTGAACAATCAGGCCGATTCGTGTGATCTGAGGAACATGTAAAAAGAGACACAGAGAAAGAGAGAGAAGAAGAAGAAAGAGGTAAAAAAAAAAAAAAAAATCAGGACTGTTTCACTGTCATCACTCCTCCCTGCTGTCAAGACTAATATCTGGTGTTGTTTTTTTAATCCCAGGGGATGCAGTCACAAGAGACAACGACAAACCCAACATCTCACAAAAGGTAAACAAATCGCTCAAATTGAGACAAGCATCAGCTCTTCACAGGGATGAGGTTTTGGGAGGAGGGGAGTGTTCAACATCCCAAACAGAAGGACGAGAACGACAAAAAAGAGAGAAAAAACAGACAAGTCCCAAGTGAGAAAAAAAAAAAAGGAATCAACTTCAAAAGAGGAGGAGGAGGAGGAGGAGGAGGAGGATGGGAGAGGCTCATGAATAATTGATGAGCTCCCTATTTTGTTTTGCCTCTTTTAATTCTCTTTTGTCAATCCGGATATAAAGGACTGAACCCAAATAAACCTGAAATGTTCAAAGGGAGCATAAGACGACTCTGCGGCTGCTCTGCACATGAAGATGAAACTCCACAGGGAAAAACCTGCAGTCTCTAGTTTCAGCCTCCATCACAGGTACCGCAGAGGGTCTATTTTTAACCGCCGGGTGTCAGTCAGTTCCCCCCCCCCCATATCAGTCATTTCTAACACGCAGGACTATAATTGATCAGTCAGTCAATCAGGTTATAGGAGCTCCTGCTGGTCTCCTGAAAGCAGGAGCTCTCTGGCTATTTCAATACAGCTCCCCAGTGAGAAAAGCAACATCGCAGCAAGGCTACTGTCTGCCCCAGCGACAGAAAAATACTCATTAGCTTCTATTTCTTAAGGCTCATTATTGTCATTAGCCTGCCGTGTGCAACTCAAGATCACGGGGAAACTTAACCCTCTACTGCATTAATTATGTTTTTTGTTTTTTTTTTTGTGTATTTTAATGATGTAATCAAAAACTTGATCACCCCCAACCACGTTTTTTGTTGTTGCCTCAAGGCAGCAATGTGTAAAGTATGTGTTTAAAACCACCAAGAAAATCTGATTTCATTAGAAAAATTAAGTGAAAACAAGCAACATGTGCATTATATGTGCATGTTTGCATTAGTTGTATTATAACAAACATACTTTATGTAATAATTCAGTAGTTTTTTTTTGCCCTGGCGATAACAATGTCAGTTGTTCTGTCAAAAATGTACTACATACTACTACATACTGTATATTGGCACCAAATCCTGTACTTTTACGGTACTTTAAATGTCTCAACAGTAATTGGTTGGATTAGCATGACATTTGCACATCCATTATACACCTTCATGTCCCCTTCTGGATGAATTGTTACTACTTTGAAGATTCCCTCCAGACATGTTTTACGACTTATAAAAATCCACAAAATTTTCTACAAAAAATGATCAGTTACCATGTTAAAAAAAAAAAACACTTCTACTTCATTAAAAATCCAGAATCTATGCACTGAAAAGTCTGCTCTCCGTGTAAGTGCACTGCAGGCTTCAAGTTTCCACATCAGACTTGTGTAAGTGGCATACTGGTTCTCAACTGGCTTCAAAGTAGTTGCGATGTCACAAATCACGCTCACAGGCACACCCTTTAAACTCTGCACAGAGAAGCTCAGACATCCAACTGAAGGGAGAAAAACACATTTTTGACTTCGAATATTTTGGTTAATGGCCGAATACCAGTAAATCTAATGACATTCCCATCAACCTCATCTCGATATCATCTTCAAGTATCAAGTAGTTGAATTTGACTTTTAGATACACCATGACCTGGATTACTGAGAATCTTCATAAAGGAATAAATAGTACAATATTTCCCTCTGAAATGTAGTGGAGTAGAAGTAGGGTGAACGTCCCTATTAAACCCACCAAATCCACTTTTCAGACATTTTTCATATATACTGCCCCAATTTAAGTGAGAACATTTTTGTTAAAATGAAAGTCTAATCTCTCATTTGAAGTGTCAATAATTAATTTATACCAATTTCTAATTTTTTTATTGTTTAATTTGTCAAAATATGTCAAAAGTCCGGCATGGGCTTAATGGGTACCTAACGTACCCTTTGTATATATATAAAGTTTAATCCTAAAGCTGGTAATCGTTACATATTAAGTGTTAAAAAATTGTTAAAAAAATGTAATTTATTAGTCGAGCAGAACATACTGTGAACGTGGGGGCAAAATCTTCAAATTCATTAAGCTTGTATTCTTCATCAACTCTGTACGTTTTTGTGACGATTGACGAAACAATTAGCGGCGTCAAAGTCTTATCATCTCATATTTAAGCGTTCATGACTACTTTTCAGGTGTGAGCTGTTAAGATGTAACTATAAATGCTCCTGGCTCTCTTACAGGGATGAATAATAACAGGCGTTGTAATTATTTCACTTTAAAGACGATAATTGTTTGGATTGAACAAATTTATTCAGCGTTCGAAGGCGACGAAGCCTCGCCACGACGCTCTCTGGATTCACATGTCTGACACATGCACGAGCTGATCAGACCTAAAGTTAAAAACAGCTGATGTGTGAGCAACAGAAGGGCAGGAAGGATCAGATTAGAGGAGTTGACGTGACATTAAAGCTGTTTTAAACACATTTTTTTTGTCTTTTAAAGAGTTCAGATTGGAGACGCTTAGAAAAAAACGGATGACAGATACTTCAAGAAGGATTCGATTAAATGTGCCAGCTGAGCCTCCTGGATACCTTCAGCATATCTTATTCATTTATTCACAAATCTCCAGTTCAACATCTGTCGGATCTGACTGCTGTCACTCTCTGCCGATCGTCAGCATCGCAATATCTCATTGCATATAAAAATGTCTTATGTGCCCAAAATAGAAACACGTAGAGAAGAATCATGTTTCTACTGGGCTATGGATACATACTGCCGTGTGTTTATTTCAGAAACATCTGAGAGAATCGGAGGATGTTGCAGTTGTTTTGATCCTCTAACAAGCCGAGCAATCTGAGCCTCATAACAGCCGTTAAAAAAAAAAGAAAGAAGACTCCACCGAAAACCTGCAAAAGTAGCTTAACTTTACTGCAAAGTATTTTGGTTTATGCTTTTCTATACTCACTACAATTCAGTGGGAAATATTTTTAATTTTTGCTCTTCTTCATGGAAACATTTTACTTTAAGTAAACATTCAATAAATGAGTTTTAACACACTATAATATAGTTGTAAGCAGATATAAGGGCATGTTTAAGTGTTTATTCATGTACAGTATTTGTCATCAATTATAACTTCTATGAAGACACATTTTATATTTTTACAACTGTGTTTTACTATATTGTCATTCATTATCTGTTTATATACCAGCCTCTATGAATGGGTGTCCACAGGAGGAGCATAGTTGTTGACAGATACATTATTTAAACACTTGGATATGCTTACAACTACATTACAGTGTGTCAAAGATACTTTATTAAAGGGGATAAATCATACACATTTCCAGGTCTATATTTTTAATCTGGGGCTCTGCTGTGATATCTTTGCATGATTTACAGTTAAAAAAAACTCCTTATTTATCTTATACTGGTCCTTTATGCAGCCCCTCAGTTCAGCCTCTGTCTGAAACAGGCCGTTTTAGCTCCTGTCTCTTTAAGGCCCGCCTCTGGATTAGCACACTCTACTGATTGGTTGGCTTCCAGAAGCTGCGTCTCAGCCAACTTCCGGCTGCTCGGAAGGCTACGTCAACGAACCATGAAACAGATTATAGTTGTAGGATTTCACATACGTTTTGGAACTGTGACCATGTTTAGCATAAATATCCGACATCATAACAATATATAAATGACTGAAAACCAAAAAAAAACATAATATGTCCCCTTTAATCGTTTATATACAAAAGGTAAATATGGGGGTGTAAACCTTGGTCACTTGGGGGCAACAGAAACAAGTATTGAATACAGTGTTGACACATCAACAACTTTTAAGTTGATATGTTGAACTTGTTAGCAAACAGTTGCTTATTTCCACATCCAGCAGTTACTGAGCAACATTATCATTCATTTGGAGTCGTGTTTCTGTCCACCTGGTGAATGTAAGTCCAATATTCACTCTCTTTTAGCTTCTATTTTTACTCTCTACCAACTCCTGAGGGAAATATCTGGCTCTTTAGCTGCTAAATGCCCCTATATGTTCACCAGCTAGTCTACAGCTAACTGTGTCTGTTTGCTGTTTGGTGCTGAGCAGGTAGTGTACGGTGGCTTTTTAGAGCTTTTTCTCTGAAAACGCCCAAATAAGACGCTATGAAAGCGCTGAGAGTGACAAAAAAAACCAATAAAGTTGTAGCTGGACAGCTAAACAATGAGCTGAAACTCAACATAAAGCTCCATAAAGCCGAAGAGAGCTGTAGAGTCACTGATTATTTTCTCGATTAATCAATTAGTTGTTTGGTCCATAAAAATTTCAGAAAATGAAAAATGTCGATCAGTGTTTTCTACAGCCAAAGGTGTTGTCGTCAAATGTCTGGTTTTGTGGCGACCAACAGTCCACAACCCAAAGATATTCAGTCATAGAAGACTAAAGAAAATATTCATATTTGAGAAGCTGGAATCAGAGAATTTGGATTTTTTCTTGACTCAAATGACTCAAAACGATTATTTGACAATCAAAACAGTTGCTGTTTAATGTAATAGTCAGCAACTAACCGATTGATCAACTAATCATTGCAGCTCCAGCCCTAATTAACAACTCATCTTATACTAACTAATAACTAATTTCAAGTCAAATTGATGTTCAGGAATTATTTACAGTTCTGGAAATGTATCCGTATTTTTGATATATCCACAAAACTTTAAAAAAAAAGACAGAAAACACACACACACATTCATTATGCACTACAAAATTAATGGACTTACCAGTATTGCAGCAGTATTGCACAAACCATCCCATATGCTGCTACTTTACCACTACTGCACTGTTTAGGTCACTCTGTCTCATTTTTATCTTTTGCATCTGTATATATTTTTGCTTTTATTTATTGATTTTTTTTTTTTATGCTGCACACTGCTGAGGAGCTGCTAAACAGATTTTCATTGTTCTGAGCACAATGACAATAATCAAATCTAAAACCTTGATCATTGAGATTTCTGTATTTTGGTTCTGTGTCGCAACACAGTTTGCTGTTCATTGTTGTTTAAGCTTTCAGGTCATCATGCTGACCAACTTAAATTACTTTTATGTTAAAAGCATTCTGATTTGCTGTTGTATAGCCACAAACGTATAAACTTACACTGTGCAGCTAAAGCGCATAAAAGCTTTGATTTACGCTGAAATTTTGTTGCAAACAAAGTTGCATGAAAGCTCTTTAAGTGACGCTAGCTTGTTTCCATGTAGCTAGAAACAAAGCCAGTAAAAAGGAAAAGAAAAAAACCATACCTTTCCACACACACACACAACCAAATCACACGCAATTTCAGATCAATCAAGTATGATCATGCAGTGAGTAGGTGTGCAACGAATTGAAAGGTGGAGAACAAGCCTGTCCACAGCAGGCCTGTCTGCAGATAACACAATTTACCTTCTGAAAATATGCCCTCTTGTCCCCGCAAAACCCTTTCAAATATAATTTGGCCAAAATATATGAAGATTCAATTCCATCTAAGGCTGTCCATCCTAAAAATGTACGATAAAAACCCATCTGCCAAATAGCAGGAGCTGGCTGATGTGGGGAAATCTGTTTGCCACTCATGTTCTGAATAATCTTTCTGCAACTTCTCTGCCTTCCTCAAATTGACCCATCACCTCTTGTTTTCTGTGTTTGGCCTCTTCACGCCTACAATTGAGCAGGGCCACTCTGTGCTTGAACTACACCCACACATCTGTCTCCCAGCAAGTGGACAAACATGTTATTTCCCAAATCAGAAATCCATTTGCAACTTCTTGCAAACACTTCCCACACAGACGAAAAGGTATTAAGAGCTCAACAAGAGCAAACTGTCCTTTTTTTTTTTTTTTCCACCAAGTAACCCTGCAATCAACCCTGCAGGATAAAACTGCACACACTTTAGTTTTAGGTTCTTGAACAGTCACAGCTCACTTCTGTCTACAGCAGTCAGTTTGCTAGAAATCTGCTGCTCATATAGACACAGGAACATGACTAACATTACTATTTTATTGCTGCCGAATTAGTGTTTCTTTCTGTAAAGATTCTTTTTCAAATCTAGTGTGTCAACTAGCTTTTTTCACATGGTTTTACTTTTTCATATGCCAGCATAAAAGGTTGGTACAAAATCATTTGACATTTTCTTCCAGATAATATGGTGCTAATTGGACAGAAATGCTGATACAAATGCAGTTGTTGGTGAGATGCTAGCAGATTCATACCAGTTACCTCAATGGCATTGCTGACACAATATTCTTTGCGTGATAATCAGACTGAACTTCCATTTTCATTTCACTTCATTCATTCACTCACTGGAAAAAAATCAGAGATGTGGGTTGTGATTCAGAGGTTTTTTGGAGATTTAATGTAAGGTGTAATTTTTAGCCATGCTAGCAGCGTTGCTCTAGAAATGGATGTCTTTGACTTTCACCCAAAGCACGACAACACTATTGAAGGTTGCTGAAATGCTGTGGGGCTAAATTATGCTGCACTCATGCAATGTCTGCAGAACAGGAAGAACAAAAAAACTTCCCATCGTTCCAATTTGGAGGTGTCCAAATTTTTCCAAGATGGTTACACACACATGCTAACCTTTTAGCCACACCAGACAACTATCCCAAAATGGCTTCTTTGTTATATATTTGTAGCAGTTTGCAGTAAAACTTGATTAAAACGACGAATAGTTCCTTTTAAATTAGCTGAATTGAGTCTATTATTGCTAATATCCAATCAAATCAATCAAACTTTATCTGTGTAGCTCTTTTCGTACAAGTTAGTGCAATTCATGTAACTAACTGTGTTTTCCATCTAATTGTTCAGCGCACTTTTGAAATGCTGCAAAAAAGAAAATGCAAATTAGGCACATTTCCATCAACTGGTTTGGCGTGAATAAACTAGGCTACGTGAAGCATAGTTTTGTCAGGAGTTGGCAGTATAGGCTACATTAGGTATGGCTATAATAAACAGAGTAGAAGAAGTAGAGGTTGTGAACTGGACACAAAACCAGTCACCTTGGCTATCATGTTATAATTTTCTAACATGACTTAAGACTTTTTGCTTTCTATTTCTTTAGTGTTTTGGAGTGGATGCAAAATGAGCCTTGCAGCAATAGCACACAATATTTACCTTCCTCATTCTGGTCTGGCATTACTGAAGGTATTTGTTTCGAAACAGGTGAGAGTTTCAAGTGACTATAATACAGGACAACATGGCGGCTGCTCAGGAATCACTATAAAATTTCACTTTAACTATCCACCATACCCATGTTATATATATATAAATAAAACACATATTTTTAAAAGTTGTTCTCAAGGTTCAGAAGTTTTGAAAAAAACACTCCTCATAGTCTGTTTATTGAGCTGGTGCACCTGTTCAGACTATTCTCTGTGTTTTCCAGGCTTCTCATAGAAAAAACTGACCCCATGGCTTCACTTAAAATAGCACAATGTAAATGAGATTCAAACTCTGATACATTACATGGAAATCTTCTGCCTGCTGCTTCACAAACACAGAGATACTTTGTCTCTACCTGCAGCGCAAATACACAAAGACATCATGGAAAAATAAAAAGATGTATGAGAAGTGTTTTCTTACGTCTCCTCCGCTGTCTTTGAGGCCCAGGATGTTTGGGTGCTGAGACAGATGCACCACAGCATCCAGCGGCAGCTCCAGTCCTGTGTTGGCCGGCACGCTGTACAGAACCACCGGCACCGGGCTGCTGTCGGCCACCTGCAGGAGGAGATAGAAAGATACGAGGTGGGCTCACAACCTCAAACACAACATGCCGCCAACGTCAACAAAAGGTCCCCACTTTGAATCCCAGGATGACCTGGAAATTCAGGCTGGAGAAAGCAAATCAGAAACACTAATCCTTATCACAAAATCTCATTTACTGACCCAGATCTGATTTCAAACTCTTCATATAAAGTTCTACAATGAGTGAAATTTGGCTTGTCAGTGACATTGTGATTTCTCGTGATCCCTCTGTCTTATTTAGTCCTTTGAAACCAAGCAGGAACTATCACTGCTTGAGGTTGAAGCCAATGCAGAAGTATCTTTAAGTGCAATACCACCAACAACCACTAGATGCTCCAATTGACTCTGATTCAAAAAGCCTCAACTTCTCCCAAGAAATGCTAAGTAATACTTTTTTCAACGAGTCTCGATTGGTGTCAATCACTAAATTCAGGCTGTCTAATAAGTGTGCTGGTGGTCATTTTGGAAATTATTACCAAGATTTGAAGACTTATAGTAGCTTTAATGTCTGTCAAATGGGCGTTGATCTACGACCATCTGTATATACAGTCAATGGTTGAAACCTAAGTTTCCCCCAAAATGGAGCTGTTTTTAAGTTAGATGCATGCATGATAAGTCAGTATTGTTTACTGTATGTGTAAATGTATACGATGTCATATTAAATGTATTATACAGATGTATAAAAAGACAATACACATACTGTACTTCTTATGGCTGCAGCATCCTGTCAAATGGAAATATTCTGAATGTTTGTGAATCATTTCTCATATATTTCGGCTTTTCATGTACTCTATCTCACTCATGGGAACTAAATGTTATATTAACATGAAAATGTCATCATCTGCACATCTGTGAACCCAATTATTATTATTACTATTATTATTTGTTACACTTGCACATTACATCCACTGTTTATATAATGAACACTTGCACATTCCCAGTCAATATATTATATATTTTATTTTTTAATTGTAAGATTTTATTTATATATTTCTATCACCTGTCTTGTGGTGGCTGTTTTTTCTCTTACCTTCTATTTTTTTGATTGTTATGCACCACAACACCAAGGCTAATTCCTTTTGTGTGCAAACCTACATTGTGATAAACCTGTTTCTTATTCAGACATATTTATTATCAATGAAAACTTTCAGAATTAGAAGAATTAGAGGATTTAAAATAATGCTTTGTGGGTTTGAACAAAGTTTTCACTAACTCATCTGTCAGTTGGCTGTTGACTTTTTATATAAAGAAGAACAACTCCAGCTCCTACTACAGTCCTTTAATCCTGATGGGGGTGAAGTTTTAAATCTTAAAAGTGAGAACACTTTGGCCGGTCTTCACTCCGTCAAATGGCTGTTGGAGGGTAAAGACTTAATTTTTGGTTTTAGGGTTATGGTTAGGGTATGTGTATGTGTGTTTGTGCTGTCAGCTGACCTTTGTGAAGTGCTGGATCAAAGCGCGGCTGTCCATCTTGCCTTTATAGAAGCAGGGCGTTACGACGAGGACGGCGTCGGCTCCGGCTGCCGCCATCTTCTCCGTGAGCTGCACCGTGGCTCTGGTGGCTGAGCAGACGGAGGACGTGTGGTGGGCGAAGAAAACAACTTTACTAACACACACCGACTTTTTAACTGCACAACATATCTATCCCAAACCCTTTTATCAAGACACACTACAGGAACTGGAGGAGGAAATCACAAGGTAACTCATGACTGCAGGTTTTATATTTGTTCAAGTTACACTTGTGGTTGTTTGTTTACCTATATTGGTTGTATTTCTATAGTGTTTTTTTTATATATAAACCTTCTTTATTACCTTCTTTTCTGCACATAGTGCATGTGTGTCCTCACATTCAACGCCTTCACTTGTAATAATACCTTCGTTCTCCTACTTAATCATAAATGCAACAATCAAAAAAAAAAGACTAGAGATTGAATACCAGAAAAAGAAAAGTGGGGAAAAAAAGGCTGCTGGAGAAGTGATCCAGCATTTAAAATTCCCTCATGCAAACAAACAAGGCATTATTCATATTTTCAGCATTTACGGTAGACAACAACAACAGAATGAGCTTCGGTTCCTCCACCAGCAGCAATTCTTGGAAGAAAGGACGAGCAGACAATTTATGCAACAAATACACCAGTGTCCCTGGAATATTTATTGAATAAATATATGTGAAATAATTCATGAAGAAAGAGCCCAGGAGGTTTTACATTATCAGTTAGTGAAAGAAGAAAAGCAAAGTGGAGGTACTGTAACTGTAGAGTGAGTTAATGCACATCTCTCCACTCTCTGTATGTTCATTATGTGCTGCAGAACTGAACGGCTCAACAAGCCAATAAAACTGTTACAGACTCATTTGACTTCAATTATCAGCCCATAAAAATTAATGACACCACCGGCTCATAATGAGCTTAAAAATCAAGGTCTCTAAAATCCATATTGGAAACACGTGCAGTCAATTTGAGCTCATTTATAAGTCAGTAAAATCCAGATGTGTGTAGAGAACTGAATTTTTTATTAAATGCACACTATTAAAGATGGTGTATTTACTTCCTGTGGAGATTTAATTCATTAGTTTCATCTTAAGGGTAAATAACATTTTAGGAAATACTTTAGGAAATTGTGTAACATCTAACTTCAGTGGGGTTATGGACAACCGTATTGTGGATTATTTGGATTTGGAGCTGCTGGAGAGCTACACAGCGTCATAATTTTATTGATTAATAAACAATTTTGTGAGCAAGGACTCATCTAATGTGAAACTGTTACGGCAGAGAGATCTGACAAGAGAATTTGAACAAATTGAATGACTGAATATCTTGTCAGATTGTGGAAAATATGTAAACTAGCGAAAGAGAAGTTTACACAATATAAGATATGACTTTTACTACCAGTCAAAAGTTTTAAAACACCCCCAGTTTTACAGTTTTTATCGAAATTTAAGCAGTTCAAGTGCAGTGAATAACCTTAAATGGCACAAAGGTAAGAGGTAAACTCTTACCTTTAATCAAAGAAATTTGATTAAAGCAGTCTTGGAAATCTGGATATACTGATTCACACCTGCTGCAAAAATATCTCATTTCTTATCGATGAAAACTTGAAGAATTTGACGTCCTTTATTATAAAAACATTATAATATTTAATTTCAGAAAACGTGATATGTTTGAAGACGTCTGTCTACAACATGTGCAAATGTTTTTGAATGGAACCAAACATTCAGTATTTTGACGTGTTTGAGTAATTAGTTTTATTTCAGTCATCGACTGTTTTGACACACGTCAACTTCTGAAAAATTAGAATTCTTTTAGAATAATTGAAAACTGCCAACATGAAGCTAAACTCTTCGTCATTAATGATTTTTTTTGTTCAACCCTGAACTTAAGCAGCTTTTCTTAGTATGTTTTACATGAATGGTGTTAATAGACAGAGTACACACACACACACACACACACACACACACTCAGACTTACATTCACAGCCGGATCCTGCCATCACCAGTTTATCCGCCGGCAGGGAGCATCTGACCGTCCTCACCACCTCCACCCGCTCCTCCTCCGTCAGGTACGGATATTCACCGTTTGAGCCCTGAACCACCAGACCTGAAACACAACGCATGTTTGTTTTTATTGCATTTTTTTTGTCTGTTTGTTTGTGACTGATTAACCTCAAACACTACTGGCCAGAAGAATGTTGTATTTACTGAAACATATTCACATAGAAACCACCTCCAAATATGTGACCTTGACCTTTTTTTTATTTGTACATTCACCAGATCAAGTAAGTTTTGATAATCTCTCTCAAATATGATTTACCACATTCACATTTTTTCTACTACCTTCTGTTTAGAAGCTACATAGGAAGAAGTCGGATTCAGAATTAAAACTATTAATGATGTTCATCCTCTAGTCAACCTTATAAAATCTTACTAACACTAATAGACAAGATGAAACAAGAGCAAAAGAAAAATGGAAGGCAGAATTAGAAATAGATATATCAGAAGATGAATGGAGGGAAATGAATATCAAAACTCACAAAACAACAAATTCACTTTTTTGGCGGGAGTATTGTTAGATGAAGAAGAAGAAGAGAAGAAGAATAAGTAGCAGAAGAAGAATTAGTAGCAGAAGAAAAAGAAGTAGCAGAAGAAGAAGAAGAAGAGGCATCAGCAGCAGAAGAAGAAGTAGCAGCAGAAGAAGAAAAGAAGAAGTAGCAGAAGAAGAAGTAGCAGAAGAAGAAGAAGAAGAAGCAATACCACAGTATAAAAATACTCCACTACTAGTAAAAGTTTTCACCACCTTTGCAATTTTTCATGTTTTATTGTCTTACAACACTGAATCAAAGAGAATTTCCTGGTAAAGTTGCTTTTATTGACACTGAACAACAGAAAAAGATGTTTTAATGTCAAAGTGAAAACACATCTTTACAAAATGATCTGAATTAATTACAAATGTCAAAAAAAAAATAGCTCCAATAATCTTGCAGTATACTACAGGTTCCACCAGCTTTAGTATTAAGAGAGAAATTTTAGTTGTAGTAGAAGAAGAAAAGCACCAGAGGGCGACAAACACCTGCAGGCTTCCAGGTGACTTTGCGTTTTTACTTCAGTGCTGAACTTTGTTCTCTCTGTCAGATCCCTAAACAAATACTCATGATTGACACACAACCGACGAGGCTCCACAGGCCTTAAAAAACTGTGAAATGATTTGTGCTATTAACCAAACTCAATATGTGTCCAATATTTCTGAAGTCAGTGTTCATCAAAGTCATGAATATACTTTAACTACCTGCTGTGTTTTGATTGGATGTCATCCTGGGACCCAATCTGAGCCACACATGCACATAATGAGTACTGATGAAACTTCACTGACTGCATATTTGTTCACCTGCAGACTAAATCTCAGACATTCAGTTGACTTCTTTTGAAATGAAATTATCCTTCATGTGACTTGGGACCACTTGGATCCCTCTTAATGACCCCTGCTGGATCCTAATTTGGGACTGCAGACTAAATTGGCTCTGCAGGATCCTTACTTTTGTTCACAAAACATTATATTAAACTTGTGATTCAAAAAGCTCTGGTTTAGTTAGAGTTGTGTAACTTCGGCCTGACCTTTAAACGGTATCTTTGCATATTTCTGCAGGTTCTCCTTCAGTTTCTGGTAGTCCACGTCCTCCTTGGCGGTGAACGGAGTGGCTATAGGCGGATAAATCCCGCTGAGGTCCAGCCTGGCAGCTGCTGTGCAGCTATGGGTTCGTTTCCATAACGTGGAGTGACCTCCTCTGCACAGGGGACTAACGCTCCTCCAAGCCCGGACGCACAGCATTGTGAAGCGGACACAGTGACCCGAACTGCTCGCTCTCTGCGTACTGCGGCTCTGTGCAGCTGCTGCAAGCGAGGACAGTTAATCACTAATCTGTCTCAGTAAATATTGACAATAATGAGTGATTTCGGAGAAACTCTTTCACTGTCCCAACTCTTCACTTCTTAGCAGCTGGGTTCATGCGGGAGCAGCTTATAAATCGGTCACGTTTCGCTCCGCGCGGTGCTTAAAAGCTGTGTTTTAGATTGCGCGATTGTCTTTTAATTTCACGTGAGTAACCCACATGGCCGAAACTTTTAATTCACCTGGCTGGCACCTGAGAGACAGTTTAAAACACCGGTTTGTCAAGCAATGTTAGCAACGTTTGTTGCAACAGATCACGCAGAGCTCCGCCCAGGACCTATAAGGGCTCATCCAGCAGCAGCATGTCTCCGGTTTAACGCAAACTGGCAGACAGCGGTCAAGTCCCAGGACGGGTCCAACCACATTCAGCTGTCACCATAGAAACAAGTTGATGAAGAGTGTGGTAACATTAAAGCTGCAGGCAAATATGTCGACCAGATATTGGCGAGTGAGGTGTTCGAGCAAAGTATCTGGAACTGATTTCACGCTTTTGAAAATACAATTTAAAAAATACACTTTACTCAAAATCAGCTTGACAGTTTGTCAGCTCACCAGCTGCTGGGGTCACGATGCTTTTGGTAACTAAAAACTTACTTATTGGACAGATAAGGTCGAGAAATTGTTACTTGAATAAAGATGTGTAAAAACGTGTAAAATACTTTGCATTTCTACTTTGTTTAAACTGGGTCATTTCAACTCTCAGATAACAGCAACAATAGACAACTGATAACAAACACTAAAAAGAAAAGGCTTACAAAACAATCAAAAACAGAGAGATAATTATGAAGACTGGCTGGTATTGGAAAATGTTTAAAGTGGCGTTAATTGAATTATCATAATTAATATTTTAATTGAAGTAACATGAATATTTTTTCTTAGCAAAACAAACGTGTCTGTTTATTGTGACCATTGTCTCTTTATATACAGTATATATTGTGACATATTGAACAGTTTAGTGGATGTGATGAGCCACCACAGCCTCTGGTAGCCTTTACACTACTGCCACCATGTGGACAAAATGTATAAATGCATTTAGTCTGAATGAGAGACTAACACACATTTTCAAAACTTACACACAAATAGAAAGACTCCTTATAACTTGAAGGATACAGCTGCAATTTTCTATATTTTTCTTGTTGTCAACAAATCTCATGTGCAGAGCCAAACCAACAATGAACTGATCTACTAACAAGCATTGTGTGTGTATCTAAAGCTATTTATACTATATATACAGTACTATGCAAATGTTTTAAGCACTTTAGGTTCTTATCCATGATGCAACACCATCACAGAGGCGTCTGATTGGTCTCAAATGTATTCTGCGGCATGACAACGAACCCAAACATCCAGCCAGAGTCATGACGAACTATCTTCAGCAACAAGAGGAACAAGCAGTCCTGCTACAGATGGTTTGGCCCCCACAGAGTCCTGATTTGAACATTATGGAGTCAGTCTGGGATTACATGAAGAGAGACAGAAGCAGCTGAGATGCCAAAATCCACAGAATCCACACCCTCTCTATGTTTAAGAGTAGGCTTAAAACTTTCCTTTTTGATAAAGCTTATAGTTAGGGCCGACCAGGCTCACCTTGGATCAGCCCTTAGTTATGCTGCTATAGGCCTAGACTGCTGGGGGACTTCCCATGATGCACTGAGCTCCTCTCTCCTCCTCCTCCTCTCCATCTGTATGCATTCATGTAACATCAATGCATGTCACTAACTTTGCTTCTTCCCTGGAGTGTTTTGTGCTTTCTCATCTCACAGGAAACCCTAGGTTCTGGGCCGAGCCTTCGCGGTCCTTCACAGTCCTGTTGGCATCCTTCCCTGGCTGTTGCTGTTGCTGTTGCGGCTGTTGTTGTTATTGTTATGATTGTTGTTATTCTCTTTCTTTCTCTCTCTCTCAACCCAACCGGTCAAAGCAGATGGCCGCCCACCAAGAGCCGGGTTCTGCTTGAGGTTTCTACCCATTAAAGGGGAGTTTTTCCTTACCGCTGTCGCCAAGTGCTTGCTCATGGGGGAATTGTTGGGTCTCTGTAAATTAAAGAGTACGGTCTTGACCTGCTCTATGTGAAAAGTGCCCTGAGATGACTTCTGTTGTGATTTGGCGCTATATAAATAAAAATGGATTGATTGAGAAGCACTGTGATACCTTCTCCAAGATGCAGGAACAACCAACCTGCCAAGTACCTGAAAAACTGTGAGCAGGTGAACTGAGGAGAACTGCTGCTGTTTTAAAGACAAAGCTGCTCACAGCAAATATTGATTTCATGTAGGTCTCTTCTGTTTACTGAACTTTGTATGAAGTTCATTGATAAATGAAAACTATATATATATATATATATACGGACAGGTGACAATAATAATAACCAACATAAAGTGTCTTAGCAAGGTGTCGCCAGAACAGCTTCAATGCACCTTGGCATTTATTCTACAAGTCCCTGAACTCTTCTGGAGGGATGAACACCATTCTTCAAAAAGATATTTCCTCATATAGTGTTTTGATGATGATGGTGGTGGAGAACGCTGTCTAACACATCAGTCCAGAATCTCCCATAGGTGTTCAATTCAGCACATGATTCACATCATTTTCGTACTCATCAAACCATCCAGTGACCTCTCGTGCCCTTTGAATTGGGGCATTCTGGAAGAGACCACTCCCATCAGGATAGAAATGTTTCATCATAGGATAAAGGTGATGACTCGGAACAACTTTGTATTGATTTGCAGTGACCCTTCATTCTGAGGGGACAAGTGGACCCAAACCATGCCAGCAAAATTCCCCCCAAAGCATAACAGAGCCACCAGATCCCCTCACTTTCCTTTAATTTGTCATCCGTCTGTATATATATATATATACAGACACAGGTCTGTGTGTGTGTGTGTGTGTGTGTTCCTGTTGTGGTGCGTTCAGTGACAGGCCGCAGAGTTGGATGCTGGAGATTTAACTAACCAAAGCAATCCTTGAAAAGGTCTTTAAAAAGTTTAACTACACAAAAAAAAGGAGATTACAAATATAATAAATATTCAAAAGGTAAACAGCGTGTGATGACTAAACCAGTTCTTGCTTTGTGGCTTCAGGCATCTTTGTAGTCTTTTGTCTTAATTGGGAGTTTTCAGCTCTCAGAAAAAGTGAGAAAGACAACGCCTGAAATGGATAATAAGTCTTGGACTTTATTGTGTTATCCTTGACATTTTGCTGATATGACTGGGTCCTCTCTCTCCGTGCATCAAATAAACTAAACTAAAAGCACATAAGTTGAAGAAACTGAGTGTAAAATCTATGATGTGCATCGCAGGCATCAAGCTTCTACATTTCATATATTTATAATCACAATGATATGATATTATTTGTATACTCTTCTGTGTGCAGGAGTGTAAATTCACAGTGCAGTTAAAACACTGCAGTTCTCAGTCATATTAATGGACTCATATGTATTACATGGAAAAACTGTGTTTATGATCACTGAATATACTTTATTATATATCTTCTTTTCTCCTGTCTTGGAAATGCAGAATACAACCGGGGGTGGATTTAGTGATTTGGGGGCCCCGGGCAAACGCTGTGTGGCTTTATTTTTTTATTAGTGGTTTTAGCAGTGGTAGAAGAAGTACTCAAAACTTCTTTCTAAAGTAAAACAATTAACTATTGACCATAAATAGTAAAACTATTAATACCACACAGTAAAAGTAAAAGTCCTACATTCAAATTTTTCCTTAAAAGTGAAGAGTAAAGAGAGGTATTATCAGCACAATGTACTTAGATTTACTTGTTTTATATAATGCTGTATACTTAAATGAATAATAATGATAATGCATTATATTTTAATTATTATATTTTGTGAGTAAAATCTGAATCTGCAACATAACCAGTAACATTTATCTGTCAGGTAAATGTAGTAATACGATATTGGGGAACTACATTGGGAAAGTAATATTATGCACTTGTAAAATTATAAGGGGCACCACCTCCATTAATTAATTAATTATTCAATCAACCAATTAATTACTGAATTAGGAGGAAAATTATTAGTCTTATATATGAAAGTCGTGAACTCTGAATACAGAGATCTTCATCTCTGTTGTAAAGGAACAATATTTATTGAACTACCAAGAGATGATTGAATGAATGAATGAATGTTATCAAAAGTGAGTCAAAAGCACAATGAGGGGCCAAGACTCTTAACTAAAACCAACAAAAAAAATCATTTTGAATACCACTGTGCATCTAGAAACATGGCAGATAGTTTTGTGTTTCCGTGGTGATGATGAATGAAAGTGAACTTCCCGGAAAGTGCCGAGCATTGAGAAGCAGACTCGGTGATCCTCGGGTCTCCAGAGTAACAGTCAGATGAGAACCGCTGCAGGTTCAATGAAGCAGCTGGTGTTCACACAGCAGGTGTGTGTGTGTGTGTGTGTGTGTGTGTGTGTGTGTGTGTGTTCCTGTCGTGGTGTGTTCAGTGACAGGCTGCAGAGTTGGATGCTGGAGATTTAACTAACCGAAAGAATCCTTGGAAAGGTCTTTAAAAAGTTAAACTACACGGAAAAAAAGGAGATTACAAATATAATAAATATTCAAAAGGCAAACTGCGTGCGATGACTAAACTGGTACTTCCTTTGTGGCTTCAGGCATCTTTGCAGTCTTTCGTCTTTGAGAGTTTTCTTTCTGGAGTTTTCATCTCTCAGAAAAAGTGAAAAAGACAACGCCTGAAATGCAACAAACAGGGCATCACAGCGAGGCCGTGAGGAAAAGGAAAAGAGCAGCAGCCAGCAAGCACCAGATAAAAGTAGTAAAACTTAGTCTAGGAGGCGTGTTTTGGAGGAAACGGGATCCTTGGCGCTCTTTTGTGGGAACGCTTTGGATTACTAATTGATTCCTTTGTGTGAGGAAAAGGAACTTGCCTTCATCTTAAAGGGGAATCATTTGCAGTTTGCAGTTGGATACTCACTCATTCATTTTCTACCCTCAATGTTGACAAATCATGAAAACCAGTGAGAAAACACTTAGAAATGTGAATATTGATCAACCAAATAAATACAGATACCTTCAGTTTCTAGTCTGTAGCTAAACTATTAAAGGTCTACATGATCCTGGCAATCAAACCATTGCACTTTGGTGGTTATAATAGTGTGCTACTTATGTCATTTCAATTAACAGACTTTTGAAATAGTTTGAATTTCCTACACAACAGAGGTTAACACCAGTTAGATAAGTCCAGTTATGTTTTGTTACACATATTTCAGACACTCATTATGAATAGAAAGGGAGAGGAGGAGAGAGACACTCAAGGAATGTGGTCTTATCCCAAATTAATGACTCTAGGGATGCTATGATCGAGCAGAAGAAGGGAGGACAGTCCATCAGTTCATCCTTCATGCCTTGGGGTCAGAGGTCATTGTGTCTGTGTGCTCTTTATACAGACAGACTGTTAGACTAAAACATCATAATGTGTCTGAAAGGCTTTAGCTTCTTCTTATATTCTTGAGTTTGTCCACTACAATGTTTTCCTCTGAAGTAGAAGTATACAGTTTTTTTTAAGTGATTTGGGGGCCTTTTGTAAGTTATTTAGGGGTACAATGAGTTAGAATAGTAACATAATTCAATATTTTTCATATCTAAATATCATAATAATAGCTCTTAGCTCTTTGGGGCCCTTTTAGTTGGGGGCAAAGGGGGGATAAAAGTTTTCCCTTGAATACAACCTGTCAGTAAATGTTTCTGTAAATCTGAGAGACAAACAGTAGAAGGAAGAGAACACTCTTCAGTTTCAGGTTTAAAGTAAAGGAGTCGAGTGTGTGTGAGAGAGATAATGAGACGGATCCACATTCCTGTTCTCTTCTGTCTCCTTACAGTCTGATCTTCAAGGTCAGACTCTGTGTGTTCACTTAACATTGTTTCCATGTTTAGACAGTAACATCACGGGATCGGCAGCTGTTATCAGAATACACGATTTGGCTACAATAACACTTCAACTCCTCAAGACAGATTCAGCCAACAGTCATGTGACTACACTTGTCATCACAGTGCTTATTTAGACGATGCTTGATATGTTAAAGGGATAAGTAGATCACAGAAAAATATCTTATAGCTACTGTACAGGTGACAGAATTTATAGGGATAAAAATATAGTAAAATATTAAGGAGACATTATTCTAATAAGACACGCTTCACAGAAAGGTTTATAAGTTGCAACTGATGGTTTTATTGGTGGTTGATAAATCCTTTGCTTTATGGATCAGTTATAAGTCATTGATGAAAACAACATTTAGGCTGCAGGGTTGTGGTTTATCTTTCTTATTTTCTAATGCAGTTTTGATCCATTACCGGACCATCATGTCCGTGTTATAAATCTTTGATCATCAAAGAATAAATTGTTTTTACAGTAACTGTCAATTCAGCAGCACTTTTCCAGAAAGTAAGTGCTCAAATATTGGAGGAGTTTTTCCAGATTAACTAAAATGACAAAGCAAATTTTGCACAACATGGCAACCTGAAAGGTATTTTTTTATTATTATTATGAACTCATAACTAATCTGCAAAGCATGATAAACTATTGATAAAGCCATTAATTACAAGCACTCCTGAAGGATGCCTTATAGTAACACTTGAAACTCGGTGTTGACAGCCTGCACGAGCCATAATTTAGGAAAATGAAAGGCTAGATTGCAAACTAGATTTTAAAAATGCAGTAAAGCACAGTTGGTTAATACAATATAAACGGTTTAAAGCATAAAAGTATAATCATAGTAGCTATTAAACATGATGATGTCACTGCAAAGTCACTATTTGTTACCACACATGTCGGTCGTATCAAAGTGATACATCATCATAAAACATAAAAAAGTCACTACAAACCACAATAGATGAAATGTAAACTCCTGCATGACTACAGTGGTGTTTCAGTGATTTTTCATGGCCGAGAGCTCGAGGCTATTATTAGAAAGTTACGTCACTGCACAGTGTAGGGCGCATCTCCCCGTCAGTACAGCAGAACATCCTAATCACCGCCGTTAACGGAGGACTAACTGGTCCCTCCTTCTCCACCACATGGACCGGAACCACGCAGAACCACGTGACCCAGGAGCCCTGGACTGACCGAGCATCTCACACCGCATCATGGCTGCGGAGGATGCGGCCGCGCGGTCCCGAACCGGGGCTCCGCTGTCTCCGTCCCGCCTGCTGCTGCTCTTCCTCTTCGCCTGCACCCTGCTCCCCGCCCCGGCGCTCGGCTTGCTCGGCTTTCGGCCGGAGGAGACCGGGGCGGAGCTGTCCGTGGAGGACGGGGTGCTGAAAGCTACCGAGGGGACCCGCTTCATACTGCGGGTTTATTACTCCACCTCCCCGCAAAGGCTTAACCGCACCGCGGCGACTCGCGCCAACAACGCCGCGCCCTGGATCGCTTTCATCGAGGAGCCAACTCCCGGGCGAGAGGGACAAGTTCACCCGAAGCGGAACATGTGCATGGACAAGAACGCCAGGACGTCCGACATCGAGGTTTTGGGCTCTTTCAAGTCAGCTTCCAGTCAGAACTCGGTGCTGGTGGAGCTGCTGGCCAAGGACCTGCGGAGAGGGGAGAAGATCAAATACTACTCCATGTGCGCTTTTGACGGATCCAAATGGGAACACTACCGGACGCGGGATTTCTGGGTGGCCGTGGTAGAGCGCTCGGCTGTCCCGGAGCTGTGGCTGCAGGTGTTGGTGTCCGTCCTGCTGCTCGGGCTGTCAGCTCTGTTCAGCGGGCTGAACTTGAGCCTGCTGGCGCTGGACCCGGTGGAGCTGCAGGTCCTTCAGAACAGCGGCACCGACAAGGAGCAGAACTACGCGCGGAAAATCGAGTCGGTGCGTCGGCACGGTAACTACGTCCTCTGCACTTTACTGCTCGGGAACGCGATCATCAACGCCTCGCTCGCCGTGTGGATGTGCCAGATCCTGGGCATGACCTGGCTCTCCACGGTCATCTGCGCCTTTGGCATCTTCTTCATCGGGGAGATCCTTCCGCACTCGGTGGCGTCGCGCCACGGTCTGGCCATCGCCTCCAAAACCATCTGGGTGACACGGCTGCTGATGGTGCTCTCCTTCCCCATCTCCTACCCCATCAGCAAACTGCTGGACCTCATCCTCAACCAGGAGATCTCTAACTTTTACACCAGAGAGAAACTTCTGGAGATGCTGCGCGTCACTGACCCGTACCACGACCTGGTCAAAGAGGAGCTCAACATCATCCAAGGAGCTCTGGAGCTGCGCACCAAAACCGTGGAGGACGTCCTGACCCCTCTGAGCGACTGCTTCATGCTGGCCTCGGACGTGGTCCTGGACTTCAACACCATGTCGGAGATCATGCAGAGCGGATACACGCGGATACCTGTGTTTGAGAACGAGCGGTCCAATATCGTGGACATCCTCTTTGTCAAGGACCTGGCCTTCGTGGACCCGGACGACTGCACCCCGCTGAAGACCATCACCCAGTTCTATAAACACCCGCTGCACTGCGTCTTCAACGACACTAAACTGGACGCCATGCTGGAAGAATTTAAGAAAGGTGAGGAGGGCATGCAGGGGTTAAGTGTATGTGTGTATGTAGCAGGAGGTATTATAGAGGTAAAATGAAGTCTCAAAAGCTCATATAAGATCATAAATATAAAGTATTAAATTATGGCTACAATGGAAAAATATAAATAATATATCAGAATAATTTATCAGAAAAAAACTGATGTTGTTTAATTAGCCTGCCTCATAGATGTGATTATTATTATTATTGATACAAAACCACTTGTCACAAATACTAAATTGCCTCCTCACCAAGTAAATGGTAATAATACTGTATCTGCACTAATAATGATTATGGGATACTTAATCCTGGTCTCTCATGTCTCATGATGCATGATGTCTCTTCTGTGGTTTATCTTTGCAATATTCTGCAAACATGGTTTTGGCCTGCAGCAGTTTATAATTGGAGCAGGTTTACTGTGGGTTTATCAGGGCTCATGAGAGCAGCGATGTTTGTCCAGCTGCAGAGTCAGAGTCAGTATTTACAGGCAGAAAACGAAATAAACCCACTCAGAGACTGGCATCTGATGTGCGGTTTGTTACCATGGAAATATGTGGGTGTTGGGTACCACAGGTGAGGTTGCAGGATTCTGATTGGCCTGTTCATCCTGATGTCTTGACACCTTTGCAGATCTGACACATCCGTCACCTCTTTTCATCTTTTTTTTTCTCTCATCCTGCAGAGGGAAATTCTGTCTCTCTCAGGACTTTTCAAATTTGCAGAATTAGCCAAATGAAACTTCAAGGTTGACGTCAAACAAGCTTTTGTTGTTTTTACATTTGTGAAAGGTTGACATATGTGGAGATGAGATCAAAGGGTCAAACACAGATGATGGAATAGATAAATAAGCGCTCTGATTGGTCCGAAAGTACGGCTGGGTGATATAGACAAAATCAAATATGATATTTTTGATCAAATACCTCGATACCTGAGACAATATTATAGGGATGACTATTGGTGCTTTCATAAAATATTCACATAATGATGTTTTTGATAAATAATCATCAGCAATGTGGATATACTGATTAAGTGGATAAAATAACAAATAATATAGCAGCTAGAACAGTCTGGTAAGTTAAAATTACATCACTTTACTGCACTGCAGCCTTTAAAACCAGGAAAAGACAACACTTATGCCGTATAACGATATGGATATAATATTGATATATTGCCCAGTCCTATCTGAAAGTGCTTTCCTGGTGTGCTGAGTCAATCTTACTTTATTTGTCGATCATGGTAAGGAAACTTAAGGTGAAATTTAAGGTTCTAAGAAATTAAAAATACTTTTAAAGCTGCAACAGTTATCAAGTATTTTGATAATCAGTTAATCTTCTATGGTTCCAGCTTCTTAAATGTGAATAATTTCTGGTTTCTTTACTCCTCGATGACAGTTAACTGAATATATTTGAGTTGTGGTCTGTTGGTCGGGACAAAAGGAGACATTTCAGGTTGCATCATGCGCTTCGGGAAACAGTGAGTGACATTTAGGATGTGACCTAAAAGTTGCTGCTTTGAGTTCTGAACTGGCTGGAAAAAAAAAAAAAACCCAAAACAAAACAGACAGCAGAGTTACCTCCTCAGTTAAGTATATTAGGATGCTCAGTGGATGCAGAGCTGGAAAATAGCAGCCACAGCTCTGCCCTGCATCACAAAAAGATTGAAAAAAAAAACACACACACACACACAGTTTGCAGTGGTGCTGCAGCAGAGAGGGCTTCTGTATGCGGTCTGCTGGCATTCCGCTTTATTGTAGAGTTTTAAATGGGTGGGGTGCTCACTAGCCAATCACAGGCCTCGCTGCTAGTCACTGCCTTCCTGCATGTTCAGGAACCCTGCACTGTCAGCGTTTTTTTTTCTGCTGGGTTGGTGGTAAGAACAGGAAGAGACAAATGTAAACAGAGGAGGACACCTTGACCAAGAAGGCTTCTGTTTAGAGGAGACATCAGACAGCTCATTTATTTTGCTTATCTTATAACCGCTGAGTAAAAATCTGGTATCACCTAAATGCCTTATTTTCAAGATCACTCTTTTTGTCTTTTGTGATTTCTCAAATGTCCAAAATGCGTCTTTGAAAAGCTTTTATACACCCAGGAAACCTAAAGATGACATTCACATGCACCAAAACTTCATCTTCATCTTACACATCCATCATCCAGCTGTCCAATCAGATATCCACACTTCCTGCTGACTGTAATGTTCTGTATATATATTATATACGTTATGTGTGTGTTCCTGGAGTGGTTTGTATGAGATACTATCAGAGCTGTAGGATGAACACAGACATGATATCTGTGTCACTGTTCCACACAGGGATCTGGAAAAGATAATCCACACAGACTAGAGGATTATAAACTGAGTCTTCAGGTTGCCCTGGTAACACTACTAACCCTCTGTCTCTCTGTGGTGCGTTTATTATGTCAAAATGGACTTCTTGGTTTGTATTTAAACATCTACCTGTGCACCCTCTTGCAGTACCCTCACAACAGCGGGGCCCCTTGTGTTGTTTTACTGTATCACTACTCTGGGTCTAAATGTGCCCAGAGAAGTTCATATATATGCTGTCGGCCATATTGGAAGTCCTTAATGGTCTGGCTAATAGTGGCGTGGAACATCTGGTTTTGTTTCTGAAAATGCATCAGTTCAGCTGCAGTTATTCTCTGTGATATTAATACATTTGACTTGTTTACTTTAAGACACTACAAGTTGCAAAATTGCAGCATATTTGCTTCATTAATTCAACCTGACGGTTACCAAAGGCTGTGGTCAGACTGACGTTAGCAAAAAACAATTCAGTGGGTCATCTGACAAAAAATTGAACCTGGGTTGCAATGCAGTGCAATGTCATCAGCGGAGCTTAGCCAATCAAATGCATGCAAGTGCACACTCCTGGTAGATCACTGTGTTGCATGAATGAGTGAATTCTACTAGTTACCTTGTGAATATTGTGACAGAAGAGTGCTGCACAGTTCAGTGTTTTGGTGTCTGATAAGCCTTTAAACTCATAGATGTTTTACTCTATTTCATGTTCTCATCATAGCAAAACATGTCAGCTGCGTTATTTTATTATCTGCTATTATTGTTTTGAAGGTTCTCTAAAATTTTATTCAAGTTTAATCAATATGCAGCAGAAACCAAAGCTCAAATGGCACTACGCCTGTGTGTAAAATGACCTGTTTCTGCTTGTAAATGTTAATATAATTATGCATCGTCTTACACAAAGGTAAACACATGGACACGCTCAAAACGAAGATGAAAGAGGCTCTGACAGTTTAGAGAAACACACTGAGCAAAGCCTGCGAGCCACTTCAGCCTGTCAGCTGAAGCTACGCTGCTACACACAAGACACGCTCCTCTTCCTGCATCACCCGTACGATGCAAACTTACAATTCAGCAGCATAAATCTTATAGATTATAAGGTTAAAAGAGCACCATAAAAGCATTGATCATCACTCAGGGCTCAGTGTAGTCTTTTTACAAAAGTTGCAGAAAAGAAATTATAATTAATGCAAAGTCAACTGAAATGAGCAACAGCACAACAGGCTTGTTTTGTTTTGGGTTTTTTTTAAATTTGCAGGACATGCAAAGCACATGTCACCAATATTTATATGCAACATAGACATCTAAAAACAATAAATCAAACTTTTGCTCACTTGCAGAGCTCATTAGCTGCAATGGAGGATGATGTAAAAGTGCAGGAGGAGTGAAGAAGAAGCCGTTTCTTCTCCGCCAGCACTTAACAAAACACAATCTTCATTTAAAGCCACTGCGGAGATGATCTGGTGAGACTACAGAGGGATTCTTTGGCCTGGATGCAAAGCAGTTTGTCTGGCCAAGCAAACTTTTCCCCCGCTGTGCACCGCAGCAGTAGTATCCTGGTACACAGAAACTTTTTTTCAGTGCCAGAGAAGCTAAACGGTGAACATTACACACAAATCCTGGACGAGACTTTGTTTCCCCTTCTGCCACAAAGCTCAAATTAGTGACTTTCAACACCATAATTAGTCGACACTTTATAAGAACAACAGTAGGTTTAACGTTGAGATAATAAATGTCTGGCAGATCTGGACGGCTCTGACTTAAATCACAGTGAAAAACTTCTGGCGGGAGTTCAAATTTGTCATCTGCAAGCACTCTGAAAGAAACCACAGAAAGAGAGGAGAGAGGAATGACAAAATATTTCTCTATCTCACGTCCAAAGTTAACCAAGCAGTCGCTAAACGTGGTAAATATTGACAAAAAGGAAAGATGAAAACCTGAGGAACTGTTGTGATGAATGTGAGACTCAAAAACTCTGATATAATTTCAGGCACTATCGCTAAATGATCTATTAACAGCAATAGTTTTGTTTAATTCACTGCTGCGCTTCTATTGCGTAATCTACACCCACAGATTTTGCTACTCTACACAACCCCTTGATTTTATCGCCCTCCGTTGTTTCCTCTCTCTCTCTCTCTCTGTCCTTGTCACTGTACCATCTCCCAGGAGGCAGCGTATAAAATATTCATCGTTGTATTTCCACAGTTTGTCTCCCTGCCATCTGTTCTCTGGATCCATGCTGCTTTTTTTTTTTTTTTTTTTTTTTGACATATTTCAGCCGATCAGCTCTTAACCTGCAAACACGAGTACTGTGATAGAATAAAGCATCATATACAGTATATTCTAAATAATAATCTAAAGTGTTTTCAATCATCAGTTTACAATTAAGAAGTGGATTCCTCTCTGGCTCACAGCACCCGATCAATAGTTTAATCCTTTAGGGTCTAAAAATCTATCACGTCTGTGTTTATCTACAGATGAGAGCCTGCAATAACACATGACAGGAATTTACTACTTAGATCTCTTAGAGGGAGGATAAAGTAGCATTCCTCACTGAGCTCTTGCAAATATCCACTTGTAAACATGTATTTTTTTTTTTAATACTTGATCCGTCTCTTGTGTGGCCATAAATTAATGAGAAATAGTCTTCATGACCCCCAGAAATCACTCCTTGAAATGAACAAGGTGGTCGAACCGCAAAACCAAATCCTCCTCGTCTCAGTCTCTAGATGTTTTAAATACGCAGAGCTGATCTCACCTCACTTTTTACTCAGACTCAAGCAGTTTTATTTCTGGAGACAAATCTGATCAGCACATTCCAGGATTTACAGCTTTTTTTAAAAAAAAGCGGCACTGATAACAGCTGTAATCACAAAGATGTGGGACGGTGTGCTATCTAAATTTGACGTGATCCTGTAGATTCACCCTGATGTTCAAGTTGATGTCAGGTGTGAAATAAAGTCTCCGCTGGATCGTACTTGCATGTCGGGAGTGATGCTGCAAGACTGAGGAACAGCTTATAAAAATGAAGGTGAAGAAATCCTGATTATCCTACAACGTTTAACCGGCTGTGAAACAATAATATGCAGACTCAGTGACCCAGATACTTTTTGGGACATATTCCTAAAAAGTATCTGGTATTCCTATTCATATTCCTGAATATAGTTCTCATTAAATATAAGCAGTAAACAGTAGAGGGATTATTTGGATTATGCAGAAGAACGATCAAGTGGAAGAAAAGCTGAAGATTTGACTTGACCTTATGACCTTTCATCAGCTTTCTTTGCCTCATGCACATTTTATTTCACAAATACTTTATTGATCATGTAGTGCTTTTTTTCCTGCGTTGAGTTTTTTGTGTGAATCCATCAAAATTAAAACACGTCTTGATGTAAAGCACAACTCTTCTCCGGTAGACCGAAACATTTCCGGCTAGGTTTCCAAAATATAAAAAATACATCAAACTGAATAACAGGAAAATGTCTCTCTTTAATGAAACGTTGCAGCCTTTCGTAACGTTGTCTTAGAAGCATCTGCCTTTCTACTTGTTTTGTTTCCATCTTTGAGGCTATTTAATGGGTAAATAGAGAAATATAAGGTCAGGAGGTTAAAGAAATACTTTAAAGATAAAGAGAAGTGTGAGTGAGACTGATGGAGACGTTCAATCTGACACAATACAGAGTAGAGAGAGAGAGAACACACAAGCGCATAAGTTGTAAATGCTCTTCTCTCCTCCTCTCTCTCTCTCGGCCTGATCTGTATGTAAGGCTGACCCACTTAGCTGAATGCAGGGCTGCCAGAATCATGTGCATTTGTGTGAATGTGTGAATGTGTGTGTGTGTGTGAGAGAGAGAGAGAGTGTGTGTGTGTGTGTTTGAGGTAGTATTTGGCAGGCAGAGAATGTGGAAACAGAGAGCGAATCTCAGTCAAGAAGTTGAGTCGGAGCCAGACTGCCGAGGAGTGAACTCTCTACTAACAAGGATTCACTCTGTTTTCTGTCAATGTGTGTGTGTGTGTGTGTGTGTGTGTGTGTGTGCGTGCATGTGTCTCACTAACCTCTGCACACATACATATTTTCTGACTGTAAAAGAAGTTGTGAATTATGTAAGAGCTGGCTGACTGACACGACGTACAACTGCTGCTGCTGTGTCTCTTAGTTACACACATATTGGCATCAGGACAAAACACACACACACACGCACACACACACACACACACACACACACACACACACACACACACACACACACACACACACCTCTTCTTGTTCCTTCTGCTTCATTTACAGGCCTAACCACCTTGAATTAAATAAGTCCTAAATCTCATTTAAGACCCCGTCAGCCTGAGTAAAAAACGGCTCTATTTTGTTTTACTTTCTGTATTTTCTTCAGTAAAATCTCTTCTCCTGCAGGAGTTCTTCATCCAGAGCAGTGCATGGATTATTAATTATTCCATTTATTTTTGGAAACGCCCCAAGATTTTACCTCCGAAACCACACACTCATCATCATCATCATCATGTTGCTCCACTTACTGAACATCTAACTGCACAGCCAGCCGTCGCTCCCACTCAGCGTGAGTCATACATACATGTGAACAGAAACAGCATTACTCAAATCGAATCCAAAATTTTAAATATAAAACCTAATCTAATCTTACAATGGCTCTGTTTTGTTTTGTTTATTTTTCATCCGGCTCTGCACACGGATTATTAATTATTCCGTTTCTCTTTGGAAACGAGAACACACACACTCATCATCCTGAAAGTAAACACAGCGGACTCTGGATATGTCACCTGAGTACATTTATATGATGGATTGTGTTTTTCCAAAGACATGTGTGTGTGTGTGTTTGAGTCCTCCCTGCTGCTACACCCACTCCATTCAGCTCCTTCTGTTGCTCCACTTAGTGAACATCAAACTGCTCGGCTCCACTCCCACTCACTGTGAGTCATACGAACATGTGAAGGGAGGCAGGTTTACTCAAATTGAATCCAAAATTTCATTATAAATTCTCTTATATAAGAATATGTATACAAAGTATGAGGTTTATATATATATATATATATATTGTGACTGTTAGGTTATGGGTCCTAATTTTATATTCATTTCCTGGAAGCTTCTGTGTTATTTGCAGTTAATTTATAGGACATTTTACAGAGAGGGTGGTGCAATATGAGAAAAAGTGCAAATATACTGTATAACAATAAATCGGACAACTTTCCTCTTTGGGACCTAAAATGCAAAAGAACATAAATGTATATGTTTGTGAGTAAAAAATTGAATCCCTCTCTTACTATTTACATTTGTTAAAAAAATGAACCAAAGATGTAACACAAATGTCCCCTGACACACACACACATTGATACTCATGTCAGTTCCTTGTTTAGTTTCATGTACTTACTGTATGTTGGCTCAGAATTTATTCAGTATCCACTCTAGTAGCTGCGAAAAATGTTTAATTTCAAAGTGATTTTATGCCGTATGTCTTAAATAACATAACAATCATCCTTCCTATTCATACTGGCATTTGAAGCCTCAAGCCTCCTTCTGTACAAAAATGTATTCAAAAGTCTATCTGAAGCTAATATGAAGCTTCAGCGTCCAAATGAGTCAAATCAAGTAGATATCTTTCAACGTTACAGTCTTTTTAGTGCCAAAGTCCCTCTTTTTGTTACTATACTTCCACCTGCAGCTCAACAGGGAAACACTGTCCGAGGAAACACAAAGAGGGAATTTGATGCTAAAAAGACTGTAAATGTGTCAGATATCCACTTGATATGACTAACTCAGACTGCTGAAGCCTCATATAAGCTTCACATCAACTTTTATGGACACTTATATGGACACCTGACTGTTGTTTTAAGTCAGACTTGGAAAATTGTGAACTTTTCCTTTAATGCTCCTTAACCATTCTTTTTTTTCCAATTTATTCTTTAGTTTTATATACTGAGGGTTAAAAGTGACACTGACATAAAGGTTCTTGTTGAACTTCTCATCCAGGAAAGTCCCACCTGGCCATCGTGCAGCGGGTGAACAACGAGGGTGAGGGCGACCCTTTCTACGAGGTGATGGGCATCGTCACCCTGGAGGACGTCATCGAGGAGATCATCAAGTCGGAGATCCTGGATGAGACCGACCTCTACAGTACGCTCGCAAACACGCTCACAAACACACCTAAGAGGACAAAATGTTTTGATTTCATTATGAGAGCTTGTGTGATTTGACCACACTGATTTTGTGTGTGTTGGTGTGCGTCTCTCCTGTCAGCTGATAATCGTACGAAGCGTCGTGTTTCCCACCATGAGCGGAAGCAGCAGGACTTCTCCATCTTCAAGCTGTCAGAGAACGAGATGAAAGTAAAGATTTCTCCTCAGCTTCTCCTGGCAACGCACCGCTTCCTCTCCACAGGTACTGACCAATCAGCTTCCTGCTTTGTGTGTGCTCTTGTGTTTGTTTAGGATTTTGTTTAACCCTCCTGTTGACCTCAGGTCAATTTTGACCCAGGAGGACAACAGGTGTCATTATGTGCTGTCATCAAAAAACTTTAAATGGTTTCAAAACAGTATCCTGACAAAAAAATTATGAAAATTAAAAAATTATGTCCTCCCGGGTCAAAATTGACCCTATTTTTTAATCACATCATGGTTTAACCCTCCTGTTGTTGACAACAGGTGTCATTATATGCTGTCATCAAAAAAATTGAAATGGTTTCAAAACAGTATCCTGACTAAAAAATTATGAATTATTTTAACTATAGTTGAGATCAGAGGAAAATATGTTGACGGATTATGGCACATTCATTCACATAATGAAACCCGGGTCAAAATTGACCCAAGAGGACAACAGGAGGTTTAAAGGAAGCATATTAAACACATTTACATATCAATATTTTCAATCTGGGGCTTCAAAGAAATTATTTATCTCAGAGGTTCTCAAACTTTTTCACACCAAAGACCCCTAAACTGACAAAAATTAGACCACAGATCCCTATCTGCTTTTAGATGTTTTATTACAGAGAGTGTATGTAACCCATGACCAAAATAGTCAAACATTCTGTCATTTTGTGAATTATAATGAAAATAAATTAATCCTCTTTTTGCTGGGGACCCTCTGGAATCCCTTGGGGTACCTGGACCCCACTTTGAGAACCACTAATTTATCTTATACTGGTCCTTTTCGCAGCCTGCCAGTTCAGCCTCTGTCTGAAACGAGCTGTTTTGGCTCCTGATCATGTTTAGTGAAGCAAAAAATCTCTGTTGATAATAAATGAAGTGTGCTCAATGTTGTTATGTGCTGTCAGCAAAAAAATTGAAATGGTTTCAAAACAGTATCCTGACTAAAAAAATTATGAATTATTTTAACTACAGTTGAGATCAGAGGAAAATATGTTGATGGCTTATGGCAGACTGGTATATGGAAAAGTTTAGTCAGGATACTGATTTAAAACCATTTCAAGTTTTTTGATGACAGCACATAATGAAAGCTGTTGTCCTCCCGGGGCAAAATTGACCCGAAAACAACAGGAGGGTTAAAGGGAGCATATTAAACACATTCACATGTCTATATTTTCAATCTTGGGCTCTAATGGTATATCTTTGTATGAGTAAATTAGACCCCTATCTGCTTTTAGATGTTTTATTACAGAAAGTGTATGAAACCCATGACCAAAATGGTCAAACATTCTGTCATTGTGTGAATTATAGTGACAATTAATTCATCCCCTTTTTGCTGGGGACCCCCTGGAATCCCTGGACCCCACTTTGAGAACCACTCATTTATCTTATACTGGCCCTTTTCGCAGCCTGCCAGTTCAGCCTCTGTCTGAAACAAGCTGTTCTGGCTCCTGATCATGTTTAGTGAAGCAAAAAGTCTCTGTTGATAATAAATGAAGCGTGTTCACAACCCCACAGACGATGTCAAGAGGGTTCAGTTTACATCCTACTAGCCCTGAGGAACATAGTAACCTCTTCCAAACCCTTGCTGAAATTTTTTTGACCTTCATGAAGGCTTTAAAATGAGCATTTCCACCTTTATTTATACATATTTCATGCAATGTTTGGCTTTTATTACATTTGCCTTTTCACAGAATCCATGAATCTTGTGAAGAAAATTAATGTACAATCAAGGTCCACAAATAAAGTAAACTAGAAAACCCAGATTAAGTAAAAACCTTAGGTTACTGTAAAACATATATCGTCAATTTGTCATGTTTTCAGGTTGTGAAAATGTTTTATTTCCAGATATATATGTTTCAGAGACACATTTTTATCACTGGACAGTGACAAAAAGTAGCTGCTTTTAATACGACATGCCATCGTCATCATTTTTAATATGACTCTGCTACCGACTAATGCTGTTCTCCCTTTATCAGAGGTGGAGCCCTTTAAACCAGCTCACATCTCAGAGAAGATCTTGTTGAGGCTGATCAAACATCCCAGCGTTGTTCAAGAACTCAAGTTTGATGAGAAGCACAAGCGAGCGCCGCAACACTTTCTGTTCCAGCGCAACAAACCGGTGGAGTATTTCATCCTGGTGCTGCAGGTACCTGCTTTTATGTTTTAGACATTTATCTCATTGATGCTTTTATTCAGGGAGAGTCGAAGAAAACATCTTCTTGATCCAGACTGAAGCTGTTTGGTTCACTGTGGTGTTTCTCTGGTGTGTTTCTTCAGGGTCGAGTCGAGGTGGAGTTCGGTAAGGAGGCGCTGAAGTTTGAGAATGGAGCTTTTTCATACTTTGGGGTACCTGCCATCATGCCAACAGGTACAGATATACACACATGTATGCATGTATTTGAATTGTGTACTTACCCTCTGCTTTATGGAGCTTTATAGCAAGTTTCAGCTCATTGATTAGCTGTCTGGCTGTAACTTTACTGTTTTGGTTCACTGTCAGTGCTCTCATAGCATCATTTTTGGCTGTTTTTAAGAGAAAAAGCTCTAAAAACCAACTGTACACTACCTGCTCAGCTCCAAACAGCAAACAGACACACTTAACTACTAGCTGGTGAACATAGTGGAGCATTTAGCAGCTAAAGAGCCAGATATTTCCCTCAGGAGTTGATAGAGAGCAAAAACAGAGCTAAAAGAGAGTGAACAACTCCAAATAAATGATAATGTTGCTCCATAACTGCTGGATATGGAAATAAACTAACACATCAGCTTAAAAAGTGATGGTATGTCAGTGTCATGTTCACAACTTGTTTCTGCTGCCCCCAAGTGGACAGAAAATCAGTTAATGCAGGTTTGATGTAAACACATAAATGTAATCCTGGTTTTAATTTAGCTACTTAAAGCAGTCAGGAAGCAGCTGAAGTGACCTCAGGACATACAGACGTAAACTCAAAGTGTCTCTCACAACAGTAGGAGTGCAAACAAACATACAAAGTCACACAAACTCAAAAAGAAACTTAATTAAACCATTTATAAAAGGCTTATCAATTGAATTTTACACAGATACACAAAGTAAGAGCCATGTTGTAGTTGTCAGGTAAATTACAGCAGGTTGAATTCATGAAAACGATAAAAACACAAAAAAATGTAACGTATTGTTTGTGAGTGAATATGTGTATTTGTGGATTTTAGTGATAAAAAACCTGATCACGATCACTTAAACTCTCCACAAATCTTCAGTCATGGCATTCAAAGGGTTCTAAACACATTATAGTCTGTGAACACTTTCAAGTCATTTAACTAGCAAACACTTGAACGCAGCATTCATCGTGTGAAGTGACTGAAATGAATGGACGCTTTCAGCTACAGCGGCCGAGCCCGTCACGTATTAACGAGGGTGAAGTGAAGCAGCGTCCTCGAGCTCACTCGAAGCTTTTTGTTTCCCGCTGCAGTCCACAGATCCCCGTCTCGCAGCAGTGGTTTGGACCGCTCTGAGTCGATGCTGTACGGGGGAAGCATGAGCCAACTGAACGGAGGGGGGAACGTCTACCTGCCTGACTACTCCGTCAGACAGCTCACACACGTGCAGATCATCAAGGTAACACCTGAATTTCCCCACATCAAATGGGTTTTCCATTTTTTCCTGAAATGTAGAGACATAAAATCCCCAAAATTTGATGGAGAAAAATGTAAGATTTGAGTTGAGATAATAACAACAACAAGAGGTAAATACATTTTTATATACAGTATGTAGATTATTTTATTGGAGGGTCAAAAGTAGAGAGATGGGGAACAACAAGTGACAAAGGTTCTCAGCCAGACTCAAAACAGGGATGCTTTGGTTTTTGGTCAGCATTTTAAACCTCTAAGGCAAGCAGGGCACCCCAAACTTTTATATTTATCACGGAGAAGCAGAAATTGTGGCCTGATGGTGGTCATTAGAAATATTAGCATTGATCCTTTGGGCACTGAGAACATATTTCATGAAAGTTAGTTTTTGAGATCACTTGTCATGATGTTGAGAAAGGAAAAAGTTAACTTGATGGTCAGTGGCTGAACTGACCAGCTGACATTAAAGTCCTATCCTCTCCTGGCTTCACCCCTGACGAGGCAAAAAAGTTGATCTGAGAGTCGAGAAAGAGTTAAAAAGTTGAATATGACAAACAGAGAGGCTGTGAGTTCTCAGCAGCTGTTGTGACTTTGCATCTATTTTGCATTACATGGAAAAGGGAAAAAACAACAATATGTAAATATAACTGCTGTAGGGTGACGATGCTTTTTATATCCTGAATGGTATCCAAATCCAAAACTGGCTTGGATTGTTTTTTTGAGTTTATCTCATGGGTCTTATAAGGTACCCAAAGTTTGTTTTCTCATCCTAAAGAGGAAAATGTGATTCTTCAGTTGAAATAAAATCCAATATCTTGAGTACTCCAACTAGACTACATATACTTTTACTCAAGTAGTGTCTGACAGCTGCACACAACCCATGATAACACCCATAATCCTCTGCTCCTGTGTGTCAGATCACCCGGAGTCACTACCAGAACGCTTTGACAGCCACCCGGATGGACAGCTCTCCTCAGACGCCCGACGCCGACGCTCGTCTGACAGAGGCCAACACGCCGACCCCGGAGCCTCCGGCCCCGGAGCACGGCGCCACACTCATGCCCCCGGAGCAAACCACAACCACCACCCTCATGCCTCCGCCCAGAGAGCCCGGTCGGCCCAGTTCAGCCCGAACACGAGGACAGCAGTCCAGCGTCCCGCACAGCACGTCGCTGCTGAACGAGAAGAACCGCATCGTCCGTAAGTATCCTCCATCCCGGAGACGAGTGATAGTGATGAGTCCGAAAAAAAGAGGGTTGCACAGGAAATGACAATCCTGAAGCAGGTTTACGGTTCAGACAGACATCAATAAGAGCTGTTTTAAGCTATCAAAGACATTATGACCCTAAACACGTTGTGTGTTCTATGTTATTAATATTGTAACACTTTGAGTTCCACCATGAATGAAAAGTGCGGTACAAATTAAATGTATTATTATTATTATGCAGTATAAATACAGCTCAGTAACCACAGAGACGTGTTCAGAAAGCTGTGACAGAGACAGTGTGAGGAGAGATAAACAGACTGACAGATGACTGACAGAGATAATAGGAAAACATGAAGAAAAGACAGGAGGCTGCAGTATCTCAGCGAACATCTCTGTTTTGTTGGTGTGTCCTTGTCGAGTTTTTTGTTGGTTGGTCCTCACTCTTGAGGGTTCTTAGACTGGTTTTAGGGCTAACATTAGCATAAAAGTTAGATAAAGAGTAAGTTTGATTTTAATGAGTTGTTGGTTGGGGCAGGGATCCCCAACTAGGGGTACTTGTACCCCAGAAAGAACTGAATTATGATTTGAAACATCCAGCCTCTGCCACAACTACCAAAGCAGTAGTTGAAGAAAACCTACTGACCTACAGAATAGAGATCAAGCCTGAAAATTGACGATTCCAGGATCATTGACTTCTTGTATGTACAAGCGTCTACAGCCATGCTAGCATCTCTGTCAGGCTGTCCTTGGACACAGCGCTTGAATGCTTTGAGCTACATGCGAACATTTTGCTGATTAGCATGTGTAATGTTATGGTAACCATTTTAGCTAGGTGTATTAGCATGCTAACATTTGTCAATGAGCACTTAACACAAAGTACAGAACAGGCTGATGGGAAAGTTTTGTAGGTATTTGATCATAAACTAAATTTTTGGACAACCAAAATGGTGATAATGGTGCTGGATAAAGTCACAAGATCAAAGTTATTAAAATGTATCCTGATCTGTGTAATCTGTATCTGTGTAATAGTTGTCTAGCGGTTACAATAAAAAACAAAAACGTCAACCTCATTGTGACGCCATGAAAAGTCAGAGGATCACTAAAGTCATTAGGATTCATCCTCTGGTGACTATGAATGTTTGCACAAAATTTCATGGCAATCAAACTGATAGTTGTTGAGATATTTCAGTCTGGATCAAAACGGTGGACTGACAGACTGTCATCCCTAGAGCCACGCTGCTATGACTGAAAACATTAGTTTAACAATATTCATTTATATATAATTCTACTACTATATTTGGTTTGGATTTTTTTTTTGGGTGTCACACTTTGGTAACCAGTTCAAACTCTGAATTGCTAATAGAGCAGAAAAAGATTTAGAGAAGCAGTTAGAATGTAATAAATAGAAAAATCTCACATGTATTTTGATGCAAGTACATTTGTGCGTGTTTATGTGTGTGTGTTTATCTGCTGTAGGCAGTAAATCTGACGGCCAGAAGAGTCCCAGTGATTCAGTGTTTCTCAGGATGGATGAGATTCCGTACATCAGAGAGGACAGATGTGAGACTGACGCACACACGGGTACGACGTCTCCGTTTATGTTACAGCTACTGTCAGACGAGCAATTTGATTGGTTACTGGTTGGTAGTTATTAGGAGCATCACTTTCTGGAAAAAGCAGATATATTTTCACGTAAAAAAAAAGTTTCCAGACATCACTCGACGCAACTTTTTCTGTTTCACCTTGTTCACAAACTCAACTGAGAGTCAGGACTTTAATCTGCCCGAAGCTGTTCATCATTTGACAGCATCATGAAAATGCATTTCTCTCTCTCTCTCTCTCTCTCTCTCTCTCTCTCTCAGACATGGCCGCTGTTCCCATAGAAACGGACACGTCTCCTTTCATCAGCAGCCTGTCGCTGAGCGGCTCAGAGGACACACTGGGCAAGAAACTCCTGCTCAAATTCAGTCAGTCACACACAAACCGCTCATTCACACAACCTTTTCTGTGCTTCCTCGGCTTTCATTCACATGCAAACACAACCGCATACACACTATACACACACACACATAGAAAAGGAATGTACACACACACACACACACAAACACACAATCACAGCTTCCCCTCCAGATCCTGCCTCCTACTTAAACTTCCATTATTGTTCCCAATTAGCCCACTTTGTATTCTCATGTTGTTTCTTATAGGACTACGACTGTGTTTCTGTTCAATACACGTATACATGAGCTCTGACAAATTTGCAAAGCATAGCGTATAAACCACAAACTACACATACAAATGAAACTAAACACAACTAAACCTACTTACAAGACAGTCATTGATGTATGATTATTTCAATCTGATATAAAAGTCACCTTATAAAAATTATAACTTGCTTGAGATCATAGTGAATATCATAGATTGTATTATTTGCAGATGTGATCTTTGTTTCTGTATGTTGGAAAAACCAGTATGTTAGTTCTTTGAAATGCTCAACAGCAATTAAAATACATGTAATTTGTAGTTAATGGGCTCCACGCAGACCGAGCATGTTTCCTTTATTTAGATTAATACAGGTGAGAAAGGTGTCTTTAAAACTGTGGTGGCACCAAATAATGGTCACTCCAATAGTTTAATGGTTTTTAAGCTATCCAAACGACAAACACTAACCTTAAACAGACGGCTTGCCATGGTGGTGGGTCGCAGTTGGCTTGACGTGCTGTGGATGTGATGAAATTTGTCTTGCTGTTCATGGATCTTTTTTCTTGCAGTCGTGTTCGCTTTGTAGGAACTTTTGTGCCTCCTGCCATTAAAAGCGCACAACCTGAGTTCATAGGTTGCACTGATTAAACTTAAGCTTTTACTAAATCCAGTTAAGACTAATTACATGCTCTTCACCAGATCCCAAATGAAAAATCCACTAAGTTTTACTATTAGTGCAATATCTGGGGCTTAAATTTAAAAAGTCCCATGTTATAAGTATCTGGGTATCCAGTTAACTGACTAAAAAGCTGAAGTTTAAATGAGGTTTCTTTTATAGAAATAAACAGTGCTTCTTGTACAGGCAACATTTTTATCAGTGCTTTACTATGCAGATGTAAACTGTCTTGTTTTTATTTATAAAGCCATAATAAGCCTAAATAAACCACCGTATTATTTATTATCATCATTACGACGTAGAAATATGGGATACCACACTCATTCACAGGAATGCATTACCTTGGATATCCCATATATGAAGCTATAGAAGCTTCAGGACTTCATTAAATTAGAGTTTTTATCCCTCAAACATTTTAAGATTTTGTTGAATGATGTTTTATATAATGAATGCTGATGTTGTTCTTAATTGTGAATGTTTTGTCTTTCTCTTTGTATATGATTGACTTTTTGTTATATGCTTGTTTTGGTTGTGTATTTGCAGGGCGCCATTGGAAATGACAGCTTTGCTCTCAATTGGTTTCCCCTGCTAAAATAAAGTCTATCTATCTATCCATGTATCCATCCATCCATCCATCCATCTTTCCTTCCTTCCATCCTTCCCTCCTGTCTTTCCTCCTATTGGTGCATTATATATATAGACTATAATAGTGAGGGCCTCCACCATAGCCCTGTTGTTGCCCCCTAATGGCCTGAAGAGCAAATGTCCTAATAATTTCATCCAAGATGAAAACATATTGGCTCCAACAGCATTCAAAAGCCTGAAAATGTCTAAATCTTGAGGTCTACCAGTGGTGGAAGAAGTATTCAGATAGTAACCGGTAAAGATGGCGATTTGTAGGTGTGACACCAGCCTTAACTGTTAACGTCTCCTTGTCTTCTCAGGCCACAAGAAGAGGAAAAAATCCCGCGAAGGAGAGAAAACACCGGAGGACATTTCAGAACAGCCGCTGGTGAAAACCTAGCAGAGCGTGTGTGATAAAGACTTGAACGCTCCATCAGCTGACGGTTCATTGAAGATGTTTGTAAAGACGATGTGGTTGACGCACAGCTATCAGAGTTTTATCTGAGTACAGCACACTCCACACACCCCCCACTGTAGGAGATTATAAAGTGGACCCATCACTAAGGATGTGCTGAAAATGTGGATGGAAGACACCATTTTATCAAAGAACACAGGGGGAGGTGCAGCTTTGGCAATATGCATTACTGTAAACTGTAGCTTCTTCATCAGGTTTTTCATGCTGATGCTCACATATAAAGGAAGGACTGTGAATGTAAAAAAAAAAAATTTGTAGAAAAAAAAAAAGAGTTTTTATACACTGTATACCCTCCTCACATGTGATCACTTCTCCAGCCGAGCTAAAGGGAACAAATGTAGACAGCAAACGGATGGAAGACACCAAAGATGATGTTGTTTTGTATTTACTGCTCCAAAATGCACAGGAGAAATCTCAACAGAAGTAAAGTGGTTGCTTTGTGTTTGGGTTTTGATTTGAAAGGTTATTTTATTAATGCTTGTTGCCTGATAATTAGATCCATAGTCTAACATGTTGGTTTAGAGACATATTTCTTTTTACCCTCATTTATCAACAAAACAAGAATATCATACCCAGATTATCATGTCCAGATGTTAGTTCTGTTTTTTACCCTTCTGTCAGAGTGTCTGTCAGATGTGGATTACAGATGAGAAGGCCATTACCACTCTCATGTCTGTGTGTTAAATACAGAGCTGGAGCCAGGAAGCAATTAGCTTAGCTTAGCATAAAGACAACAGCTAGCCTGACTCTGAAGTTAAAACTTAAAAATATGTCATTTGTTTATTCTGTACACAAACTGAAATGTAAAAACAAAAAATTGCAGTTTTATTCTGTAACTATAAATTGTTGTTTTTACATTTCTTGTTTTACATTTGTATTTCTGAACTTTAGACAGAGCCAAGCTAGCTGTTTTCCTCTTTTCTCTCTGTTTGCTAAGCTAAGATAATCGCCTCCTGGATTTAGCTCCATATTTAAAGGACCAGTGTGCAGGATTTAGTGGCACCTAGTGGTGAGGCTCTCGTGTTTGGTTTGTCCGTTCAGGGCTACTGTAGAAACATGGCGGTGCAACATGGCCGCCTCCGTGAAAGAGGACTCATTCTAAGGTAACATAAAGACAACAAATGTTATTTTCAGGTGATTATACACTAATTAAAACATATTGATGAATATTATATTGCATTTCTTCCAAATCTGTTCCACTAGATGTCCCTAAATTCTACACACTACACCTTTAATGCACAGATATGAGCGTGGTATTGATCTTCACATCTAACAAGGAAGCGAATAAGTGTATTTCTCAAAATGTGGAAAGATTCCTTTAAATCAATATTTCAACACTTTGGGAAATATGCTCATATGCTTCCTTGATACGTCTCTCTGTCACTCAGACAGTTAGAAAAAAAATGTTTTGCTGTTTCTTAATCTGCTGAAACCTTTTTATTCATTCAGGATCTTCTCAAACTTTGTTTTTCTCCTCTGCTCCTTTTATTTCAGCGTCTGAGCCTTTTCATTTTCAGAGATGTGATTTGGATTGGGTTTTTATACCTCATCAGGTTTTCATTTGTTTCTCTTTCCATTTGTACCTTAGAAGAATATCAGATGGGGATAAAAAGACAGAGAGCTGCCTGTCTGCATGAAGATTTTCTTTCATTTCAATTCAGATGTATTCACGACACGATTTTGCCTACTGGACCTCTTTAAATAATCATCACTTGAGCCTTTCTCATTGGATCCATTTCAATTATTAATGGATTTCATTATTTTCTTTATCTGAAATGAAACTGAGCTTCTTGCTGCAGTGACTTTTTTGCAACAACAGAAGATCCGATCTCTCGTCTCCTACAGGATATCTTTGTGGAAATGATATTGTATTTATTATTGGGTTTATAACATCTCTTCCATTTTATCTGAATGGGACACACACACCTACACATAGCTTGATTGTAGTCTTTCACGTAGGCCTTTGCTCCTTAATATCCAGTCATATCCTGATTGGCAACAGCTTGGCATGATAATTTAATCAAAACTACTGACACAAACTTTATCAGACTTCTAACCTTTACTTATAATATTCCTGCAATCGACCAGCATTCATACCACAAGTTGTTTTTTCCAGACTTTGCTTCTTTTTTTTGAATGCAGCTTCTTTACCTCCACGTTGGCACTAAAACACACTGAAACACTTTGAGATGTATGTATTTTTTTTTCTTGGCTGCATGTATTTTTGAGTGTGAATTTAAGGGTTATTTGATAGAGCTGAAAGGTTACATTTTGAATGTGAATGAAGCAGTCCACTCCGGCATCATATGATGCTGTAATGCCCTTCAGAAGTTAGTTAGTTAGTCGGGGGGGGCGTGATCTCTTTACCAAGCTTGACTCCTCTTTTCTTTGCTGCAACTCCCAAATGCCACCCACGTTTTTGTACGAGGGCAATCCTGAAAACACTGAATGTTATGAATGTGAATGATCCTGCAGAATGAAGGAAAAGAGTGTAGATTTTATATCTCTGCTAGTGTAAATATGTCGACCTCAGGAGATGTGAAACTTTACTGCTCGGATATAATTGAGATAATCGCAGATTAGTTGCTATTTACACAGAAGTAAACTAGCTTGAATTTCAAGTATTTTTCTATGATTTTCAAATACTATTTAAACTTCAACCGTTTGTTGTTCCCTCTGAAGCCTCCGGCCTCCTCACAGCAAATCACATCCGTCAAGGCCGATATTTATCATCGTCATATTGTCCAATAGGAGACATTTTGACTGGAAAAGCAGCTGATGATTCATAATTTTTCTTTCCAAGAAAGGTAAATAAAATGATCCCAACTGTGCTTATCTATACTGATGGTTAGTTAAATAAGATATTAAAATATTTCTGGCTATGATACACTTGTAGTTTCCATTATATCAGAAGAAGTCACTTTTTTATTCACATCCATTGGGATCACTACTTGAAAATCAAAGTTTGCATATTTTGAAAACACAGCATGATTACTGGAACAATTTTATAACCTTAAAATCCTTAAAAAACATGTAGCTTTCTTTATACTTACAGGACTCAATGCATACAGACTATAAGGGCTAATGGGAGTCTTATTTTTGGAGGGATTTATGCCTCAGTGTATGCAAGTTCAACTTTTATCTAGTAGATTTGATGCATTTGGAGACATCCGGTATGAAGGGAACAAAGTCAAATATGTGAAGCACTAATTACCTGCTTAAATTTAGTGGTTTATGTCTAATAATTGACCACACTGATTAAATATATAATCCAGCTGCAGCTCGTGGATGGATTCATCAGTTGTTATTGAACTTAAGCTCTGACTGTCTGCAGCCCCGAATCAATCAATCAATCATCAGCTCCACTCATATCTGTGCAAATCCATTCTCTCCGCATGAACCTGCGCTGCTCTGCACATGTTTGTCTGCACGGTGTGTGCTGAGGGGGACCGGATGAACGGGGCGTGGCTCCGAGATTTGTGCTACTGCAGCCTGGAGGAGGTAGAGGAGGAGGAGGAGGAAGATGAGAGTACAGACAGAAGGGTGAAGCTTCCAGTTTGACCGATTAAAAAAAAAGCTGTTATTTACCTTTAATGAGAAGCCAGTCAAAATAATCTATATAGCTGAGGTTACTACTGCTGCATTTACAGTTTGTAAAATGATATTTTCTTTGCATGTTTTATAGGAAATTCATCATCATCAAGAGCACTAATGCATTCCTCACTTTGTGTGCAGAAAACCAATCTCATAACAATTTGGATTGTTTCATTGGAGAGTTTTAAGATCTCAACATGTTCTGACTATTTTGCTCTTTGGGAAACAGTTTGGATGCCATTTTTTTTTTTTCTTTTATCATCAAATTTAAAGTTCCTGAATACTGGGAATACATACTGGCCATCAGCAGCCTCTCTCTCCCAGTAATATCAGTTTTAAACAACCGGATTGATCACATACAGATGGGAGGGGTCGCTGTTTTTTAACTCAGCTCATTGGTTAATGTAACAGGCGGAGGAAGAGAGAGAGAGGGGGAAGCATCCCTCTCTGGGTGTGCAATATATCAAACCTGCTGAGTCACTTTGCTGCATTGGAGCAGCGGCCGCAGCCAATCAGCATCATCCTTTGAGGTCAAAAGTAGACAATAACGAGATTCTGCTGCTGCAGGATTATGTTGATTGGATTGAGAGGTTTCCCTGCTGCGAAGAGTCTGAGATCAGCATCTTATTTTCACCATTTCTCCATATAATCTCTGAAAATTTGTATGTTTTCAGCTCTTTTTTTTTTTTTTTTTTTTGCTTTTTGTAATAGAAAGACCTGTGTGAAAGAGAGTGTGTTAAGTATTTTTTTGGGAAAGAACATGAGAAATTATTACTTGTAAAATAAAAAAAACAACAACTATGTGATGGTATTTTGCATTAAAATAAAATGAAATATAAAGATCCACAACATACTGAATCTCAACTGTTTGCTCTTTATTTCACACTTAAGTCTGCTGATATTTTATGTTTTTCTTATTGTCAACAAATCGCCTGAAAAGACCAAAACTAACAATGAACTGAAATCCAGTAGAACTAAAACTATTCAAAAAGGAAATATTGGATGTTTTACTCCACTTTTTCCACATTTATCTGACCACTACACTTAATATATACTTTGTAAACTGAGCTTTTTGTGCCCAGCTACATGTTTTTACATGAAAATGCATACATGACAATGAGTTTAAGTATATTTTACTGACCGTACTTGTGTACTTCTACTTCAGTAACAGTTTGACTGCAGGATTTTTACTTTTAATGGAATATTTTTATTACCACTTCTACTTAAGGATCTTAGGACTTCTTTTACCACTGGTTGCCAATTCTCCTGTGCTATAGATCTCCATTTCTAGACTAAAAACCATTAAAAACATATTGATACATTCACATACATCATCCTGCTGCTGGAAATACTCACTAACTCTATCAAGAATTTAGAGGGAATTCAGCCTTTTCACAGGATTTGTTGACAACAGAATTAAAATACTGATGTTTAAAGCTCACTTTTTCTGATCTTTATACATGTAGTTATTGTAGAGACTGTACTGTTCAGAAAGGGTTTGCGGGAGGAAAAAAAAAAGGAGGCAGAGAAGCAGAGATTGATTGGTTCCTGTGGTTTATAATTTATTACAGTATGAACACACATATTGCTGCATGTCATCATAAAAACAACACCACATAATGGGAGTGTGTGTGTGCTAACAAGTGTCAGGGTCTGAGGTCTGATCCGAGTGGCTCATTACAACGACCGAGGCACAATAAAAAGGGCACTGCAGGGTGGAGAAAACAACAACAACAACAACAAAAACAACACAGAAGAAACACAGAAGAGAGGTGATTTTGTTCATTATTGGCACACAAATCCGTTTTGAGTGATTAAACTGACATTAACGACCTACCAATTACCTACCGAGACAGGCACACGCATGACCTTTAAGTGACGTTTGAACCCGGTCACATGACACCCATAATGCCCTTCTTCTGACGTCAACGTAAGAAATGTCCTGGGATGAGTTTTGATAGTGCGTCTTAGTTGACTTGGACAACTAATCTAAAATTAAAACCGTACATACCGACAGTTGATATCAATCATTTGTTACTTGACACACAGAGCGAGGCGGGTTACGGTACCGGTTAATTGTACTGTAACGTCGTTATTTGTAACTTCTGATGGCTGGAAAACAAAGAAAAGTGATTTGTCATGGGCTCTGAGCTAAAAAAGTAAAGTTCTTTTGCAGGAAATATCAGGACCTCTACCTGTGGTTACATATATTTACAGTAACTTATCTGCACCTTCATTTGTTCAATACTACAGATACATAACAGTTAATCCCTTGAAGTGCTAGAAATGACAGAGGAAGCACAGAGTCAGATCGTACAAAGACAGGAAATCTTTATATGAAGGGACCTTTTTCGACTAAACGTTTTATCTTCTTCTACACATTTAGGCGTACGTTTAGAGCCCTGCTGATGGCGTTCAAGTGTCTTCCTAAAATCATTGCACCTCCCAAAAAAGGTTTTTACACCTTCATGTGAGAACAGAGAGAAGCATTCGTCCTCCCATTGGTTCAACTGCAAAAAAAAACAAAACTCCCCTGCTGCAGATTAACCAATCAGAGGAGAGGATAAAGCAGGGTTTGGACACAGACATGATGGTGGTGATACTTCCTGCGGCGTTACAGGAGGTGGCAGTGGAAGCGGCCTTTACTGGACCTTGGTGACGGACTCGTGGATGGACTGGGCAACGTAGTCGATGTTCTTGCTGGTCAGGCCGCACATGTTGATGCGACCGCTGGCCATCAGGTACACGTGCTTCTCTTTGATCATGTACTCCACCTGCTTGGCTGTGGGAGGAATCACAACGCGGTGGCCGGTCATTTAGAGGGTAGAAGAAGAACGGATGCTTCGTGTTGTTACAGGGATGGTGTGTATAAATAACTGGATATGGTTTGATGTGTGTGTGTGTGTGTGTGTTTTTTTCCCCACTTACGGTTCAGGCCGGTGAAGCTGAACATGCCGATCTGCTGGGTGATGTGGTCCCAGGTGCCCGGGGTGCCCAGAGCCTGCAGCTTGGTCTTCAGCTGATCCCTCATCAGCAGGACACGGTCTGCCATGGTCTTAACGTTACCCTTCCTACACAGAGGACAAAAGACGGTAAATGAGAATAACTATGATAAAACTTGTGACGAGACGTTCCAGATGAAATTAAGATACTCCTCATCCTTTGGGAACTTTGAGAGCATCAAAATGTGAACACGTCGCTTACGTACGATGTAAAATATACGTAAGGACGTAAAATATAATGTTGGGGCTGTTGGCGGTGCCAGTAGAAAACAAAAGAGTTTATCCTGTGTGGTGGCAATTTTAGACTATTTCATACTCAGCTCAGTACTCAGGCTCAGCTTTGCTTTGAGCTGGACGCTAACATGTTGGCATGCTAACAATAGCGTGTTGGTATACATGTTAACAACTACGAGATGTCAACACGCTAACATTTAGCAGGTCACATTTAGCATGTTAGGATGTTAAAGTTAGCATTTTAACACTGTTAATATGAAATGTTAGCTTTCTGACAAACATTAGCATGTTAATATGCTAATGTTAAGAAGTGTTAGCCTTCTGACAAACATTAGCATGTTAATATGCTAATGTTAAGAAGTGTTAGCCTTCTGACAAACGTTAGCATGTTAATATGCTAATGTTAAGAAGTGTTAGCCTTCTGACAAACGTTAGCATGTTAATTATATTATTATTATTATAATCATGCTGATTATATGAAGAACTGTCAATACATTCAAGGCCAATTAAAAAAAAATCAACTAAAGACGAATCAGCTGTGTGACCACTGAGTCTAGTTTACATTATTAATTTTTAATTGACATTGTGATGTGCTGTTGTGTGTAGCTTTGTATTTTGTATGGTGTGTTCTTTGTGTTTTGTTTGTTTGTTTGTTTGTTTATTTTTTGCTTTGTACTGTTTGTTGTTGTGCTATTGTATGTTTTGATTGTGGTGGACTTCAGATGCAAATTAGCTTCAAGCTAACTCCGGTGCAGTGCATCATTTATGCTTAATACGGCACACTGTCCTGTTCAATAAATCATATCAATAATATTAATAATAATAATAATGATAATAATAATAATAACATGCATTTATTAGTGGAGAATAATAATAATCATCATATTAATAATAATATTACTATATTAATAAAGTTTAGTTATATAAAATGTATCAAACCTAGTGTGCTTTACAAGGTAAAGGAAAAAACACAAATGTCCCAAAATGCAAAAATCACAGCCTCCAACATCACAAAGACGTTTGCTGACTTTGTCCTGATTTCTATCAACAAAGCTGTGCTGAAGGCGAACCTGCCTCGATTTATCAATGTCATGAACCTGGAATGATGTCAAGTCTGTCTTGCACTGAGTGGCTGAAAGCCAGTAGCTAGCAAGTTAGCTCGCTGGTTGAATTTAATATATACCTTTAGACAAGTTCAGATTTGATACACCAGCCTTTCAAAAACACAGCAACCTGTTTAATTCTACAACCGTCTGCTGGAGAGTGGATGAAGTCCATCAACTGCACCGACATACGGCTGTGAGGACTGTTAGGAGAACAGATGACATCAAGAAGACAACATATGGCGCTAACTGGCACTTGCAGTAGTGAGTCATAGCTAAAGCTAACTGGCAGTAAGGAACGTACCATTCTGCGAACAGCTCGGGGCAGTTGAGGGTCTTGCTGACGATGCGTGCTCCCTGAGTTGGCGGGTTGGACCAGGTTGTCCTGACAATCTTCTCCATCTGAGACAGGATGCGGGTCAGGTTGTCTTTGTCCTTAGCGACCACCGTCAGGTTTCCTACTCTCTCATCTGACAACGAGAACGAGAAGAGGGATTATACTCAAATGTATGGAGGCTTTTGAGTTTGTGCAAGTGTGTGTGTGTGTGTGTGTGTGTGTGTGTACTCACTGTACAGGCCGAAGTTTTTGGAGAAGGACTGAGCTACAAAGAGCTCAAAGCCCTGAGAGACAAAGTAGCGGATGGCCCAGGCGTCTCTATCCAGACTGCCAGAGGCGAAGCCCTGATAGGCCGAGTCGAAGAACACAAACAGATTCCTCCTCTAGAAAAAAAAAAAACAGGAGATGAAGAGGAACAAAAGATTAAAAGATGAGTAAAAGCTCCTTCCAACATGTCTTTGAGTAAAAATGAAAAAAAGGCAACTTTAAGGATAAAATGTGGAAATAGTAACAGCAGCGTAAACGTACAAGAACAACATTGTTTTACCTTCATGACCTCTGCGATCTTCTTCCACTCCTCCTGGTTGGGGTCGGTGCCGGTGGGGTTGTGTGCGCAGGCGTGAAGGACAAAGATTGAATGTTCTGGAGCTTTCTGTTAAAGAGAGGAAGAGTTTGAAAGTCACCGGAACGAGTGAAAACAGGAAGAGTGTCAGTCACATGTCACAGTTTATTCAAGGCTTTACTTTGCCTTGAGGCTCTGTTACATCCACTAATTAACTGTTTCCCTCCTGGATCGATGTCTGCCAGCACTTATACTGTCTCTCCTCCTCTTTCAGTCTTGTTAGCTACAGATTTAACAGACGACGTGTCGTTTTGACTGATAAGTAATGAGATTCAATCCTTACCGTTCTTGTAAATGCAGTCACAAGTTTTCTAGGACGGCCTGTTAACTAACTTCTTATTGGCAGAGCTTTTGTTTGTTTGTCGAGTCATCATAAAGTAAAAAACGCTGACATTAAGCAACCTTTACACCTGGCTGTCCTCACCTCCAGGTCATCCAGCAGTCCGGTGAGATCCAGGCCCCTCTTGGCAGCGTCCCAGTAGTGATAAGGCCGGATGTCTTTGAAGCCAGCATCAGCAAACACGCCGTTGTGGTTCTCTGGGAGAAAGACGCACAAAAGATGTTGTTAAAATCTGGCAGGTCAGCGATTCAGGTGTCATGTTACCCTGACTTTCCCAGCTGTTCACTAACCCCAGGTAGGCGCTGAGACGTAGACAGGTGTGGCCGTGTTGTTGACGCCGTTGTACCAGCGACGCAGGAACTCTGCCCCGATCTTCAACGCACCGGTCCCACCCAGACCCTGGCACGCTCCCACCTGAGAGGACAGCAGGAAGGAGACGTGAATAAGAAGAGAAGCTAAAAACCATCATATGTATGTGTGCGTGTTTACATGAGACACACCAGCCTCAGAGTCTCATGTCTCGCGTCTCACCCTGTTCTCCTTGATGGCCGGGCTGTCGTCTCCCAGGGCGACCTTGGAGGCGGCTGAACGGAAGTCAGGCAGGCCGAGGATGGGCAGGTACTCGTGGTTCAGGCTTTCGTCCTCCACGATGAGCCGCTCCACCTTCTTCACCACCGGCAGCACCCAGGGCAGGCAGTCATCAGTACGGTAAGCTGGAGGGGACACAAAGCCACAAAGTATTTTGTCAACAAGCCACAAAGCTGTCTAATAAATATTAACATCAAATTGCAAAACAATAGTGTAATAAAATCCAAGGCAAAAGAAAAGGGAAGAAAAAAAAAACACAATTTACGCAGAAAGTCTGTAAAAACACACTACAATAACAGGCTAAATATTCAGTAATGTATTGACATGACTAAATATATTTTTCTCTTAATTGTCAACTAATAACACAACAGTAAAATAAACCAAATATCTTTACTATGCTCCTGTACTTTGACTTCCTTTTGCTACTTGTTTTCATGTCATATTGCCCAAACTACAGCCCGATTTCTCAAGACTGTAAGTCTCAATGAACTATTTTAGTCTCTGGAACAAGGTTTATTTTTACTTTTATTTCAAAGAATGCAGCCTAAATATACACATAACAAAACAATCTGAAACAATAAGGTAGAGAGACACAGAGTGAAGTGAGAGAAAGAAAACAGTACTATTTAATTGAATGAAATGTGACACTGAAGGTCACCTTTACTAGCCAGACTAAACTAAGTGTACGCATGTGCGTGTGTGTGCGTGTGTGTGTTGCTCATATTTGACTCCTGAAGAACTCGTGCTCAGTCATACTGATATAATATGGAAGCCTGCATCAGTGCTGTATCAAATATCAGGCCTTCAACACAGCTGTGGACGACTACTATGGATGACAGAGAAGACGCACTTGAAAAGGTCAGAGATAAGAAGGTTTGTTATTTTGGATCTGTGGATCACCTGGAGGAAATATTTGGTGGATGTGAAAATACTTTAACAGAGTAAGGAAAGAAATTTAAAAAAATTGAGGGTGACATCAATTATAAATAAAGACTCCCAAGTCAGAGTCCAGAGTCAAAATGGTAAAGCACCCTGGCTGTGTACCAGAGACCGGCGATGGAGAATTTTGTGACCCTAAAACATGGGTGAGGCTCTCTGCAGTCTGCTCAGTGTTCCCAGACCAGCTGGTTCACCGCACTTAGATATGTTTTGGCATCAAGGTTAAAAAAATAGACAAGATGAACTTTCATTATCTTGTGGGAGACAGTTAGGTCACTACAGTGACAAAAAAAGAGGAAAAAACAATACTCCTGTCCAGATTTCCAGACTAACAGATGTTTGTGTACAGATTCTTGTGAAAAGCACATATGCAGGGTATGCGCATACAAAGATTAGTAGCTGTTTACATCATAAATACTACGGTAGTAAGAGTTTATTATCTGAAATGGTATTTTGCCTACTTTTGACTGAGATAACTGAATATACTGTTGAGTCGTTTTTATCAAAGGGAAACTCTGGTGATTTTACTGCATATGTGAAAAAAAAGTAATATAAAGCCTTTTGTGGCTCCAGAGGGAGCTGCACAGAATCTGATAAATTGACTCAAGTGATGTCACTTGACTCAGCGTCTGCTGGGGCTGAAGGGGTCTGAGGCTGCTATATTAGCTGCTGCAGGCATAAAACACCAGAATCTCTGACCAAACTGTCGGCGGCTGGGTTGCATTGTGGGTAATGTAGGCATCAGGTTGTGAAAAGGAAGTAGAATGCATGGAAAAATAAGGACAATAACTCTGATTTTGCTGCATAAGTTTTGATATTTTTTGTACAGTTGATTATAAGAGTGAAATGCTACATCGATAGAGAACTCTTCTATTATAATACTGATTTCATGATGTGTTACGACATAGTTTAGGGTACTTTGGTTACTGTAATGTTGAGATAAAGCTCAAATTCTTTAAACTCATACAATTTCTGTAGAAATGTTGAATGAACTTATTAAAGTAAATAATGAATTCTTTTCTGTTTGCTTATTTTAATTTAGTTTAGTTGATATTATGAGAAGCAAGACCTGACGTCACATGTAACCTCGACCAGTACAACCAGTTCTAGTCTGGTGAGGATGAGTTCACCTCAACCTTACAACACTACTCTGACATATTCAAGGCCTTTGTTATAAGTTGTAGTTGTACAGCCTCAGCCTTCAAAAGGCACAGTAATACCATATCAATATTACAAATGTTAGTTTCTCTGTCATCCTGCAAAGGCATTAATGAAAGATAACATCATCCCTGCACCTGTCACACAATGCAACGAGCACAGTTTGTCTCTGACATCCGCCAAACAAGCAGAACTGGCGAGTTTAGATGTTAAACATGAGGTCTTCATGTGACAGAAATGACAAGACAATATGTCAGAAGTTAGACAATAGCCCTATTACTGAGGAAATGATGCGTTCAAGGGCACGTGAGACAGTGCAGGAAGTCTGTCTTTTACAACATAACAATATGATTCTCTTTAAATGAGAGGAGCTTGAAGGGTAAAAGGTGAAACAACAGTCACAAGACGAGGTACTGCTTCCATAAAAGTGTCGTTTCATTCAGTATGGCTGTAGCATTTACTGTGCGCTGTGTTGACAGAAATAATGAAACTGTAAACATGAAGCCTGAACCAGCTCGTTAGCTTCACTGCTAGCTTGAAGCGAAGGTCAAATCAAAGAAATGCTTGTGTTGGATGGTGTAACACCAGCACCGCTCAGACAGGGTCGCGCATGACTAAATTACTGACTGATAGAGCGATGCAGGACAGCGCTTGCTGGGCTGACTCAGTGCCAGAGCAGAGGAAAGCTAACGTAGCATTAGCATTAGCGTTAGCATTAGCGTTAGCATTAGCATTAGCAGACAACGATCAAATCTTACCTCCAACACCAAGGTTCACTTTCTGCGGGTGGGTGTCCTCCCTGAAGTCAGCGGTCAGCTTGAAGACGGCTACCGGCGGGGCCTGAGGGACATCGCTAAATACGGACATGGCTCGGGGCAAAGCGGATGATCCCGGTGCAGTGCGAGAGGAGGAGACGGGGGTACAGGGTGCGTGCAGCGGCAGGTAGAGAGGGAGACGGGCCGGGTTCACCTTCAGCCCGGCAGGCTCAGGACATACAGAGATAGGCGTCAATCCGCTAGCCAATGGGATGGCGCGTAACGCTGACGTAACTCTGAGAGCCAATGAGAACACAGCAACTGAAATATTATATTTTTTATTTATTCAATATAAAATCAGTTCAATCGTTGTTTATAATTTAGATGGCTCTGTATGTATTTTAAATTTTAAATATATTATATTTACAGTAAATAGTAGTAGCAGTAATAGCAGTGGTGTAAAGTACATTTACGCATGCACTGTACTTACAATTTTTACGTACTTGTACTTTACTTGAGTATTTCCATGTGATGCTACTTTATACTTCCACTCCAATACATTTATTTGACAGCTTTAGTTACTTTTCAGATGAAGATTTGATACACTGGATAATATAACAAGCTTTTAAAATACAACACATTGTTAAAGATCAAACCAGTGGTTTCCAACCTTTTTGGCTTTTAACATCTTACAAGAAGCAGCGTATAGTGAGTTGTTAACCAAAATAGTGATTTTCCCCCTAAACTTCTCACATGGTTTCATCTCAATAAATGTTCAAATGATCCCATATTTTACCAAAAACACTGATGCTTCAGTATTAATAATCTAATGATGTCATATATGATAATATATCAGTCAGAGGGACAAAATTAGCACTTTTACTTGCATACTTTAAGTACATTTTACTTAAACTTTATGTACTTTTACTCAAGTAGGATTTTTCATGCAGGATTTTTACAGGACTTACATTGCTATATTAATACTTACTAATACTTACTAAATACTAAAAGTAGTAAAGTAAAAGTAGAGGATCTGAGTACTTCCACCACTGAGTAATAGTAGTAGTTGTATAGTGGTAAAATAATAAGAATGTGAATAATTATATTCTCTGTGTGATATCATATAAGAAAAAAACTAATCAATTAAACAATAAGAAAAAATAATTAAATATTAAATACAAAGACAGACTAATGTGACACCCATCTCCCTTATGGCTTCATTTATGGCACTAATTAAGACCTGTAATAGAGTTTTGCCACATATTTTATTATCATCTAGGCTATAATTACATAAATGAATGCCTTTCAGAAAATGAAATGATTATAGCTCGTGTAGCTGTTCATGTAGATGATGATAACTGCCTGGAAGTTATAGCTTAGCCCACGTTTTACTGACATCTCAACATTGTATTTTTTTGTAATGCCCATGTTAACAAAAACAACAAAAAGCTTTTTCTACCAACACAGAGCACATGCAGCACAACATGCACAATATACAAAATAAAAATGCTGTGTATGAGAGTGTGTGAATAGTATATACACAGCGTAAGAGCCAGAATGAATGATATCACAGTAATCCAGCGGCTGTTTCTGTCTCTTGGGAACTGGCATCATTGCTTTACACAAACATCCAGCGATAAGAATTAAGTGGTTTAGATAAACTATCAAAACCATCACAGTGGAGCATTTTAGTGACTATCCAGCAGCATGCAGCGAACCTCCGCTCTGCCACAAGATGTCAGTGTGACCATGCAGAGGAAAGTGCACAGTCACAATGACTACAAGTTCTCCTTCAGTTCACTTCAATCCAAACATGGTTTAACCATAAAAAAGCAATTCAAGGATGTAATCTTGTGACAGTTCTGCTATTTTCTGATGTTTAAGAAAAAACAATAAATTAATTAACTGAGATAATAATCTGCAGATTGATCAAGAATGAAAATGATTTCTAGTTGCAGTCCTAATTGTATGATTGCATGTAAACAGCATCGTTTACATGCAAGCTGATTAGTGGAGCTAATTTAATCAAATTTTGTTGGGTAGTTTAATCCATTAAAATGCATATTTCATTAATTTATGTTTTGAATGAAAAGATGGAAGTATAGTAACAAAAAGAGGGACTTTGGCACTAAAAAACACTAAAAATCACAACAAAATACATCAACAAAGACACACTACAAGCAAGTAAACACAAAATCCAGTGAAGATGCAACACTGAATGAATGCACTAAGTCTCCCCACTGTGCATCGCTGCATGCTAAAAAAAAAAATGGCATTTTAAATTTGCACGATTATAAAAACATTGATCTCTCTCTCACGCACATACACACAAGAGAGCCGTGTGCAGACTCACTCTTCTCATCCTTGTCTCTGCTGTTAGGGGAAACTTTGTGCAAACATCCAGGTGTGTTTCTCTTCTCCTCTTCCTCTCTCTTCCTCTCTCTCTCTCTCTCTCTCTCTCTCTCTCTCTCTCTCTCTGTCTCATGTGTTTGATCTGAAGTGTTTGATGAATAGCCTCGGCTTCACTTCTGTATAGCCTCCACTTCCAGCCCTCCTGCAGCTAAAGTAGCATGTTTTTGTGTCAGTGAAGTGTGACTCTCTGACACACACACACACACACACACACACACACACACACACACTCCTAACATTTCTTTTCATTTACTAATAACCTAATTGCAATTGTAAAATCAATCCAAAATCCACATTGTAGGCTAAATTAAGTCAGACTGAACGGACCTCACTTCTCAAAAAAAAAACTCCAAATGGTTTTCACAAGCAGTACATGAATACACACTCACACACACACTCACACACTCACACACACACACGTGGCACTTCACACATCACACAGTTCTCCCGCTGTTACCCTCTCACTCTGTCATTCTCAGAGATGATGAGGCCTCCTCCTCTCTTCCACTCCTTTCCTTTTTCCTTTCCCTCTCCAGAAACACTCCGGTGAACCGTCAACAGTGTTGAATTTCAAAGGGGCGAGAGGCTAATGCTCCTGGATGAAGCTGATTGAGTCAATTTGTCGACATGATGGACGTTCCGCGGCCTCGGCTCCCGCTCTCCCGCTGACTGCAGGCTACAGAGGATTTTCAGGACATTTTTCAGGAGTGTAAAAAAAAAAATAAGATGTTTTACTGCTTAGTGAGAGGTGGAGGGGACCAAACCTTGATTTGACAGGTTAGAATGTGAACCAGGTTTTTTTTTTTGCCCAGTGCATTTTCAATTTGACCACTGGGAGCATCTACTGCACACTACATCCCATGAATCCAGATCCATTCCCAATACGGGAAAACTAACAGTGCAGACAAACAACAAATTTACAAGGTCAATTCACCAAAATGACAAAAAAACACCTTTTGTCTTGCTGCTAGAGGTACACGGTCATGCAGGTAATTAGGTTTTATCTGTTTAGATCTTGCATTTCCATCACAGATCCAGCCTCCCTGCACAGTGGCCTGCAGCCGTACTACATATAGTAATGCAGCACGTAGTAGCGACAGATAATGCTCAATATGTTTGTCTACTTCCAACATTTTAAAACTTTTGATTCATCTTCACTGTTCTCCTTGCAATCGGCAACAGACACGGATGGAACCAGAGTCTGATTGATTGCCACGATATCCTCACACTGAACCTTCTCTCTGAGAGCTTTACTCTGGTCTCCACTTCAAGTTAGCTCATAATTTAAGAGTCAGGTCAGGGATTGAACCTAAAAAAATCTCCAGAATTAGAGCCAGTAGTGGACGAAGTTGCCTGTATAGTTCAGCTGAAATCCCCAGTTGATCCGATCCGCCATGAAAAGACCAAAAATGTCAGTTTTGTCGTCAAATTTCTTGACAGAAACAGCGTCCGGACCCCCCTCACATCCACATGATGAGTTCCAGCTTCTAGAAGGACCAGAGCTGCCCGATGCAGACTGAACCACTACTCTTACTCATTTCTTCCTGTCTGTATCAAGACTCTAAACACCATGAAATGAAGGATGCCATTAACCACATGTTTATGATGAACAGATGAATGTGTGGGTGACTAATATGTGTCTCATGCTGTTGGTTTTATTTTCTTGGTTATCATGCTACTGGTAGGGATGTGCTCAAATACAAATACAATATTTGGCAAAGCACAAATAGTGGTTTTTTTTTAATGAATATTTGTTTCATACAAATATTTTAAAATATATATATTTTCAGGAAGAAAAATAAACCATGTCAAATACCACAGTGCAGGTTGGTTACATCACTATCTCAGTGTCTCTCCTCTGCTCCGCTGTGACGTCTATCAGTAGGTCTCAGTGAGGGGAGTCACATCCACCTGCTAGATGACGCACATTTCCTAATTCGGACATCACTCCCGGAGTTGGGATTGTTCCCCAGAGATAAAGCTGAACTACTGACACACGCTTCATGAACGCTTATTGTAACACTTTAATTATCTAAAATTAAAAGCGTAATAAAAACAAAAACAGGATTTTTAAGCCTCTGTCCACTTTTATTAGAATACAAATACCAATAATGTTGCTGCCTCAACAAATACAGATACAAATACAAATACTGGGATCTCTGCACATCCCTAGCTACTGTTATTGATGCTGTTGTACTTAACTGTACTTATGTATACTTTCCAGCTCTTCTTAAAACCTTTAGATATGAGTTTAGAAACATCAGAGCAAAGCATAACACCACAATAATTTTACTGTTGATATAGTAGAGGCAAAAACTAGACCTTCTTCCAAGGCAGGTGTACAAAATCAGCCAAACATTACAAAGTCCTACACTATACCAGTTAAGTGTAAAAGGAGAAATCACATCCATCATTCAAGCAGTCATCCCATCTGAAACGCATGCGGCCGTAGCAAGTTAAAGTAGGCAGAACTGAGAATTTATGATATACATTATGTGAACGCAGAATGAAAGTAAATTCATTGTTTAATATATAGCTCCATGACTATAACACTAGAATGTCCCGCTGCACTTGAATGGTCCACTAGATACAGAAGTATTTGGAAACCAAAACCCATACAGACCTGGCAATGATAATAATAATAATTAGTCAAAGATAATCTGATTTCCTTCAGCTGGAAAAACAAAATCTGCTCCGGCTGCTTGTTCTCAGTCATCACCTGTTCTCCTGCGCCAAGGCCCTCTGAACGGCACTGATTTGCGTGTGTGTGTGTGTGTGTGTGTGTGTGTGTGTGTGTGTGTGTGTGTGTGTTTAACAAGGGCATATAGAGGGCAAAGCACCTGCATGATGACTCTCATACTGTTCCCACTCGTCCAGCACACACCATCTCCCTCCAAAACCTTCTTTCAAGCTCCAGTTGTTTTCATTCCTCTCCATGTTTCATGTGTGAAACATCTGAGGAATGAGAAGAAAACTCTCAGTGTGTATGTATCTGTGTGTGTGTGTGTGTGTGGAAGAGTAAAAGAAGAGTAAAAGAAGGATCTAATGTGTCCTTTTATGTACGTCAGCCACTGTACGTCTGTATTAAGCTATGAGCATGTTTTCTATAGAGGCTGTTCAGCGCCTATAGGGGAGGTCTGGGTACGGGGGTGTCGGTGGGTGTTTGGTGGTGGTGGGGGTGGGGGGGGTCAGAGGGATTCATTGTCAGGTCAGTAATTATCAGATTTGCCGAGGCACCAGCAGGAGCAGGACACACACACACACACACCTTAAGCCGCCCCGGGCCAGCTGAGGCGAAGCTAAGAGAGGAGAGCCGTCAGTGGGACGAGTTGACAGGTCAACCGCCCGGGGGAGACGATAGCCAGCGCTGCTCTGACAGCTGCTTAGTGGGAGATTCTGCCTGCTCATGCTCAGAAACACACACACACACACACACACACACATACAAACACACACTTTAACAAGCTCTGACATAAAGACGCAGAAAAATGCATTTACACATCATTTCCTACACATGGAAAATCCACAAGAACACCCAGCAGCTGCAGAGCACAAACAAACAAAGCTACACGTGTACTTCCATATAAAAACAGCTGCAGAAACATGCTGTTTATCCTCCCGCGGTTCAAATGATTTCATCACAGTCTACATGGAAAGCAGAGGAGAGAAAACAGATCAGCGTGGAAGGAAAGTGAATCATCATGCAGTGTGATTCAGCCGACTATTTCTGTGGAACTCCCATCACTTCCAATGAAATTTGCTCCTGGTGTGTAAAGGCCTATTCATCGATACAGCTCAGACACTGTTTGTCTTAAAGTTAATGTAATAATGCAAGGAGTCAATTCTGAGTGTGCGTTACACATAGTGGGTTAGTTTAAACGCACTATAGCAGACAAGGTGAGTGGTCATAGTAGATTTAAAGGACAAGTTCACAGTTTTTCTGCCGTAAATCAACAATCAGGAGCCCAAATGAACATCGAAACATGTTTTTTCTTGCTGTAATCATTCCTCCTGTTCATACTGACCATTACAGGATCCCTTCATAATGCACTTACAATGTAAGTGATGCAGGGTAAAATCCACAGTCCTCCTTCTGTGCAAAAATGTATTTGAAAGTTTATTTGAAGACAATGTGAGGCTTCAGCTAATGAATCAAATCAAATCAACATCTTTCAAAGTTGTTTATTAGTTCCTGGTTTTTGTTATAAATCCTTCCACTTCAGCTGAACAGGAAAACACTGTTGTGTCGAAACACAAAGCAGGATTTTTTTTTCACTAAAAAGATTTTAATTGTGGACGATATCCACTTTATTTGACTAACTCAGCCTGCTGAAGCCTCATATTATCTACAGATAAACGTTTAAATATATTTTTTGATTTTTTTTAACCCCCGTCACTTAGATTGAAAACACTTTTGTGTAAGATGAGGATTCCTTACTGTGGTGGCATCTGGTTGAAGACAGCTGTGCACGCCACTTACATAATATACACACAAATATTATACACAGCACAGTTAGCTTTAGCTCATGTTGAAAACTCTATATCCTCTGCTGAATGTGATTTAACAATGATACTAATTGAACCATCGGTAAACTATCTTTTTGAAGGGAACCTCTAACTCTCCGCAGGGGCCCCGTGTGTCCGTGGCCGTCACTGTGGACGTGGTTTGGCATTGACAGTTAATGGGGTGTGGTGTGTCAGTGAGCTATAGGTCTCATTTCCTTCTCTGTCAGACTTGTGCGCACAACAACTTGTCAACACGGTAATTTACACCGCTAAGCCGAGATCAAGACCTTACAGAAAGTGTAGGTTGAGCTCTGTGTGTGTGTGTGTGTGTGTGTGTGTGTGTGTTAGCGTGCACGCCTCTCTACTCTATATACTGTATGTCTGAGCACATGCACGCCGAGCTCTGCCTCTCTGCCTTCTTGTCTGTGTTGAGTCTGGGTGATCCCTGACAGGAAGTGATCCGTGTTGCTGTGTACACATCAACAAACAGGACCTGCATGTGTCTGTGAGGAGGAGAAGGGAGGAGGGAGGAGGGAGGAGGTGGAGGACAGGGTCAAGGGTCAGGGTGGGGAGGAGAATGTTGACTGACGCCCTTTACCAGCAGCGTGTCTGCTGTTTGTTTGGCCAGAGGCCTGTCCTGTCATCAACATCTCAGCCTGGCAGCGGAGGGGAGGCGAGACGGAAAGAGAGCGCTTGAAGACAACACAGAAGATGTGTTGTTGGGTGGGGGGGGGGTAGGTGGGTGGGGGTGGAGGGGCTTTAAGTTAAAGAAGTGATTTTGTTAACTGAAGGTTGCCAGTTTGAATCCCCTTACAGGCAGGAGCAGTTTGGTTGGGGGGAAACTTAATGATCTCCTTGAAGGTTCGGTCTGGGAGGCAATTAGTTGTAGTGATTACCTTTTGATTCCTTGTTGCTGTCAGTAAGTTGGATCACTGCACCACCACTGCAAAAGCCCATTAAAAGTCTTGATTTAAAGGAAGGGTTCGCAATTTTTCAAGTCTGTCTTAAAACAAACATACTGACCATTAGAAGATCCCTTCATAATGCACTTACACTGTAATGATGTAATGATAGAGGACAAAATTCACAAGCCTCATTCTGTGCAAAAAAGTATTTAAAAGTTTATCTGAAGCTAAAATCAAGTAGATATCTTTCAACGTTACAGTCTTTTTAGCGCCAAAGTCCCTCTTTTTGTTATTATTACTTCCACCACAGCTCAACAGGGAAACACTGTCCGAGGAAACACAAAACTAACTAACTCAGACTCAGACTCAAAAAATGCATTTTTGCACTAAATGACTGTGTGGATTTTGGCCCCCATCACTTACACTGAAAGCACATTTTAAGAGGATCTTTTAACAGCCTGTATGAACAGGAGGAATTATTACAGCGAGGAAAACCTCTTTCACTATTCATATGGGCATCTGACTGTGGTTTTAAGACACATTTGATAAATTGTGAACCTTTCCTTTAAATAAGATAACAGAGGGAAACATCAACATGGGATCCTGAACCACACAGCCACTTCAGGTTCTCATGTTCTTCGACTCTGCAAAATAATACTGTGACATGAAAGTTAGACATCAGGAACAAAACACTTAAAAAAGCAGTTACCTCAAACATTAAAGTTGCATTTTAAAATAACAATCATATTCATCATCATCATCATAAAATGCTACTCTGACAGCTAAACTTCCACTGTTCCTCGTCCATGCAGACTACTGTAGTATCCCTGAAGAACCGTGTGGTGGGCAGCATCCTCCCTCTGCTGATTGATGGCTTTATTGTTGCTATGCCAGACAGCTGCTGTCAAGGTTTCCGAGCTGCAAGACGGGTCCGAGTCTGGGAACAGTCGGCTCCTATTTTTGGGTTTTCAGGGCCACTTTCTTTTGGGGGGGGGAGCTGACAAGGCCTCGCCAGCAGCTGATAGGAATTGGATCACGTGTGTGTGTGCGTGTGTGTGTGTGTGTGTGTGTGTGTGTGTGTGTGTCTCCTAAACGTTCAACACTGAGAAACAGCATCTCTTTCAGCGTCAAGAGGATGATGCAGCTTCTCCCCACTAGAGGGCGACTCTGTTTTCAACACACTGCAGAAGAGAAGACAAAGTAGAAGCTTTTAAAAGGTAGAATGAAGATTATTAAAGGTCATGAATGATGGAAAATGAACATTTTAATACTTAAAGAAGTTTAACAAGTAGTTGGAGGAAGATTGAGTTTTTGCCTTACTCTAAATTCAGTATTTCTGTTATGTAAAATCCATTTCTCAGTATAAAATTCCTACTATTTTGTAAATTTTTAATTAATATCAGAAGCATATTTCACACATGTTTTTCAAATGGCCTCAGACTACCTCATCAACTCAGTTAGTACTCAGAACTTAACTTTAGGGAGTGCTTACACATCAAATAAATAACCATATAATACAAAATATAATAAAAAGACAACAAGAAAAAGGAAACAATTACAGAAAAATGTCATTTCTACAAACCCCGTACCATACATGCATCACCTGCACGAATCTCACAAGTCATGGAAATAATTAACAGATCAGATAAAATTTTGTCCTCAAGTAAGATTATAAAAAAAAAAAAAAGTACAGTATATGCAACAAACGACAGAAAAAATTATCATTAGTTTAAAAATCTACTGAAGTTCATTTTAGTTTCTGGTTAAATTTCAAAAGATATCAGAGAAATGTGTATAAACTGACACATCTATAATATTTCCATCTGATGGAATAATGCAGCCATAAAAAAACACAAAAAAAAAACATGAAGTCTTTGTGTCTTTTAATATTTTATTTAAACATCATAAACAGCAGCTTCAATCAAGAGTTGTACAGAATATACTTGAAGTCAGACCGTGTGATATTTCTTATCTTTAAGGGGGGAGAAGGATGAACGTCACATACTACACATTACGCCACATGATGATACTAAACTGTAAATGTGAACCACTAACTGGGACCAGTAGCTACGAGTCTGCGGAGAGTGATGGTGTCCTGCTGGTGTCGGTTTACCACACGAGTCAAAGGTGAATGTCTTGTTTTGCCTCAGAGACCTTGAAGCCTGATGTGCTGCGTCCGCCAAGCATCAGACCGAGCTGCAGCTGCAAGTGTGTATGTGTGTGTGTGTGTCTGCAGTGCATCTGTGTGCACCATCTTATGTGTGTGTGTGTGTGTGTGTGTGTGTGTGTGTGTGTGTGTGTGTGTGTGTTTACGCAAGACATGCTGACTCCAGAATACCCATTTATTTTTTATGTGTAGTTTACTGTCCCCAAACATCGCGGGGGGAAAAGCATTTCTTGTCCAAAAAACTGCATTCCAGGCCCAAAGCTCGGCTCTGCGGCTCTTTATTTACAGCGTTGGCGTGTGATGGAGGAGCCACGCGGTCTCTCCCAATAACAGATTGTCATTTTGACGGCGATGCCACAGGGGGAGAGAGCAACAGCCCAAGTCCATCCCTCTGAAACGCTGTTTACTCCCTGGAAGGTCACAAGGCCGCATCACAGCACAGGGACACACACTTCCATGCACGCATATACACACACACACACACACACACATACACAAAATAACACGCCATGAAAACTTTGTATTTTTAACATGCAGAGTCATGATCATGTTCAATGTGGAATCCTTATTTTTCTCATTAAATAACAATGATTGAAGCTTCTAACATTATTATTTAAGCAAGAAAAAAAAAAAACAGAAAAAAGGAAATATAAGTTATCAATCATCATTTGCTGTCACGGTTCATTATTCTGTGTATTTCAGCCTTCAGCAGTGAGGATATATGGGAGTTTTAAAGTGCCATTGTAGCACAATCAATCACAAACAACATGTGGTCTATAGATAGATTTGTGTAAACGTACAGTCATTAGAAACATGCTGATACACCCACATACACACGTTTGCACAGCAAGACGACTTCCTTTCACATGAATTATAGCCACTCCACAATAGCTCCAATAATAGTTTCCCATCTCTGCGCTGGTGACAGCGGCGACCCCTCCCTGACCTTTCGGTTCTGGTCGCAGGGGGCTCTCGACATAGCTTCTGGTTTCATTCATACCAACGAGGCAGTAAACAGACGGGACTTTAAGGAAGTTTAAAACCGGAGCTGCAGGACGCCACCTGTTAGGACAAGTAAAGAAAAAAGGGAATTTTGGCATTTAAAAAATGTTTTCAGGGTTTAATAACAACAGTAATATTAACAGATAGCCTATTTTTATATTAACAATGGATCAAATGACTGTATGTGATATTATATAATTATCACCCAACTCTGCAGTGTTTTAGCGTCTTTCAGCTCTTTGTTTTGGTTTTCCAGCCCACAACTTTACTGTTTTGGGTCACTCTCACTGCTCTTATGGCACTGTTTTGAAATTAAGTTGAAAAAAGTTCTAATAAATCACCTATTCGCCGTCTGTCCGAAGCCACGTGTTAGTCGGTGAATAATATTTAGGATGAATAGCAAAGAAAAGACATTTTGCTTATTGAAAGATGTTGATATGATGCAACAACAACACCGAAACCCTGTTTTAGTATCAAGCAAAATGAAAGGATCAAGTTTCAAGTCCATCTTTTATCAATAACAGATCAATGACTACAGTATGTGTAATGTGAAAGGTGTTACTCATAGAAAATTATCACTCTGCCCAGCTCTATGTTGCATTTTATCATCTTTTACACCGTGCTACTTTACTTTTATGGTTGACTCTCATTGTTTTCATCAATTTCCTTTATAGCAGCATCAGGCGACAGACAATATAGCAACTAGCTGGTAAAGGAAGCCGAACGTTTAAGCAGCCAGAGAACCAGATATTTTTCTCAGGAGTTGGTTGAGAACAAACCAGAGCGAAGAGGAGAGAGAATATTGGACTCATGTTCACCAAGTGGACAGAAATATGACTCAAGATGAATAATAATGTTCTACTGTTTAATAACATGTTTGCCATCTGAACTTTATAAGGTGATAACATATTAATGCTACACTTAGAGCCCAGAGTGACATATGTGTGCTGAAATAGTATAAATGATCCCAAGCATGTTTTCAATGGTACTAATATCATAATTCTCCATATTTTACTATGCAAATCTTCACTTTGTGTAAAAACACAGCCAGAGCTGACTATTTCCGGCAGTCTGAGGTTGGACAAATCAAGCGGATATCTTTCAAAGTATCTTTGTTTTCCTTCCTGATCAGTAGAAGAGGGAAATTCATTCTAAAAAAGAGTTTAACTTTGGAAAATAACCACTTGATTTGACGAAATAGAGCTTTACTGAACTCTGAAAAGCATTTTTGTCCCCCATCTCTTCCTTTGCTGACATGTTGGGAAGAGATCAGGAGCAGTAAGGAGGAAAGATTAAGGCCACTAGTAATGCTTTCAATGAACACATGGGTATTTGTGATGCGTCATGTGATAAGACAGACTTTAAAAAATTGTTAAGAAAACCTTTTTTTTTTGTGCTTTACTTGTGCTGCTGACATTGAACTCACCCCTTGAATTACAGGCTTGGAAATGACGTATGAAAGAGCAGGATAACACCCACTGTGTCAGGATAACTGTTATAAGTGGTCACGTTTGATTCACTGGAACACCGACATTCAAAATGATCAATATTTATAAACTTCAGAATCAACCATAAACTAACCACAGACCATATCACTGTCCTCTCACAAGTGGATTTAACGCTGTGTACACTGGATATGTACACACAACTGATCGTTTTGGTTCTGTTTATCTTGGACTGTTGTCACGAGTTGATTCGCCGCTTGCAGTTTGAGGTGCTAAATGGGAGTTTATAGAAAATACAATCTACTCTATCTTAATTGTATTTACCGCTATAGAGCTGTAATTTAGCATGTTGAGCAAATGATAATATTTATAATTGACCTGTTTTTATAACACAATGACTAGAACAAGAGTGAAATATTGCTAAATTTAAAGAAAAATTCACATTAAGGCTTTGTATTTCTATCTGCTTCCCTCCTTTTCACACAACAACGAGCGAGCAAATAGTTTTATGCTCAGTCCAAAGTTGATTTTCCATTCAAATCTACACCATCAGAAATAGTGAATCATAGATTAAAGATCAGAATAACTTCTTTTGTGTGTGTGGAACAAGTGTGGAGGGAAATCAGGGTTCATCACAAACATTAAACGCATTATTTGACCTCAAAAAGCCTGATATGAAACCACAAGAGTGAGCTTTATGTTATCTGACCTGCAAGTTTCCTCTTTCTTCATCCTTTATGTCATTGTATATCTGTATGGATCCAGATTGTTTTTAAAGCTGTGTTTTTTGCTATTTTCCCCACGTATGTTTAGGTTTTTATGAATGTTTTATTGGTTTGAAATACACACTGTAATAAACAGATTCAACCGTGGGACCAGATTTTTTTCAACACTATTTATTCGGGGGGTTGATGTTGTACAGACACAGTCAAAATACAGCCTGTTATGTTTTAAATATAAAATAAAAATATTAAATTAAGTATACAAACTTTAAACAGTATATAAAACCGTCTTAGGTTTGTATCAGATGACAGATGCCATAATTCTCAGAGTTGCAGCAGCTTGTGTTAATACTGATTTGGCAGAAAAAATACCCATAAACCTAAATATTACACTCGAAATGTAACTGATATCTTATCAGCACACAATGAACAGCGGACAAATCTGTTCAGATCGGCCAAATTATGCGTCTGTCTGTGTTGTTCATCTTGTAAGTTTATAAGATGTTATGAGGTCATATTTATCAGGGTTTACATGAGCTTTGTGTTTACATTGTTATCTGCTGTTAGATTTATGAAGAGTCGTGTAAAGGATCAGATGTCATCTATAAAAGGGAAAACTTCAGCGTTCATCAGGGGGTCAGATATTTTTGTTGGATTTAGTTGTTCACCACTCATGTAAACTATCATGTTTAAATGTACTACAATGTAAAAAATAATACTTCACTATGCTGCTGTAAAAAATGTTGGTTAAATAAAAATTAAAAAGTACTTCAAGTATGAAAAGTAAAGGTACTCAAAATGCACTCATAATAACATCTTTCAGTGTCAAATTATTACATATCATAATATGCATGTGATGATTATGTGTGTATATGTATTTTAATGCTGTAGTGAGTCAAGGTGGAGCTAATATTTTATCTACTTTACATATTGTTGGATAATTTAATCTGTGACAATGTTTATTTTATAAGATGATCATGAGTTTTTTTTTCATAATTTATAAATTAATATGGAAATAACTAATAATTACAGCTGACATATTAATCTAGTGGATTTAAAAGTGAAATATTTTTCCTCTGAGTGAAAAGTCAAGTACAAATACCTCAAACTTGTACTCAAGTCTGGTACTTAGATATGTTTCACCACTGTTAATCTGCAGTAATAAAAGAGGCTCGTGAGACAATCTGACGTCATAAAAGTGTATTTTTGGCACAAAATGCTGGTTGAGTGAAATTACATTTGATTTACAAATTGTAAAATTATAGATACTTTACAAGTATTTTATGTCACAAATTGATCTTTTTTTTAATCAGTGAAGCTTAATATGTCATGAAAATTTATATTTTTTCTTTTGCCTGAATTTCAAAAATACAATATTGGAAAAATTAACTATAATTACATTATACATTTTCTAATTGCTTGATCTTAATCAGCAGCACAGTCAGCTTTAAAGTATAAAAAGTGACACACAATTAGTCAACAAAAAATCTATCTGTGGCTATTTTGGTGATTAATTTCTTATTTAAATCAAACATTTGCTGGTTCCAGTTTCTCAGTGTAAAGATTGGTTTTGTTTTGTTTTTTCAAATTTTTCATTGTAATTCACTGTAAATTGAATATATTTGTGTTTTCCTAGTTGGTCTGACTAAAGATGTAATCTGAAGATGTGACATTGGACAAATTATGATGGGCTATTTTTCTTTATTTTCTGACATTTTATAGCCAAAACAATTGATCAAAAGAAAATAATTGACAGTAAATGATGATGAAAATCATTCTTAGCTGCACCCGTACACTCTGCCCCTCAAAATGTGTTTTCTGTAGTTGATTTTTGCACCACAGCATCTTGTTACATACAGTAAAATGCACTTTAATGCACAATATGCAGCGTGTGACACTCAGCACCTCATATAGGGGGAAGAAATAAAGTCTTGATCTTGAGAGCAGCAGCACAAACAGCCTTACTGCTATCAACACTACAGCTTTCTTGACCTCTCCATGCATCTTCATCACACACACACACCTGCTAGCTGTGAGTGTCTGTTAGGTCCTCAGGGGGGTTTTGCGGTTTCCCACATCCTGCGACAGCTGAGCTAGTCCCAGTTGCCCCGAGACGGACTGAAGCTCGGTTCAGAGGAGAGGAAATGTCGTGACATTTATCTCCTCCAGCAGAGAGTCGACGGGGAAATGATCCATTAAACAGAAGGAAGAGCTGAGAGAGACTAGACATCAGAGGCGTGAGATTTCATTCCCAGATGTGGAGAGGTGTGTTCGGTTTTTTAATGCAATCGGATATTTTACTAATGACAGAATTTGTCATGTGGAGGTCAGAGGTCAAAGACGGAGCAGCAGCCGAGAAGCTGGAATGAATCCAGTGTCTGGCTGAAGTACTCGTTGTCTCACCCAGTTGAAGGACAGTCTCCCTCCTCACGTTTGCACGCTAGAGGCGTGGCTTTAAGGATGACAATGTAGGTCCACCACTTAAATATCTCAACAACTTCATTTCGAAATTTGCAACAGGATACACTGATCATTTCCGTGATCCTGGAAGTTTATCTTTAGCACACCCAGCGGGTCAGAGTTGCTGCTTATTTAGTAAAATATCTCTTCATCTACTTGATGGATTAGCACACAATTTATATACAATCATTCATGGTCCCCAGAGATGAATCCTACTGATGAATGGCGATCATTGTGTCGACATTTTGGAGAGTTATTGAAATATCTTAACTACTGTTGGATGGATCAGACGTTTGTGTCCCCAGAGGATGAACTGCAATAACTTTGATCCCTTAAACTTTTCATCCAGAATCATCATCAGGTCAAATTTTCAATGTATCCAATACTTTTGGTTTATGACTTAATACCTGTAACTAATGATTTCCCATCAGCCTCAACTTTATTTTGTGTTTAGTGCTAATTCAAGTCAATATGTTCCCCAGAGGGCTTTATAATCTGTATAAGATACAATATCCTCTATCCTTAGACCTTAATTAGCATGCTAAACCGCTAAACTAAGATTGTGAACATGGTAAAAAAAATTGTACCTGCTTAACATCAACATGGTATGTAATTGTGAGCATGTTAGCATTCAGTTCAAAGCCTCACAGAGTGGCTATAAACACTTAAGCTTGTTCTTTTCCCAGTTGATTAAAGGGAAAAAAGCTGCTATTTCAACATTTTGGCGGTTTCTCCCAACTGGACACCAGCAATAACTTCTCTCCATATCATAGTTAGGCCTACTGCATGTGCAGCATTCTAACAAGCTTGGAAAAAACATTTTATTCACTATGAAACACTCACACTCAAGAAAGACTGAGTCGAATTAGAGGTGTTGTTTTCTGTTTTGTGGGTAAAGGAGTTTAAGTTTTGGGACAGTTGTTGCAGTTTGGTTGTTTTTGACCAACTAACACAGCTGGGAGGTGATGAAATATCAAGACTATCATGATGGCTTCATGATGTCGGACGCTTTCGTCTTTGATCCCTACACCTCTGACTCCACTGGAGGTCATTTTGGCTATGTGGCAAATGAAATTCATGCTATTGTTACACTCCTTGCAGTCACCTAGGATCCTCAGATAAATAGCTTCTTCAGAGACACTCCGCCCTTTGACCACACTTCCCAGTTCTGAAGAGCAGACCTGATCGCCGTGCGGAAGAAGAAAAGAGCTCGCTTTTTATGTTTTTCACTCCTCGTATCCTTCAGATCGGCGACTGCCAAACGATTACAGAGTCACGCAACTCTGCATGACAGAGTGACAGAACGAAATGTGACTCCGGGGCGCTGCATACCGTCACATCAGAGCGTCAGAACATGGCCGACACTTCCTCACATACCCGTCACCGCTTAGATGCAGTGAGAGAGAGAGAGAGAGAACGTTATGTTTCCAGCTCTTCTCTGATCTGCCGGCCGACACACATTCACAGACACACACTAATGCACGCAACAAACACACACACACACACACACACACAGAGCAGAGAGGACAGGCCCGTACATGACGTGAGCACATCAATGAGGCGTGTGTATGTGTCATTCTTTCTCTGTAAGGCCCAAGCCTATTTCAGGGTGTGGACAAAGAACTGTGTGTGTGTGTGTGTGTGTGTGTGTGTGTGTGTGTGTGTGTGTGTGTGTGATTTAAGTCACTTTCAGGGACATACTGACTTAAGGCCAGTTGACTGAGGACAAAATCCAAATCCCCAGTTGGTGGTTAAGTTTCCAGAAAATGAATGTATGTCTATGTAAATATCCCAAACGTGACTTTTGTGTGTGTGTGTGTGTGTGTGTGTGTGTTCATGACAAACCACGCCTACTGCACACTGGCAAACATGTCAATCAAAACATCAGCACTGCAGGACTACTGGCTCCTGTCAAAGCTACACAACTTGTTTAAATATGTGCGTGTGTGTGTGTGTGTGTGCGTGTGTGTGTGTGTGTGTGTACGTGTGTGTGCATACTAGGTATTCCTCATGTTGTGGGGACGTAAATCTGTTTACACAGTCATGTGGGAGGACTCGTGTGTTATGGTTAAGGTTAAGATAAGTCTCCAGGAAATGAATGTAAGTCAATGTAATGTCCTCTAAAGTGATGGAAACACAAGTGTGTGTGTGTGTGTGTGTGTGTGTGTGTGTGGGTGGGTGTACGTGTGTGTGTGCAGTAGCAGACACCTTACCTCTGCTATGATTAGACCTGCAGAATCATTCCACAGATATATTAGCTGTTTAATCCAGCGCAGGTCAGTGAGGTCATATACGACCTGTTTGCCTCACGGAAATACATGCACGCACATACACAACACAGTATATAAATACACGCACACGCACGACACACAACACCTATGCAAAAGGTATTTAGGGCCTCATATTGGCATTTGACTTTTGCTGTTTTTTCCAGTCAGTTTACTTATATAGAGGCAAATCACAACAAATGTTATCTCAGGGTGTTTTTCACATAGAGCAGGTTGAGACTCTACTCTTTAGACAAATGTGATTTTCAGATATTTTACACGTTAGACATCAGTATAAAAACAACAATTTCACATGTAATGCATATATTTCAATGAAACTGAAATATATATGCATTATATATACATACATGTACTTGAATTCAAATGTTTTTTGGATTTTTCATGTATGAAAATATTAATTTCACATGTAATTTTTTTTTGAGTATTAACATAAACAAACATTTTTGGCAATATTGATCTATTTAAGAGTTACAGCAGCTCAGCAGGTTGGATGTAGGTCTACAGTTGACCCATTAAGGATTACATTAACAGCAAATAAATATATAAACTGAAAATATATTTGAACAATAGACCTCACTTGAAATAAAATAAATACATAATAATTGAAGTGAAAGTTTAGAATAAAGTACTTCATTACAAGTAAAAGTCCTGTATTTACTTAAGTCTACAACTTAAGTAAAAGTACATAAGTAGCTATTAGTGTAAAATTGTACTTAAAGTATCAAAGTAAAGGTAGTTTTTTGTCTCTGTGACTAATATATTATTATAGCTTGTGAGCAGCATTTTACTGTTGTAGCTTGTCTAAGTGTTTCTAGTTTTAACTACTTTATGTACAGTCACTGTAGTTCAGTTAGGTTACAGTTAACGTTGGAGTCGGGTTTCTACAGTCACAAGATAAATCTGAAGGGTTGTCAGATGATTAATCACAGAGAGGAAAGAAGTAAAAACAAATGTGTTCTGTAAAATATTGGATAATTTTACCTCTTTATTGAAATTAAACCATATAAGAAATTTAGAAGGAAAATTTAGTGGAACTGCCAACAACTTATAAACATCTAAAATGTGTCAAGAAGCCCCAACAGGACCTGTTTTTTTACGTTTTTTATGTTTTTTTTATTTATTTTTTTTCTTTTTTGTAAAAGGTCACAAGCCAAAAATGTTACAAACCACCGGTTTCATCTTTAACGGTGTGTTGTATTTTATACAGCTCATCCTCCCAAGAAAAACGACAGTATAGGTCATAAATTCAGTAGCCAAAATTGTCCAATAGTTATGTTTGAGTGACAGACGCCGTCTAGCAGTCATAGTAATAATGACCCAGAGAAAGTGACAAAGTTCAGATGACATCAATAAAGGTGACAAATTTTCCATATTTTGGAGGAGGTGGGTTCAGTGGATGACCAGATAGACAGATGGTAAAAAGTGGACTAACCCTAACCCTAAACCTAACCCTAACCCTAAACCTAACCCTAACCATAACCCTAAACCTAACCATGATCTTTCCCTAAACCTAACCAAGTGGTTTTTGTGTCTAAACCCAACCAGACCTTCACCACAGTGTTGTCACAACACAAAACATAATTATTTTTGTAAAGGTTTTGGAAAGCTGATAGAAGCAGCATATTATAAAACGTTCCTATGGGTCGTTCTGGAGTGCAGGTGTTGATTTTACAATGTTAGCATATATTTATTTATGTATAATCTTAATCTGAAAAATAAGCAGTAACTATAGCTGTCAAATAAATGTGATGGAGTAAAAACAATATTTCCTAAATTGTAGCAGAGTAGAAGTATAAAGTAGCATAAAATGAAAATACGCATGTATCTCAAAGTTAAACAATAGGCTACCTGAGTAAAACTACTTTCTACCACAGATAATAATTTAAAAATAATGATTGCAGGATAGTAGCTGGAGCTGTCAACAGGAATTTTAAGTGAGTAGACCACTGTTGTTCAAGTTTAAGACATTTATTGCCACATATAGAGCAGTTGAACAGGAGGCTTGACATGGTTATGGTTTATATCTGAGTGACAAACAAATTTAAAAAAAAAAAAAAGATTTGTAATACAACACAATAATTAATTCATCATAACTAGGTACCAACAATTCAATGAATATTAGTACTCTAATATTAAATTAAATGAGCAGAGTATTACATCACAAGTATGGCATAAACAATAATTCTACATAACAAAATAGGTTCAAAGGATTCACATAATTGCATCTCGTTAAGAATTATAGCTAATAAATCATGTGCGCTGGCTACTTACAACAATCAGTCTGTATTAGCAAGGCAAACAAACAAAGTGACCGAAACAGAATTTACCAATAAGTATACAGCACACGCACACAGCTTACATTGGTTAAGTATCTCAGCACATTCAAACATGAATCCACAAACCATTTAACTGCTGCAATACAAAAACAGAATGACTCACATCAATTACACATAACCACTGGTGTCGGTCTGACATAGATGCAGACGATCCTCAACATGTGCTCAGTCTCGCTGCCAAATAGAACAACAGAAAGGAGGATATATATATATATATATATATATGTATGTATATATTTATAGACTAGCAGACAATCAGTTGAAGGTGAGTTCAGGTCAGAATGAGCGGGTCCTTGTCAAGGAAGTAGATGAGGAGTGATGACTAGTACGGTTCTTTTCAACAATGATCTTGATATCCTGCTGCTGCTGCTATATATTATTATATAACAAGTGAAAAAATGAAATGAGGACAACACATACAAGCAGCGCAGTTTTACAAGGTTTCAGGAGGTGAACATGAACTAGCAGACACAACTTACTCCACTAGTGTTTCAAATAACATGAATCATACACACAGATTTGTTCAGTTTGCTAGATGACACGTTTAGCAAACTGTTAAAGTTACTAACATATATAAGAATAATAAGAACTTTCCTTGTCAGTTAAAACATTTAAAAAACATTCACATGAATTTTTATTTTACAAACTTTCAGGAAAGACATTTTATTCCTAAAAGGATAAAGAATACAGAGAAGTGCAGACATTAAATTGTTTATAACACATTCAAAGCTGGTTATGATGAGCACAGATTAACGCTGTATTTCAGCCTCATTTGCTGTGCGTTTGTGCAAAGCATAAACATTTTAAATTTGGCAAGCAAAGTGCTTTCGGATGTTCGTTATGTTGACTCTATTTGGAGCCCTGTTATTCCTGTTGTATTTTACATGTTTAAACATTAGATAATAACGGCTTTTACACAGAAACTAAGAATCTACGAGTCAACGTTTCAGTTTAAACTTTATGTAAAGAAACTGATCACAGGATAAACATGCAGAGCTGTTATGAATGACTGTGTGTGTCTTTCTGTGGTGTCCCTATAGTGTTAAACCCTGGACAATGGACACACACACACACACACACACCTGAATGAATGAAGTGTCAGATGGAAAGCCGCCAGCATCATTACATGTCTCTCAGGCTAATTACATGTCCGACAGGCTCATTAGCGGATTCACTGGACTGAGTTACAGCATCAAGTTCAGTTCAAGAAACTCGACCCCACAATACCTGACACACACACACACATGCAGGTTCACATGCACTGTACGGATATAATACACACTTCACACACAGCTACAGGCACTTTCATGCATACAGGTAAACACACACACCTGGCAAATAGCTGCAGGGACTGAGAGACGGAGAGAGGAGATGATGATGCAGAGATGAAACTGTTCATTCACTTCCCGTCAACAGCTGATTGAAAAGACAATTATCCCCCTATTTTTCTTTCTTGAATTCTTATTGATTTTAAGGATTTTTTTCAAGTATAGCTATATGCAGCTTTGCTCAATTTATAAGAAAATAAGATAATTACTAAATCTGAGAGGAAATTATCAGATAAATACAAAAAAATAACGTAAAAGGAAGTTTTCCAAAAGTTTTCCTTCTCATCATCCTCACTGATTAGCTGGTGTTCATTTCACTTTAATGCAGCATCGAACACAAGCAGAAATAACTCTAAAGATCTGTAGTACAAAATCTCACAAGGATGATAGAATAAGTGTCTCTCTCTGTGTGTGCACCTCCTCATTTTCTTACCAAAAAAAACTTTATATGTGTGTTTATGGCAAATGATTTTACATTGAAACAGTATTCATGTAACTCAGAGTCAGTGTAGTGTGCATGCATTAAACATCTCTGGGCCTGTGTAGCAGATACATCAGCTCCAAAAACAGTAAATCACTGAGAAATCAGTGTTATTATCTGTGAACAGCTTGCTGGTACCTCAGCTCAGGTTTATGAGAAATAAAGACCCTGTAAATGTCTTCACTCTGGAAGTGAAAGTGAAAGTTAATGGCAGGAAGCTTCCCTGAGAAGCAGCAATAAACATCCTCCACCCCTCCGCCCTGCTGTCATCCCGTGGCAGGGGGGCGTAAGGATGACAAACTCCCGAGCAGCGACGGTGCAGGGGGTCCTTGACCCCCTCCTGGTCTGGAGCTTCCCCAGCTGTGAGCCTCTGCACGGCCCCGGTGGTTGAAGTGATCTATTGCCGGTGTCCGTCCGTCCGGCCAGAAGCAGGCCCGTCCCCGCTTGAGCGTGGCGCTCCTGGGGCCCGTGTTTAGCCTGGTCCAGGAAACAGGCCCTTCCTCCGCCTAAACACGTAGGGCCGCTCGGGGACCGGCGGCGGTGCTCAGCTGGCAGTGAGAGGCTGGTCTTCCAGCAGCGGTGGGGTAACTGGCAGGTCAAGTCAACGAGGACGCGCATGATATAATGCGCGCCAAAAGCCAGTGCGTAATCCAAACCTGTGCGTAAAAATGGATAAAGCGCGTTAACCGAGTTTCACCTGAACTCACCACGAAAAGACACATTGATGCTGTTTTTATTTTAAGTTAAAATTATTTTAACAACAAAAACCTTCACAATTGCATTTCACATTTTAAAACAATGAAAAACACATATGAGAAATTTTGAAATTCTGTCTAATATGTATCTTTAAATTTTAGCCCTTTACTCTCTGACACTTTGGAAGATTTGGAGAAAAAAAAACGGAATAGATTGAGACATTTTGTGCGCAGCCGCTGCTGAGTGAAGCTGCTGCAGGTTTTTTTTTTTTTTTTTTTTTTTTGGTTGAGAGGTTGCAGAGAATCTTTCTGTCTTCATTCAGAGTTAATTCATCTGGGCTGACAGAGGTCGTGTGAGTGGGAACTTTCTCTGGATAAGTGAGTTCCTGCAGGACAGCAGATCAGTTCTGGGAGGACATTTATGTCCACTGTCCAAACTGGAGAATATATATAAATGCTGAGTTTGTATAATAGTTCTTGGTGTTGAAAGGTGGACTCCTAGTTTTGAATGACAAAACATAAACAGTAAAAAAAAAAAAAACACAAAAAATATTAAAAGCCCGTGCGGGGAGGAGGAGAAACGCTCTTGAAAGTTGTTCTTTGATGGTTGGATATTGGAGACGAGAGGAGAAAAAAAGCAAATAGTTGAAGCCACTCAGAAAAGTTTAGAAGCATTTATTCTAATGGATAATGCATCAAAGATTTTTTTTTTTTTTTAAAAAAAGAAGAAGAAGAAAAAGCACAAATGCGTTTCAGCAGCCTGTGTTTAACTTTTTACATACACACGGCGAGAGTGGCTTTTAAAGTTTTTCTTTTTTCTTCTTCTTTGGCCTTAAAGAGGCGCAACTCTATTGTCCTCCTGGGACGAGTTTAAATCTCACAAAACATAATGTTGAATGGAAATCTATAATCAGCGCGCTTCTGTAGCCCAACGCCTGTAAATACAAAACTTACATGCAATTATTTCAGCAAAAAAAAATTGTTTTGAGTTCGTAAAAGTAACTCAACTCAACTTTTTCAATCATTTTATTTAATTTTCTCAAAAACCTACAAAGTCTCTTTTATTCCTGAGCGCGTTTCAGGGTTAAAATATAGTATAAATTTTCAGGTGTTACTGCAACTAATATCCTTACAAATACAATTCATATTAAATATCAAGAATATCTATAAAGACGCGGCAGCAGCAGCGGAGGAGGAGCATCCTGACACCCGGGCAGAGAGACAGGGACTCTAGCCGGGCCTGGCAGAGCTCAGCCCGCGGTGATTGATGGTCGAAACCCTCCGCAGGTTGTAAAGCAGCCAGGCTGGACGCTGTTTAGGAGATAGAGAGCTGATAAAGGAGACGCTCTGTGAGAGGAAAAAAAAAAAGGGTGAAGGGGCTCTAATGGTGCAGGAGGGGGAATCCGGACTGTCTGCGCTGTGATGGAGTGGTCTGTCCCCCCCCCCCCTCCCTCCTCCCTCCTCCCCCCTGGAGGCACTAATGCCCCCCAGTTTATACACAGACAGACAGACAGACTGCTCAGAGTAGACGGGAGGAGTCATCACATAGCCTGAGTTTATCTGGGGAAATTATTCATCATAAAATTGCCTCACTCCTCGAAAGCTCTGAGAAAATTAATCCCCGCGGTGTGATAAGACATAAGAGCTTTAAAAGCTTGTTCTTTTATTTTCTGGAGACGCGCCTCTCACTCTGCATGGTTTTCTCATCAAATTAAACCAACAAGCGTCTCTGGAAATTTCAACTTGAGTTGAGAAACAACACGGTCATAAATCAGAGCGCCGTGGCTGTAACAACTTGTTTCCTCCGCAGTAATAACAATGGAAGTGGAGGCTTTAGGAGTCGATATACTGGGCGGCGGGTCTCACTCCCGGCATCCAGTTCAAGTTTATTCCTCCTTCATCGCGCTACAATATGAGAAACAAAATAACAAAACACACATCCATCAAATTGGAAGACATTGCCTCCTCTCTCTCTCTCTCTCTCTCTCCTGGCGCGTTTATATACAAATCTCCCGGGCTTAATGGTCGCGGGGTGGAGATCATTTACTTTATTTGCATGGTTAAGAAAGGGAGGAAAAAAAAAAAAAAAAAACGTTTCGCTCTCATTTCATTTCCCACATAAATCAGGAATTCCTCTGCCGGTAAAAGTCGGTCGTTTGTCAGCGGAGTCTGGCGTGGCGGGTGACAGAAAACGAGAAACAGAAGTCCCATTAGGTAAACCATTCAACGCCACAATTTATACAGCAGGCCGGGCGGGTTCATAAACAGAGCCGGTTGCGTCATGCGGTGTATTTGGGGTTGTGCGTGAGAGATATAGAGGCCTGTCCAACACTTTTAACGACTCGGAGCTCTGAATGAGGGCCAAAATACATCAGCAGAGAAGAGGCCTGACGTGTAAACTCACAATGTGATGTGAAAATGTGATTTTTTTTTTTTTTTTGGCGCTTTTGGTGAAAAACATGCGCATTTTCTTTAACTTCTTAATTGTTTTCACTCATAATTGGACGTAAATGTGGAGGGATTTTTTTTTTTAAATATCTCTCAAATTGTCTTAGAAATTATTTCCAATTGTCAGGATTAATCCAGGTGTTATTTTGGAAACTGGGCCGCATTTTTTTTTTTTTTTTTTTTTTGGTGTGTGGCCGCTGGTTGCGTCCTGCCGGGCGGACATAGACGTTACGGATCACTGAGATAGCGTCTTCCCACTCTGCTTAATGGAGCTATTACTGGCTGTAGGCCTCTGTTATCTAAACACACGCGCGCGCGCGAGCACACACACGCGCGCACGGATAGCCTTTAAGCTGCAGGCGGCGAGACGCGCGAAACTTTTACGCACAAGAAAAGATCAGCAGAGATTCAAATCCACTCTGCCGGCGATACACTTATTATTATTATTTGTTTGTTTGGTTATGTGTGTATTTACTTGTGTAAACAAATTATTAATGCGCCTATAAAAGAAAATAATGATTCACATTTTGGCCCGCAGGTAATTAGATGTGTTTTATTGTTTCCATCAGAGCTCATTGTCATCTTGAATAAATGAAATATTACAAGTTGGAGAGAAAGTTTCTGCCGTAATAAAAATCTAAAAGTGCTTTTGTTTGAAATATTGTCAGCTAGAGTTTCACTGCCAAATGAAACATTAAAGCATGGATTTATTTATGAAAAAAACAATTTGAGCATAACGTTTGAACGAACAAGTGATCTGGAAAAAAAGGTCAGTTATTGTAGAGTAAATTTAATCAGACTGGCGGGATCTTTGGATAACTATTAATGAATAGATTTATAAATGTGTTTGTTGGAGCAACAGTCATGTTCGTCAGAAACTATCAGCTTAAAAACAGACTTTTTTAATGTTGCCAAATTTTAGAGAATGTGTTTCTCATATGAGGGGAAAAAATCATGAATAATAAATTGACTAAAAACATAAAAATCTGCTGATACCAGTTTTCATCACGGGAAAAAATGTCAGTAGAATAGAAGAGAACAGATGAAACACGTCCTGAATATTCACTTTGAATTTTCAGATTTTCTTCATTTCTACGTTCAGTCCATGTTTTTCCTGTTTATTCGTGTCATAGATGTAATTTATAAAGCATATATTCAATAGTACAGATTCTAAATTGAAGACTTTCTTGGTTATTTTTTCACTCCGGAACTTTATTGGAATCATTTTTCGTTTTTTACATTTTAAAATTCCGCCTTTACATATGAACGTTGTTGATATAATTTACATGGAGTTTTGTGTGACAATAAAATCACAGCCTGAGTAGCTTATTTAATGATCAGTCATGTTGTTCTGTTTTCTGTTTGTCGCTGTAAAGACTAAACTGCTCACTTATTATAAAACCGAGGCTATAATTTAAACGGACTATTTACACATTAGAAGTGTGTTTTCTTTCTCTTTAACGTTTAACAGCCTGATAAAGTGTGTTTCAGCTGCTCGCTTCACACATCACATCTGACCTCCTGAAAACCATCAAAACTGTCTGCTGCCTGCAAACACATCAAACCACACACACACACGCGCGCACACACGCACACACACAAACGCGCACGCACACACACACACACGTACTGAAGCGGATGGCCGAGATTATCTCCCCTCTCTCTCCATCCAACCATCCAGAGCCGCCTGGCGCCTCCGTTGGGCCGCAAATGACAGCAGACAAGAGGTGTAGCATTTCCTATTGTTACCGCCACCCATAACACACACACACACACACACACACACACACACACACACACACACACACACGAACACACAAAAGGAGAGAGAAATACCATCAGGACACTCATAATATACATAATTACCTGAATTGTTCTTATAATTTTTACTTCAAATCTTATTCGTCTTACAGTTGAAGATTCATGCAGATAAAATTCGAGCCAGACAAACAAAATTAAATGTAGATGTCCCTGAAGTTATCAAAGGAATGTTGTATAATGTTATATAACTAACTCCTTGGAGGAATATCACAGTGATCTTATAGGAAGATTAATGGTTTCCCGTGAGAAACAAAAAGAGGTTAAGTTTTGAACTCAGCGCTGTGTAAAGTGAAGATTTTGCCAATGATACTAGTCCCCATGTGTCTTATACAATACCAAGATTTAATCATAATAATAATAATAACAAAAGCCAAAGAGTCATAGGTCCCCTTTTTATTGTTAAAGTTTTATCTATTATGAAAACAAAATTATTAAAGTAATTTAACCTTTCAAGATTCTGCTAAATCTTCTCTGACATTTCCACAGACTTATCTCTTTGTTTGTGTGGAAGATAAAGGTTCATACAGAAGCTCCGGAAAGGTCACAGTCTTCCTTCCAGGTCTGTCAGCACCAGTCAGGTTGTACTAACCTCCCTCCTCTTGATGGATGTTAATAACACTGAGTCACACTCTGCATTTTTGTTGGGGGAATATTATCTATTATCTTCCCTGCATGGATTCAAGCATGATGACGAAACATCAGAGGTCCCAGTCAGGATCCCTGAGGTTCACACATGTTGACTCACGTTTTAGATCTAATTTGGACTCCGTCAAGTCCAGAGAAAGTATCTGGTGTTTTAGCTGTTAGATGTTCCAGTTTCTTCACCAGCTAACTTCACTTGTCACCCATCTGAGCTTCTTCAAGTGTTCAATGTGTATAAAAACTAAAACAAGGTGTTAAAAAAAGGCTGAAAAAGCTTTGTACAAGTCAGAAAAGTTAGATTATCTTTACAGTTTCCAGTCAGACACAGACATGGATTGGCATGATTTGTGTAAACTTTCTCATCTTCACTTTCATATTTGACTAAATTGCAACAGAAAATACAATCTGCTGGAAACATAATGCTGACTGAGTGATGTTTTCTCTCAACATAATGAGAAAATGTTAATTAAATGCAAACATAGTTGCGGAAATGTTGATACTGAACAGATGAGTGAAATATTCAGTGACAACCAAAATATCTGATCTTACAGTAGAATACCTGCTGGTAGTAATTACAGCATTATTACACTTTTTATGGTTGTGTTTAGACACTGACACCATTTATCACCAATAATCAGTATATAAACAGTTAATAAATGGTTTATAACACATTATGATGTAGTTGTAAGCAGATATAAGTGTTAATGTATAACTATAACTCCTCCTGTGGACAGTTGTAATAACATAAAATATATCTTTACATTAGAAGTTTGAACACTATGCATTAGTAAACACTTTAAAATGACCTTATATCTTGCTTACAATACAACTACATTATAGTGTGTTATAAACCCTTTATTAAATGTTTATATATTGATTATAAATGATAAATAGGGGGATTGAAAGTGAAGTGTTACCTGATGAGGTTATCTTGAAGTAATCAAGCATCATAAATCTGTAATCCTCCATAAAGCTGCAGGATTTGGAGGCAGAGTAATAAAATCAGTACACTTTAACATCCAAGACTTTTGGAGACATTTTAATGACACAAATTGTTAAACTGTCTTTTTTATGCCTTCATGTCATTGCAGGCAACAAACCAGGAAGTTTTCATCTCAAAGCATCATGAAAATGAAAATGAATGGTGTCAATATGTCAACATGTTCTCATGGAAATCTCTGTTGACCTTTACTGAAAGTGGCAGCTGAATATTTTTAATATTGCTTTGAAATTGCATCGTCATTGAATTCAGATGACTATGCTGCAAGTTTTGGTTCATTTTTTAAGGGTTTAACATGAAGTTATTTTGGTTAAAGTAACATTACTCTACTAGGGATGTGCAGAGATCCCAGTATTTGTATTTGTATCTGTATTTGTTGAGGCAGCAAAATTATTTGTATCTGTATTTGTATTCGAATAAAAGTGGAAAGAGGCTTAAAAATCCTGTTTTTGTATTTATGACACTTTTAATTTTAGAAAATTTAAGTGTTACATAACAGGTTGGGAGCACTTTGCTTGTGTCAGTAGCTCAGCTTTATCTCTGGGGAACACAACCAACAAATAATTTTTTAAATATTTGTATGAAACAAATATTCGTATAAAACCCACTATTTGTGCTTCTCTGAATAATGCATATGTATTCGGGCACACCCCCCATAATCTACACAGTCTGCTCTTGTTCACAAGTTGTAGTAACATACAAGTTATGAATTTTAACTGAGATCAGACATCAGACAGGAAGTTAGTGGCGTCAACTTATCTTTTGTAATTAACTGAAGTTTTATTAATTTCAAGGTAATTCAACTGAAATTTTCTAGTTTTCATTTTCAGACCATTTAAGAATTTAAACATGAGTTCACGTGACTTGAAGTCTTTTGACTTAAAATGATGAGATGAATAAATTATCTGCTGAGATTTTAACTCGTTAAGTTCTTAAAGAGACAAGCAGCAGATTATCAGACTGCATTGTTTCAGAGTTAAAACTCTCTGGAGACAGCTCTTTTTTGAAGAAAAAACATATGTGATGGAAACTCATCGTGTGTCTTTAATACGTGATAGGATAAGTCATGATTGTTTGTTTTCATAATAATGAAAACAGTGCAAACATGAAATGGCTCCAACAGCAGCAGCAGCAACAGCTATAGGAGTTTTGTGACAAATAAAGAACCGACTCTTCAAACACAATGTAAATAGAAAACTGACTGACCTTACCTGACTGTACCTTCAGTTTATTAAACTTCTTATCTCTAGTTGAGTTGATTCAGTGATTAATTTTGAACTAATTCTTCAAATTAAAGGACAAGTTCGCAAATTTCCAAGTCTGTTAAACCAACAGTCAGGTGGCCAAATGATCATTGACACATGTTTTTCTTGTTGTAATCATTCCTCCTGTTCGTACTGACCATTACTGACCATCTCTAATGTGTTTTCAATGTAAATCATGGGAGACAAAATCCACAGTCATCGTTTTGTGTGAAGATACATTTAAAATGTTATTATGTGAGGCTTCAGCTGTCCAAATGAGTCAAATCATTTGGATATCTTCCAAAATTAAAGTCTGTTTAGTACAAATTTCTTCTTTGTGTTTCCCAGCTGAGCTGCAGTGGAAGGATAGTATCAAAAAGAGGAAATTTGGCACTAAAAAGGTTGTAAATTTAAAAGAAATCGACTTGATTTGACTCATTTGGACGTCTGAATCCTCATATTAGCTTCAGATAAAGTTTTAAATATAGAAGGACTGTGGATTTTGTCCACCATCACTTACACTGAAAGCACAGTATGAACAGAAGGAACAATTACAGCAAGAAAAACCTATTTAAGTTGTGAACCTGTCCTTTAAATTCAACTAACTCCTATTTCTAAGGCAAAAGGGGAACTTGTGTTTCTAAGCTGAACCAGCTTTTAAATGTATTACAGTGTTGAAATCCTTTAAGGAGCCCAGGAGTTCCCTGAACCCCACTTTGGAAACCTTGTCCTAGAAAATCCATCCAACAAAAACCAAAAACGTCCAATCACTTCACTTTAACAACTTTTAACTTTAAAAACTGTTTTATTTTCTTTCCAATAGCTGCCACAGAGCGTTGGCCCCATTTGACACACAGAAAACACGGCGCTCAGCCTTGGCGTCGTTGGATTTAATGCTTATTTAAAGTAAATGGAGGCGGCGGTGTACCAGTCTAAACACTATCTTGCCTTGTTTGGCACTTTTTTACGAGGGACGCGCTGATGATGATATAGCGTGAATTGAAGAGTGTCGCCGGGGAGTCTACAGGGACAAGCACACATACAGTATATCTGTGTGTTTGTAGCTCCATAGATAGAGCTGAACATCAGGATATTTACTATCTGCTGGGTTACACACACACACAGTGGACACAGCGGAGGGGGGGGACCCCGCTAAAGGTCTGCGAGGGGCCCCGTGCAGGGTTCAGTTTTCTCTTTTTTGATTTAGAGTTGCAATGAAGTTTATAACTTGCAAACTTGAGCTACAACATGAGAATTATAACATCAATATCATTCATCCAGCAGTGTCTGTTATGGTACTTTACTCTTTAAATATAAAAGTGCAATAAAAAAGAAAAAAACACTCCCATATTTTGTGATTTTTGTTTACCTAAAAATCTCTAGTGGACCCAAAATCTGTAGTACCGTCCCCCCCCCCCCCGCCCCCAAATCCCTAAATGTATAATTTGTCAAAATCTTTACATCAGTGCACAAATGTCGTGAAATCTCCAAATTTCCTTCCAGCTCACAAAACTTTGGGGCTGTGCCAATCACTATAACAACATCGCTGAGTCTACTGAATACTTGAATTATGCCAAAAAAGCCAAATAAAAAGTTCTCATTCTCACTTCCCACGACACTCTGGACAGAGTCCAGTTTATGCACGTTTTTTTTAATATGAAGAAAATAATGTAGCTGTGTTTGAAAGACTGAGAGAACATTTTTTACGATACTCTAAACGTCTATATTGTTTGAAACAGAATAAAAGAGCATGAAACTGTCATTACTCAAGTTCATTACGAGACTGAAGGAAGATAAATGACAGAAATGAATGATGGAGCTTCAGGATAAAAAACAATTTCAGCAATTGGGTTGAGAGTTTTAGTGGACCAACTTGGTCCAAATGCTCTTATAGAGGCTTTTACACACTGACAAGAATAAAAAATCTGGGAGAAACATTAAAGTTATGTTTTTCTTTGTTGAGAAAACCGTCTCGAATAAAGACGCTGAGATGTATTTGGTGTCTGCAGTGACCTTTAAAACACCACAACACATTCAAACTCTTCTCTGGTACAATTTCTGAACATTTTTCAACTTCAGCACAGTATATCCTCCTTTAAAAAAAAGCACATTGTCCTCTATAATAAAGCTTTAAAGCTTCTTAAGGAGGATATATTTCCTCAGTGATGGAAAAGTTTGGCGTATGAAAGAATATCAGACACTTCATTTGATGTCAGGGTGGTTTGTGTAACAGAGGAACCTCCATCAGATACATTATACACAATATCAACTGTAATGGGAGGTCAGAATGAAGCTTCACTTATTGATGTTTTTGTTCTGAAAACGTCTTTTTATCTAATATTTAGTTAAGTTAGTATCAAATTACTCCACAGAGTATATAGATGCATAATTTAAAGCCAAGACCAATCACAATCTTTGACACCCAAGCCAGGCCTTCCTCAACATCCTCATCAATAATATAATAATGACATATCCCTGTAGAATTAAATTGGTTTATCAAATGTAGTCATTAACCAGACAGAGATTTTAAAATGTTTAAAAAGCAGGATAGAATTATATAAATGTGAAATGTCACTGTGAGTATTTCATGTTTTAATAAGCAGTATTTTCTTTATTAACACTGGTGCATGTTGTTACCTCCATCTTCTGCCTCTGAGCCCAGCAGCAAGGCACCGGTCCACCTGCCGTGTGTCCGGGTAGGAAAAAACCCGCAGGAGTAAGCAGAGGCAGCGGGCTGACAGGGGCCGAAGGGTCCCGCTGCAAAACGGAAAGGGGAGCTGATAGGAGTAGATTAGGCCGGGCTAAAAACGTCGGTCAGTTTTCCTGGAGGAATTTTAATTGCCCCGGGGGGCCCTGCTTATCGGCCCAGGGCGGTTATTAATACAACACCCGCGATAAAGAGGACGCAGAGACACCGACAGCGGGGAGAATACAGTACAGGAGGGTAAAATTAAACTTTGCATGTTGGAGTTTTGAGGAGACAAGAGAGTTAGACGCTTTATTGACTGTGTAGTCTACTGAATGAGTAATATATTCAAAACTGAAGTAGTCATACCAATGTGTCCAATAAACTGTTGCGTAAAAAGGGGGATTTCTAGATGTTTTCTGCAGTATTTGATCTCAACCATCTCCTTATATTTCAGTCTGAAGTATTTAAGGTCTTTAGAAGTTTATAGATTTCCGCTGGGATTTTTTTTTTAAATCAACATTAGTTTTGGGAAGTTTGAACAAACCGACGTAAGATGTCTCGCTATCAAGGAGCAACAGGTGGAAGCGGCCTGCAGAGGGGTTTACTCAACAAATGAATGATTTACTGGAAATATGAAAGCATCTTTTACATGCTGGACACTGGTTTATCTAGCTGATGTGTTTGGTTTTGGGAGGGGAGGGTGTTATAATTTGACAATATCCAACCTTCTGTTTAATGAATTCAGGCCAATTTGAGCGCAAAACGTTACAACGTCTCTTAAACTTAAATCTCTACATTGAAATCCAGGTTCTGGTTAGTTTTCATGGCAACATTCTTACTTCAATATCTTATTTTCACTGATAAACCATTACACACAAACCCTCCGCCAGTATACCACAGTATATCACAGTGGTTGCTTTGCGTCATGATGAGAGATTGTGGATAACATTAACCTTGTTAACATTTTATGAACCACTGAGGCGTTAAGTAAACTGCAGGGTTCCTTCTCACTTTATTGTCCCTTGACCTGACCGTTGACCTTGACGTGCCACCGGCTGCGCAGCACCGTGCGTCTCTCCAAGATTTACGCACGAACCAACACGAGGACCCCATCGTACCCAGCGACTGTGGAATGATGAAAACTACTAGAATTATCTTTCAAAACACCAGGAAGCAAAGTGAAAGCTATAGAAATACAACTGTAATCAAGAACATCGTGCTTCCAGTTGCTAAATGTGTGCGTAAAAAATGTCGCTGAGGCGAATGGCGAGAAGTTCAGGATAAATACAGTGGTGTCAGTACATTTCCCTGTCCACCATATTCACACACACACACACACACACAAGTCCGAAAACAAAACCAGTACGTGAACACACGTGACGTACGCCCCACCTTCTCTCCCTCTCTCTGACTCTCGCTCTCCAAATGCTTCCCTTCCAGCCCACACGGACTTTCCATTTCACACACACCCCTCCCCCTGACATCAGAGGAGGCAGAGGCGCTCCTTCGCCCCGGTCCAAACTTACAAAGGCCGACATTATATCTGTCAGAGAGGAGACCTGCATGGACAAACCCGGGACGAATACCTATGTTTTCGTGCGATTTACTGCGATGAAGGATTCCAGCGGCTTAACGCATCTCCAATTACCAAAGAAGGGGCTATTAGGCTCAATTATTTGTTAGAGAAAGAGTGGGGAAAGGAGAAGGGGTGTGCATGTTACTCGGCGGGATTCATTTCCTTGATGCTGCAGAGCAGGAGCTGGATGACATGATGCTGCAGAGCCCGCTCACCTCCACGCCGTTTTCTGTCAAGGATATTCTCAAGCTGGAGCAGCAGCAGCAGCAGCAGCAGCAGCAGCAACAACAGTCCGGGTCTCTGGAGCACCAGCACCGGGCCCACACCCAGCAGCACTTGGCTGGATCTCCCCAGCAGCAGCAGCAGCAGCAGCAGCAGCATTATCAAACCCCGCCGTCCTGCATGCTGGCCGGGGCCCGGGACAGCCCTTCCTACTCGGAGGGAGAAGACAACCTGGCTTACCTCAGTGCGCTGGCGGTGCGGGAGGAGGACCGCGGTGAGACGAGCCTGTCCCCGGATATGTACGTCCACCCCAGCCTACAGGGAGCCAAGCTGGAGGCCGCCGAGCTGGAGGAGCAAGAGAGCAGTGAGTTGAAGCACAAGCTGCTACTGTAAAGGCCAAACAAAAGGCAACAAAGGACATAATAATTATTACCGTATTATCAATAGTAGCGTTTTAAAAAGGAAAAACAAAATGACTAAATGGAACAAGATAAATTACAAATACGAGCAGCTGTTTTGAATGTTAAATCTCTTATTTCCACTAGCTAGAGAATGATTTGCATGTTCGGCCACAAAAACAACAGACGTCTGTCACGGCGGAATTGTAGAAATGTTACTCGCACTAAATAGTTTAGTGTTGTACACTAAACAAATAAAAACGGAATATATAGATATAGATATTTAAGCTTTAAACACAATGTGAGCCAACTGGAGAAAGAAAATATGTTTTGTGTGCTTTAAAAATAATCCTGCAGCTCATTATCTCTTTTTTTTTTTAATTATAACTTGATTATTTGATCACTCAGCGACCTCAAAGATGAAATAACAAAAACATAAGTTGTCTAAAAGTGGAGAAACTAAAATAAAATCCTCGTTTGATAAAGTTAAAACAGAGCCTGCTTTTATAGATATTTATAAAACTCTAATCTGTGCAGGACATGACTTGACCTCAGAGGCCCGTTCACGGCTCTCTTCCATCTCCAGACACCAGATATTATCCTAATAAAGAGCTATCAAATGGTGGAAGTCAGTATTACCGCGACCAGAGCCTGAGACGAATCCAGTAAAGTCTGGAAATGTCAAACACTTTCTAGTGGTTCAGCTGTGCGGAGTCTGTTATGATGTGTGGACCATAAACCGGCAATTAGTTTAAAGAGGCTTGTAAAAAAAAAGAAATGACACCGCGAAGTAGAGCTAATAAACACAGTCACAGTCAAACACCGCGGCCTCACAGGGTCCATATGATTCTGCTTTAGATGTAAACAGTTTGAAGAAAAATTCTGTTTGCAGCTGATTGGAGCAACTTTACCTTAAAAACTGTCTGTATTTTACACAAAAGAGAGATTTTTTCCACTTTATGTATCAGCCTCGTGTTGTTTTATATTTTTTACTCTGATTTTTATTATAATTTGATGTTTTTTTGTTGTGGAATTTATGTTGCTTTCTAAGTTGCACTCTAGTTAAAAACTTTTTTCAGTTTTATAAGGAATTTCAGAGGTAAAAAAAGGAAAAGGTAGCATGTTTCACTGTTGCAGTGACACATTTTTTTGGAATAGAAAAGTTGAGTGTTTAGTGTAAAAGTCTTGTGGCTGCAGTTCAAAACTCTAAAACAGTGTGACCGACCTCGGATGGGTGTGGACTTTACGAAAATTGGCATTATGTGGATCTTCTTTTTTTTTTTTTTTTTTTTGCACAGGATGACATAAAACATTTCATGATTTGAGTCAAGAGATATTGACGCCTCTTATCTGACTTTCTAACCTGCCCAGAGAGCTGCGGGCTGGTGTCCAGGGAGGAGGCAGCGGAGGGCGGGCAGGGTGACTCGGAGAGGCCGGCGCAGAAGCAGAGGAGCCGGCGGAGACCCAGAGTCCTCTTCTCCCAGGCGCAGGTCTTCGAGCTGGAGCGGCGTTTCAAGCAGCAGCGCTACCTGTCCGCCCCTGAGAGGGAGCACCTGGCGACCACCCTGAAACTCACCTCGAACCAAGTGAAGATCTGGTTCCAGAACCGGCGCTACAAGTGCAAACGCCAGCGGCAGGACAAGTCGCTGGAGGCCGCGGGGCAGCACCATCCTCCCCCGCCGCGGCGCGTCGCCGTGCCGGTGCTGGTCCGAGATGGGAAGCCGTGTCTGGGCGGCGCACAGAGCTACGCCACCGCTGCTCCGTACGGATCCAACCCGTACAGTTATAACGGATATCCGGCCTATACATACAACAGCCCCGCTTACAACACCAACTACAGCTGCACGTACACCAGCATCCCCTCCTTTCCACCGTCCAGCACCCCTAACGCCTTCATGAACATGAACTTGGGAAACGTCAGCGGCCTCAGCGGCTCGCCACAGACCCAAACACATCAAGGGACAGCGGTCACACCCTGCCAGGGCTCCCTGCAGGGGATCCGGGCTTGGTAGCCTCACCAGAACAGAACTAGTGTCTTTTTTTTTTTTTTTTTAATGGAGCTCTTTCATTTTGGTCAACCCGCAACCTTTTAGAAGTGTGTGTTAACTTGGTCAAAACGGCCCAGAAAACAGTATTTCTTATATAATGGATGTAAGTTTGGATTCACCTGTCAGTTGAGATGACACAGATTTCGGGCTACTCCAAGTCTAGTATATCCGATATTAGTGTGCGTAAAAAGCTGAACGTACACACACACAGATGCATCTGAACAGTCACAGCTTGGGTGACATTATTGTGGTCCAATAATTGCCGGTGCTTTAGTTTGGCACCGTGAGACTGAAGCACAGAGGGGGGATTACGCATAGGTTTGCGCATTTCTCCCTTTTGAACTCAAAACAGATGATTTGGGGTTTTTTTTAAATGTTTGTTTTTAACATGGTATATTTTAGGCTATGGAGAGAATGAATTGCTTTAATTGTTTTGGGTTTTTTTTTTTTTTTTGTTAAACAGAGAATTGTTTTAGTCTATTTCACATCTATTCAAATAAATCAGAGAAATGAGAAAAGGTGCGTTTGATTCTGTATCCGGGTAAAAAAAAACAAAAACATTTTTTTTCTGTAAAACTTTGAGTTTGCTGTTGAGAATTCATCACAGAACTAAAACATTTCTCCTCTAAATAATAACAGAATTAATAATAATAATAATAATAATAATAATAATAATAATCATCTACATATTCATCATGTCATGTGGGGGTCACTGTACCCAGAAGTGAATCAGATGCACGGTGGCAATTTTTACTAATAAACATATAAAGAGGAGAGTTGCTGGAGGAGGCCAGGCCACAGGAACTCTTTGTCCCGGTGCCAGGCGACGTGAAAGGAGGAAGTTATTCTCCATTTGAGGTCCTTTAAAGGACGCGATTAAGCACCTAAAATACCCCCGAAGAGCGAGCTGCAGCCGGGCTAGAGACCGGCAATAATGGCTTATTGGATTGTCGGACAAAAGGTGTGTGGTAGGCAGAGCCGGGCACTCAGCAAAGACAAAAGCGCACAGGGGCCGTGAGATTGACGTCCTAATATTCCCATTTGAGGGACAGGCAGCGGGTTATTCTGCGCGGAGAAGGGGACATGGAGGAAAAATGTGGTCACTTTTGTTCCCCTTTAGGAGGCTTTTTGTGTTCGCGGAGAAAAGCTCTCCGAGATCCCCAGCCGCGAGGCTTCAGGGGCAGCCGGGGCTGGAGGTGATGGCAGCGGGGAGGCGTTTGTGTGAAAGAAGGGGGTATTATTGCTACAAGTTTCACCATTTATCCCGATGGAGAAAATGGAGAATTTTAAGGGGGAGCCCGGTGAGAAAGAGAGAGAGGGAGGGGGGGGCGAGGTTCGTGTCCTGTCGCCTATTATGTCAGTATAAGGGTGTTATTTCAGTCCAGACCGGAATTATTCTCACAGGTAACAGTCTAATCCTGAACTAAAAAACTACTGCAGTGATCCTGGAATAAATATTTAGGAGGAAACGTCACAAATATCTCAGAAAAACTGGAAGATAACAGTTGAGTTTACAGGATCAAAGTGTCAAAAGGTCGCAAAAACTCCTCCTTTTTACGCACCGCTGTGGAAAGTAAAGTCCTGACAGAAATATAATATAATAGAAATACTTCTGCTCAGATTCAGAGTTCAGTGCTGCAGCTCTTGGTTATAAATCATCTCTCTGGAAATGACAGTGATTTATTAAATCTGCCCCGATGAGGTTTCGTTTTCAGCTCAAAAATTTGGTTTAGTGTTGAAGCTCAGTTGATCAGATAAGTTTATTTTTGCATTTTGTTACGCAACACTGTTACATTTTATTTTGTTCCAGATTCTCAAATGTGATAATTTGGGGATTTTTCTCGGTTTGAATTCATTTTAAGCTCAATATTTTTATTTTATTTTTTGGACAAAAAATGTCACCTTGGGTTCTAGTGTTTTCACTATTTCCTGACATCAATCCATTAATTGGAAAAAAAAAATCGACAATAGGTCTACAGGTTTGGTTTTTTTTTAAAAAAATGACTGCATGTGATGTTTAGGAGGAAATAATTATTCTTTTCTTTGTTGTTTAAGGTCGTACAGCTTAATTGGAGCAGTTAATTAGCCATTACGCACAAACGGGGGCTAAAAAAAAACGCACCCATGGATTAATTTCAGACTACACTCACATTTACAGGACAGAAACCTGCCAACTTATTTACTGGTATAAGTCTTCAGAATATAAACATTATGGGAGTTGTGTGAAAATTAGGGAGGGGATGGCATCAATTGCTGTTTTTCCGTGCGCGTAATTGTTCCTCTAGCCTGAGAACAGTTGTTTCCCCAAACCCATTCTTGTATAATTATACCCACACTCATGTCCTAATGTGAGACAGCGGCTAAAACTGAGAACAAACAGCAGCCATATTGACTATAAAATCTCCTACTGAAACACCAGACCTCGTTTATTCTGATCCAGGTCTCTGCGTAAAAGTGGAGCAGAGCCGGATAAAAGTTTAACAGTTAGTCAATATGATTAACAGTTAAGAAATGTAGAGATTCCCCAGATTTAATATTTTAAAATATAATTATCTTCAAAATAAACGTCTATGTCATGGTCTTTAACTCTATTAATAATTCAATACCGATTTTACGCACAAGTTGGCGTTTTGTTTTTCTCAATCGAATTAAAGTCTGCGTAATTAATCTTAAAGAAAACTTGATTTATTGAGATCCGATAGAACAAATATCCATGCATAAATATCGCTGTTATCGCAGAGATCGCTGCGTCTCTCCGGCTCCTCTCAGCGCCAGACGGCGAGTCTCTCTGCCTCAGATTGAGATCTGTCAGTCTGAGCTGTTAAACCAACTGATCTCCTGTTTGGGACAAAACAGTTAAAAGTAATTCCATCGGTGCAGCCTAATGCCTCCTCCTTACTAATGAGGATTAATTGAGAAGTAAACAGAGAGCTGATAAGCTGTGCGCCCAGAGGTGCTGCCCGGCCGCAGGACAGAGACTGATGAATGCAAATAAAGACGAGACAGAGAGGCGTCTGTCAGGTAAACATCGCTACCTGCTAGGTCCCGATACAGCCATAATAATAATAATAATAATAATAATAATAATAATAATAATAATAATAATAATAATAATAATAGTAGTAGTAGTAGTAGTAGTAGTAGTAATGTCTTCTTGGTCAAACCTCAAAATAACACATTACATCTTTTATTTCAAACCACAACCTCAAAAATTACCTGAAAAAGTCGAAAATACAATTTTCTCAACGAGCTAATATTTGTTGCAGTTATAATGAATTACATGTAATTTTACAGGCACTTCTGTTATGTTTGTCCATCCTCTTAATGTCAGTTTCACCAGTAAACTTTAACTTAAACATCCTGAAGTCCTGGTAGTAATGTTAATGCTACTTTAACTAGTACTGGTACTGTTATTACCACAGTTTCTACTAGGATTGCTCCTTCTACCATTACCACCAAATAATCAGTGATGGAAGAAATATTGAGATTCATCACTCCAATAAAAGTAGTCATATCAAACTGCAAAAATACTCCATTGCAAGTAAATATTCAGCATTCAAAATCGAAGTATCAAAAATTAAAGTATACTCATTATACAGCTAAATGACCCTTGTCAGTTATATTATTATATACAATACAATTGCATTATTATAACTGATGCATAAACATGTTAGCAGCATTTTACAGTTCAAGGTTTTATATAAGGATAAACTGGTCATAAGTTTTGTAGGTTAAAAAGTCCAAATTTACATGTAAATATAGTTTTCAAATAAATGCAGTGGAAAAATGCAATATTTTCCTTTGAAATCGGAACATACAAGTATAAATACCTCAAATTTGCACTTGGGTAAATGTACTTGGTTACATTACTTATAATAATACAGTAGTATAGGTATAAAAACTACTATTTCCTACATGAGAAGTTGTAATTCTGTGAACTATTGTTCCTCCTGCCAATGCATAGCTCCCCTAATAACACTACTCATATCTAAATTAATGGTGGTAATGCGTGCAACAGGATGCCTTAAGGCCATCATCCCTACCCACATACACACACACACTTACTCACACACACAGTACACACACTTACTCACACAAACTTGTGTCATTGTCATCAGTTAGTTCATTGCTGATGTGTTTACAGCCAAAGGCTACAGCTGCTTTCTGACTCTGCCCACTCAAACAGACAGCAGTCATCACTCTGTATACAGTATGCTGTGTGTGTGGGTGTGTACTGATATGACTAAGTTTTAATCTGATTTGTTAAAACACTTTATTTATATCTGCCCTTAAATGCCCTTTCTGAGTTAAATTTCAAGTTTGGAGAGTGTGTAAGTGTTTGATTGTATGCAGGATCATACTTTAGAGAGTAAAACACTGATATACTGTAGACACATGGTTTGATTAATTCAGCCACAGACCACAGAGTGTTTTATTTAAAAGGTCCCTCACCCCTAACATCATTGCTGCAGCTGATCTGTGTTGCAGCCTGACTCTCTGGATTTCCCCTCATTTTTATTATGATTTTCAGAGATTTCTTAACATTTTCTTTTAGTCTCACCAAAACTTCCGACATGAAGAACAAAATGGATCTACACAGGGACCATAATGATCAATAAACAGATCATAGCGATCATTTTTCCTTGTTTTACCTTTGGTTTGTTCCTACATTGGTGCTCTGGGCTTGTGGGAACACACTTTGGACACCACGGTGGTAAATCTGGCCATGCTGATATACTGTGGGAATAGCAGATGCTCAGATGAAGAGTGTTCTGTGTAAATTCAGTGGAATTTTGCACGAAAAACATTGACACAAAGATCACACACATTATAAACACTGATAATGAAAAACAGACAAAAAATTGCTTTTCTTTGATGACAAATTAAAAAAAATGCTTCCTGATATTATTATATGAGTGTTTTAAGGTTAAAAATAAAGACAGAAAGACAGAAAGAAAAAAAGAAGTCAGAAATCAAATTGCACCAGTATGTTATATTTTTGAGAGCAATGTTTTCCAGATTTATACATCTGAACCTGTTATCCAGAATCAGAATCAGGTTTATTGCCAAGTCAGCTTGCACATATAAGGGATGTGCTTTAGTGTTGTGTTGCATAACAGTAACAAATAAACACAAAATGAAGTATTCCTAAATAAAATATAAAAAAAGAAAGACAAAATTTACAATAAAAAACACGTAAAATATATTCTATAAGTGAGAAGAGCTGCTGCAGGTTTAAATCCACATTACAACCAAACACCTGGTGAAATAAATACAGAAATCATAACACTAAACTTTATATAGTTTTAATTAGGTTGTTAAGTTAGGTCGTTTATTTTATTACAGTGACTGGAGCACTGTGGTAAATGTGGTAAAAACTTGTAATTGTGGGGAAATTACTCCAAATTTTTTAAAAAAGTACACTAAAGCCAGTTAATTTCAGTATATTTAGTTAACGTCCATGTGCACTTATGATTAATGTACTTAAAGTGTGTTATTTCTGATTTACTAACAATGTACATAGTAGGCTCTACTAATGTATGTAAGCACATCTTTTTGTACCAGAATGAACTGTGTGTGAATTTAAAATATATTTTAATCCACTTTTATAATAATCATGAATACCCTTATAATACATAAGAAATATATGTATAATACAATTAAAATACAGAAATATTACATATAATGTGAGAAGATTTGGACTAAATTTCATGTGTATCTACATTTAGTAGCAAATTTAATTTAATTTAAATACAATAAGCTGTTTGTAGAGTATAAAGTTAAGTCACCACACTTCATTTTTTTTATCGCTAACACTGAACTGAAGTGTTCCCAACATTGTGAAGAGCTTGTGTTTCCATTTTTAGAGAAGTACGTAACCCCAAACGCCCGATTTCCTTTCAATATATAGAAATACGACCTCACATATTCTCTTAAATATAAATGTTTAAAGGGTTAAAGCATTTTAGCTTTGCATACAATATGATTATCATATCCTAAACATCTGATGTTGTATTTTTCAGTATTAAAAAAATGATCAAACTGAGACTTTAAACATCAAACCTATTAAAATATATATTACGTCCCTTTAAAGTAGTGATAGAAAAACAGCTTTACTCCAACACTAACCTCCTACCAGATACTAATGCTTTATTTTAACGTTGAGATTACTCAAGTACTCTATTTAGTCTAATAAAGAAACCTGTCTTTCATGTGTAAATGTTTCTCGTCTCCCTACCGACTCGCCTGTATCATTATCAGTTTGGAGAGTGTTTCTTGGCTCGCTCTCTGTTTCTGTCATAACACCCGCATGTTGTTGCAGAAGGTTCTGTATCTGCTGCTTCTTCCACTCACACAGCTCTTACCATTGGTCATTATAAAAGCAACGCTCCGCCCATCGGCTACTGGCAGGCCCGGACAGGCTGCATTCACACAACTTATAGCAGAGTGATCTGAACTTACAGCAGAGGCCTCACAACATGTATTACTACCATTATTACTGCTCCTACTACTACTACAGCTACTACTAACAGCGCCACTGCAGTTACACCTCATCCTACTGCCATGATTATTGCTACTATTACCACTGCTGCAGCTGCAACTACTGCTACCACTACTACATGGCCGGATTAACCTGCAGGGGGGCTCTGAAGCAAATATGAGCTGCTGCCCCCCTTTAACCTCCCCCTTCTTTGTGCAAAATGTACAGTTTTTCAATGTTGGAATATCATCTAATCCCAGATTTGCTGGTGGTTTCATTAAACACAATGAATTCAGGAATCTGTTAACCCAAAACTGATACAGAAGATATAAAGTAGGACCTACCTTAAAGGCGGCGAGTGGAGTTTCTGACCAGTAGTAGTGCTATGAAGCAGTTTTATTTTACAAGCTGGTCCGTGTTTCGTTTGCCTCGATAACACAATATACAGTCCCTGCCGGTGCTTTCACACTATCCAAAGTGATCTACAGGAAACACAGCAACGCAACAGCAAACACAGTGAGGAAGAAAGACTGTAAGCTAGTAACTGTGGATGTAAACAATGCAGGATTTAAAATACTTAAAGTCCCCACCCACCCACTTCACTGTGCACAATAATATACTGTATACGCAGCCTTTCACACTAGAAGGCTGTTTAAATTTATCTGGCGAAGGAGGAAAGTTTCTCTGTCTGCTCACTGAAATCTGAGTTTAAGGCGTGTAGCTCCCAGCAGGATTTGTGACATCATAACTAATGATTAATAAGCCTCAAGTGTATACAGTGAGTACACTCATACTGAGTATTTTAACATGTTTTAGGAGGAAGGAACGTCATCAAGTATACCCACAATGCATGTAAATATAACTTTTATTTGCTCACATGAAAACACCACACAGGGCACCTTTAAGGCCTGGTCACAGCGGCTAAATTTTGCGCCAAAAATCAATAATGTCAATGAAATCACCGAAGTCATTGGATTTACTTGCAGTTTTCGGTCAATTTGTACTTGAGTGATCTTTGACATGCTAATTCATCCCGTTGACGGATAGCAAACTGCCTTAACTGTGCTGACTTTGATGGGAACGGAGAACCGGAGAGTCCAAAATGGAATAAAGCTAATGTAGCTTATTAGCTGTGTTGGATCGTTTAGTTTTATTTAACCTCCTATGTCGGACAATAAACTGCTCCACAAAAGAGATAGGAGCGGGTGGTACAAATGTCTTTTGAAAAAACTAGACAAAATACAGCTTAGACTGAGTAACAGTAAGAGGAGTTTGACAAACTAGGCCAGTGGTTCCCCAGCAAAAAGGAGAATCATTTATTTTCACTATAACTCCATCCATAAGTAACACAATGACAGAATGCGTCACTATTAAGCATCTAAAAGCAAAAATCTTATTAGATGGGGGACCCTGGGACAAAATCTCATTAGATGGGGGGAGGAGGGGGTTTGTGGTCTAGCTTGTGTCAGTTTAGGGTTCCTTGAAAGTTTGAGAACCACTGAACGAGGCTACAGCTGATCCTGACAAGCTGAGTCCTAAAATGGCCGACGGTTTATCCACCATTTTTCATCCATCCGATGATTTGGTTTTCTGAAGCGTAGCGAGTATTAAAGCCTCACAGGACGACTACTGTGGCGGTAGACCTTAGTAGCCTGTCGCTGTTTCCTTCACCTTGAATATAAAATACTGAACTACACTAATAAACAGTCAAATTTAAAAGACATCGTTGCCACTTAATATACGCTAGGCTATAAATAGTCGGTACAATCTACATCTGTTAAACTATATCAACCATACTGTGTTGATATCTGTGATCACAGCCTGTGGGAGTTTGGCTCTACAATGAGATATCCACCAATTGAAAATCTGACACCTACAAGCTTTAGTGTGTAAGTGCTCTTCAGAGGCTGCACAGTGTCTTCTCAGTCAGCTCACATTTAATGCTTCCTGACGTCAGCGTAATAGATTTTGCAATGGACATGGATGTTTGGAAATGTCTTTTTAACTGGTTTCCCGTGTCCCGGGGGTGGGAGACGGGAGGAAGGCCGGCCAAGAGAACGGCTTCAGCTCGTCCATCAGTCCGAGATATCTAAATATTTATCCTGTGATCCACATTTATCCGTTCACTGGTGCAGCTTTCTGGGTCAAAAACGTTATGTTTCTGGGAAGATACAAGAGTATACGGTGTTTATGCAGCGCTAACCGCAAAGATTTATCCTAAACTGTCAGGGTTTACAATAACACACATAAATTGCTGAGTGCGTCTCACTAAAAAAAAAAAAAAAAAAAAATCATTAGAATCATTCATTTAAACCCTTCTCCAGCTGGGAAAAGCTGGGCAACGTTTTCGCTTCCAACAGCAGCGGAAAACCAGGTGCTCTTCAGTAAAGCTCTCCAAGCTGATAAAGGTGATCAATGACAGTAGAAAGCTGAGGGGGGGGGGGGGGGGGTTATACTGGGAAACATAAAGGCATATCATGAAAAAGATGTACGTCACTCAAAACTGGTAATAAGGAGAAACTTCTCATCTGTGATGTTTCCCTACACTCACTGGTGCTCCCGGAGGGGAGAGAAACAGAAAAAATATGCCTTCATTCACACGCAGGGTGTGGTATAAAACATTCAACTCCAGGCATTCAAGTGGGTGGTTAAGAATAAAAATCCTTTAATAAATATGGGCTAATGCGTACATGAAGATCCTGAGGAACGCAAGACTGCACACGCATTGGTGTATTTTTTTTGTTGTTGTTGGTGGTGTATTATCCCGTACTCAATACAATCTTTTGATTCTTTAACCACCAACTTAAGGGCCTAGATTTTTTTTTTTTATGTCACATCTTACCTCTGATGAAGGCGTTTTTTTTTTTTGTTTTCCTCTCTTTAAAATGGTTATTATGTGCAATTTTCTCAAGTGTTGTTAAGATTGGATCAACAACTCTGATACCACTGCTTCTTCAACCTCTCATTCAACCTGAGGTCACGACTACCCATTGTGTTTTAACACAATATCCAGTTCACAAGCTGGGAGAAGCTGGACAATCATACAGAGGTCTTTTTTTATATACTTGTTTTTATCTGATTTCTCACCTTATGACCAACTGGAACAATATATTATAAATATGATCTTATATTATCATATATAATAAATTAGAGCTATGAATGCCACTGTTATCTACAGATATAAAGAGCAGAAAAACAAGCCAATTCTTTTGATTTGTTGGTTTTGATTTAGTTGATTCTATACAATTATTCCCAGATTCGTGCTTAAACATCTTCCTCACTTGGTTTGATTTGTTCTCAAGCTGATCAGCACTGTAGCGTCCTGTAATCTGTATCAGGTCAGTACACATAGATCAGGTTCTCCTGTATACAAAGAGCTACATCTGATAAAATATAGTGTGTATGTCCCTGGTAAACAGATGAATTATTAACCTTACTTTGTTCTATTCTTCAAAATTAAATGTACCTTTCTGGTGACATGTGAGCCAAATATCTTATATCAGATGGACCACTTTTGGTTCAGCTAGTGGTGAGTTTTTTAGTAGAAGTCTTACCAGGATTTTTACTTAATTCTACATATTTGTATTAACAAAACACAAAGAAAGCCACAAACTTATCAAGGTTAATAATCTTAACTCCCCTAGAGGCCGCAATATTTATCACTCCCCGAAATACAGCATGAGGGGGCTGCATATTACATACAGATGATTTTTAGCCATGCTAAATCACGGCTAATGACGATATATATATACTCCACTTTGGTCCAAACAGAAATACCTCGACAAAAATTAGATGGATTGTTATTAAACTTTAAGTGGTTTTAAGAATCTTTGACTTTTCCTCTTCCTCTCTCTTTACGTATCAGGTAGAACATCTGGACACCAGCGTTGATTTGGTCTCAACGGCTCACCATGAAATTTGGTTCCCTACAGGATGAATTGTAATAATTTTTGTCCAAAATCAAAAGGGTCAATCCTCTGGAGAGCGTGAGTGGGCTCAGCAAACTTGATTGTCTTCAGATAATTAGAGATATCTTGTGTGCAAATGGATATTTTTGGCCTGATGGTGGTGCTAAACGAAAGGTCAGGGGGGTCACAAACATCATTAGGATCCATCTTCTGGGGACCATGAATATTTACACTGTATTTTGTAAAGAACATCGTCACTGATTGTTGATATTTTGCTCTGGATCAAAGTGTTGGTCAGACCTTGCAAAAACCTGCTTAGCTCAGGAGACTAAAAGACAAAAATCATTTTAAAAACTCTTTTATGAGAAGTCAAAGCCAGTCGTAGCCTTTCTTTTAGTTAACATGAACAATTCAAACCACACCAGGAAAAAGTTAGCATTCAGTTAAAGCGGCTTTACATTGTCTGGAGGGTAATACATCACGGCATGGGAACATACATTCATCATCGTGGTGGGTTTCAGGGTGTATTCCTCTGGAGTAGTCCAACTGTAAAACATGGCACTTTATAAAGCAGCAGGCACGTGGGAGAACTAACACTACGACATGCCACATTACCAAACTGAATTATGATGAATGCTGTTTATACTAATCCTTATAGCTATATGAAGTGCTGTTATCGTCTATATTTGTGTGACCTGCAGGCGGAGCATCACCGATGGAGAGATTAGAAACTCATCCCACATTTAAACACCAGAGACACACCATTTATCAAAACCCCCGAGAGCACGGCAGGTAGCGTGTTGGTTGTTTCTCAGGCACAACCTCTTCCTCTTGTCTTTTTTCCAGCTAAACATACGTTCTCATGGGTGACCATCTGAGGGATTTACAGAATGTGACTCAGGTTTCCATCACCTCATTTGTCTTTGTATTTCATCCGCACGCACACGCCTGACGTTGACCTTGGCTCTGACCAAGAGCTGCTGCCGTGCGGCCTCCAGACGAGGGGCCTGACCTCACGTGCCGAGACCTTCCTGTCCGACGGAATGGATCACCTTACGTTTCAGAGCGCCAACGCTGGAACTGGAAAAGAACAACAGAGGAAGGAAAAGGATGGCAGGGGGTAAAGTGAGACGGGAGACATGAAAGACAACATTTTAGCTTGTAGGCCGCGGGGGAATGACAACAAACCCGGGGCCTCGAGTGAAACAGGATCCTCCGCAGAGGGAAGGTGGAGGTGGTGCTTTCCGTCAGTCTTGTGTCTCTCTGTGGTGTCCTGGCCTGTCAGCTTTCAACGAGGCAGCATGGAGGCTTTAAGTCCCCGTCCCCTCTCAGAAATGTGTTTTTCTTCAGTTGGATGTTTGCGCTTCAGTGTGCAGAATGATGTATGTGCAGAGTTTGACGCTAGAAAGCTGTTTTAATGTTCATCTGCTGAAAGTTTCTCCGCGCTCACCTCAGATCAAAAGGTTAATGTGCATATCTTCGAGTATGATTTATGACATCACAAGTAGTTTGGAGCCAATCGTGGTCCAGTATGCAACTTACACAAGTGTGATGTGGAAACTTGAAGCCTCCAGCGTACAAACAATGAGAACGGACTTTTCCGTGAAGTAGAAGACATTTTATATGAAGCACTTAAACTTATGAAATGAAGAACATAGACATAGATTCTGGATTTTTTAATGAGGAGTAGATGTAATTATAAGGATCAAGGAGATAATTTAACTTTTTTTGTGGAAAAATCACATTAGACACAAATTATTATTCAACACTTATTATTAAAACATGTCTAGAGGGGGTCTTCAAGCTTTACAGACACCTGCAGTGGACAACGAATGTACGGGAGGCCTGAGAGGACACACAATTATTATTTTGTAAATGCAGCAAGTTAGTAAGTTTGTTCATGAAACTGATGTGAAATCATGAAATTGTAATACTGGGATCAGAAGGTAATTTAACACTTTTGTGGTGGTTATTATGTCAAGGGAATCAAGGGAAATCAAAATATCAGGGCTGCAATTAATGTATGTTTTTAAATTGTTTTTTTTTTTAATTAAGTGATTAATTATACAGTCTATAAAATGTCCAAAAAGTGAAAACCCCCCAATGATATTCAATTCACAATAATATAAAATAGTAGCAGCAAATCCTCACACTGGAGAAGCTGGAACCTGTGAAAATTTGGTATTTCAGCATCATAAGTGACAAATTAATTATAAAAATTGTTGTCCATTAATATTCTGCCAGCTGAACGCTTGAACAACCATTTAATTGTTTCAGCACTATGAAATAATCATAATAAAAAATGAAATCTTTACCCATGTCTTCTCCGGCTCTCTGTAGTTTCCATCGTAGATCGATCATTATTCCCCACTTGATCGAGACACTGAACCGCTGCGGCGAGTTTCTCTTGTCAAAAGGTCATCAGCTACTAAATATGGCAAAAGTATACGGACAGGTTTTTCCAACCTCGGCTACCAAATCGAGTTAAGCGGGAACACAGAGCCGGGATTGCCCAACATTAGGCTGAATGGGAGTAAACCTCTGCAGCCAGGCATCAAAATCTGTCAGAAAGATCTCTCAGAATAGTGGAGACTGTTACAGCATCAGATTAAAACTCATGCATGTTAATCTCATCACGTACAGCTGTGGGATGTCTGAGTGTCCACTTACTTTTAAAACTGTATGAAATTTTTTTTATCCTCTTGTAGTTTTGGCCATAAATCCTATTAGTTTTGATTTGTGTTAGCAGCTGCTGGTTGTTGTTTGGGACACCTGCACTGTACTCGTCTTCCTCACGCTGCAGGCTCTGTGTCTGTACATTACAACACCTGCTCATTTTGTGACTTTTGCCATTTTCTAACTACAACCGGATCAAATGTTTGGGATTCATAAACTGTTTGTCCTGCCTTGTTCCAAGCTTTTATTGTCATAAAATAAATAACTGCAAGCTAATAAGTAAACTTCCTCTGAGATAAAACATCTTTTTTTGTTGTTGTTTTAAACTTACATTGCCAACTGTTGTGAAACATCCTGCTGCAGCCAGATCTCACTTATATCACTGAAAATTAAAAGTTAAAACCCACTCTGATGTTTTGTTAGTTAAAGGGGACCTATATCATGCACATTTCCAGGTCTATATTTTTACACTGGGGCTCTACTAGAGTAATGTTTGCATGATTTACAGTAAAGAAAAACTCCTTATTTATCTTCTACTGACCCTTTATGCAGCCCCTCAGTTCAGCCTCTGTCTGAAACAGGCCGTTTTAGCTCTTTGAGGTCCCCCTCCCAACGAGCTGTTCTGATTGGTCAGCTTCAGGAAGCTTCTATATGCTATGTAAACAAACCGGATTTCACTCCTTTTTCTCATTCTTTACTTAAAATATAAACTTTCTGGATCTATCTGTATATGGTAGAGCCCGAAACTGATCCACAAAATGAGAGTGGAGCATTTTTACAAACATTTTCTTTAAGTTTTGGAACTTTAACATGAATATCCAACATTACACTGATTGTAAATTACAGAAAATCCAAAAAAAGCACATTATGTCCCCACAAAAGATGTTGTCTAATGGCAGAAATCCCGAATGAACACTACTGTACTTCGGACAAAAGTATCACTGAAATTTTTTTTTTTTAACTGTACAACCTGCTGAAAGAAAGGAGGGTTAGAAAAAGTAAGACAAGAGGACCAGTTTAAGTTCTCTCAGCGCTTGGAGAGTCAGCACCAAGAGAAGACCCTGCTTCTGCGAGGAGCTGCCTTAGCGAGTTTTATTTACAATTCACAAAATACAGGTGTCGCTTTCAAACAGTGCTCAAGCATTTCACATTAGTGTCGTCATCTGACAGACCACCAGTTCCTCTCCTGTTTTCTCTCTATTGCTCAGTCTTTGGTTTCCCAATCTTGAAACTTGGCATAACACGAGGAACACTCCTACAAACATTTTTAAATACCTTTAACCCCCCCATTTCATTTTTTTTCCTCACACATATGGTCTTGTCTGAATATGAAGTAATCCAGGTTTTTCCTTTTTTTTTTTGCTACTTTCCAGATGAGTATTTTGTGCGCTTTCTACAAAAACCTGCATTTTTTTTTTTTTTTAACAGCGTGGTCTTGATAAAACTTGTACACTTCTGATATTTATATAGTTCAACATACAAGTTAACTTCAAAACTTAGCTGGTTAGATTTTGGGTTTTATCTACAGACGGGTGACAAATTAAAAAAGGAAAAACCGGAAACAAATGAGCGGAGAAACATTAAGGAATGCAGATGCTTCCACACAGATAGATATACCGCATGGTACAAATAAGTAATTAACACCCGATCGTGCTCTGTAGCATGATTGGACTTTGAAAGCGGGTTCACCGTTGTGGCACGGATGGCGGGAGCTTCAGTCACAAAGACAGCTCAACTGGCTAGTGTTTCAATAGGAACAGCGACATCTGCATTTAGATCTATGGGAAAGACATCATTGAACACCTACGGGGAGATTTTTGGACTGATGTGTAAGACAGCGCTCTCCACCATCATCATCATCATCATCAAAACACCAAATGAGGGAAGAATGGTGTAGAACCAATGCCAAAGCACATTAAAGCTGTTCTGGTGGCCTTACTAAAACACTTTATGTTGGTTTTACCATTAATTTGTAGCCCGTCTGTATAGTTACCCATATTTAGATATATTATATACAATTTTTTCCTGTTTTATGGCTTCAAAAACACATTATTCTATCTATATATATGAGGATTTCTTTGTAGTAGTTGTGCGTTGGATGTATGGCGGCTAACTGAAGGCATGTGTAGTAAGAACTTTATTCTCTCCACTTGTTTCACTGTCAGAGTTGCTTTTTCCACCCTAAGTATTACACGAAGTTGCTATTAGGTGCTAGGATGCTGTGCGGTTTTAAGAGAACAAAATAAAACTAAACAAAAAAAGTGATTGTCTAAAGATGAACACTCTTGCCTTTTTTTAATTGTTTGTAATAAATGATTCTTGTTCCAAAAAACCCCTACATATGGACTATGGAAAAATACTTTTATGTTGGAAATATTAACATTTCCAGTTTTGCCAACCAAGGACTCTTACTTTTTAAAAGGCGTAGCATTAGTTTTGCTAGCACTGAGGGTTTCAGAGTGCGGCATGTGGCATCTTCCATATGATGGATATATTGTTTTAGAACAAAAAAAAAAAATGAATCTACCAGCATCAATCTATAAGCCTATCGGTGATACGTTCGCCACTCTAATGACTCTTATCCAGAGACGATGTGCAGCCTTCATTGTGTGCGTGGGTTTTAAAGCGCTTGGCTAGTGAAAAGATACTTAAGGAACAACATGAAACTGTTTCCTCTTTTTATTTTGTCCTTCAAAAGAAATCTTACTGACTGAGGGCGTTTTCAAACCTATAGCTCGTTTGTTCTGGTCCGAATCCGTGCTTGCTTCCCCCCCTTTTTGTTCGGTTTCTTTTAAAACACAGAGTTAAATCCAAGTGAACCAAAATGCATCACTGGAAGCTGCTCATTGGTCAGATATGTGAGAACATAAACACAGGAAGAAGGTCTTATCTGCCAAATACAAAAATGCAGTGCACTTTTTTTTTTTTTTATGAGCTAGTCCAGACCTCAGTTCATTCTCCGACTAGCTGCTAGCAACTATTATTATTTTTGCTCATCTGCAGCTTCCAGCCTAGTAGACGGGTCAGATCACTGTCGGATCACATCCCCCCACAGCAAACCAACCGCTCCAGAGTTAGTCTGGGACTGACGAAATTAGACCACTTCCTCAAAAGGGTTTCGGTACAGTTGTTTTGGTTGGCGTCCGAGTACGATTGCTGTGTTCGAATCTGCCCAAAGAAACCACACCATGGGGGCCTGATTCAACCGGACGAAAAAAAGGTCTGAAAACGCCCCTAAAATTTTCATTTGAGCAGAAATGTACTTTGTGTAACTGTGTGTTTTTCCTTTGAAGGACAATACAAACGGTTTATTGCACAGTGAGGCTTTGTTGTGATCAAATCTGGTCAGAGTCGCTGCTGAATGCTATGAAACTGAATTACCATTCACTCGACCACTGTAACACACACACACACACACACACACTCTCTCTCTCTCTCTCTCTCTCACTCACTCTCACACACACTCACTCACTCATTTTCCACTCAGGTGTTGTATAATTGAGTATTTTCAATCCAAAACTAATTCTGACTTTCCAAAAAAAAAAAAAAAAAAAAAAAAAAACAACAACACATGAGGAGATAACTTACAGGCTATGTGTTCCTCAAGTCTCACAGGGCTGATGGATTATGGAGGAACTTTATGTATTTAATCAAATTTCTTGTTTTTACTTAAAAAAAAAAACAAATGATCTTAAAATGTTTCTTTCTTGCTCTGAGAGAAATGTTACTGAACACCAGCACAAGTATTCAAAAACTGATCTTGATAAGGATTCTGTAACCTCATGCCTCTCCCTTGATGTAATAGCTATTTGTCCACCAGTTATAAGTTTGAAGGTTGAGCAGTGCGCCCCCCTGTGGTCAGCAGGCAATATGGTAGTAATACTTTCCAGAAGTGCAATGTGCAGTTAAGATAGGAGGGATGGGGGGTGGGGGGGGGGGGGGGGGGTGTTGAACCAGTTTACAGTGCAGTTCTTGAGTATTTGGAAAGATTTTAGATTTGGCTCCGACACACTGGACTTGAAATGAAACAGCGACTTTGAGGTTAAAGTGCTGACTTTCAAATTTAAGGGTACTTGAGGGTTTTCCTCATCCATATTGGGTCAACCGTAGAGGACTCTTAGCCCTTTATATATCCTTAAGGGGGGGGGGGATGTATAAAAATGCTACATCTACAGTTACAGTTTCTAAGATGTGAATAAACAGTCAAACTAAAGCTTCAAGTCAGCACTTAAAACCTCATAGACAAAGCGTCTTCAAGTGCTGGAGACAAAACAGTCCAAATGCTTCTAAACTGCTCTGTAGGTGGTCGAAGGGAAGTGAGAATTTCATGGTTCAAAAAGGGCTGAATTCAAATAGACTTAACAATATGTTATCTTCCTTAAATAATATGCTTTTTGAAAGCAGTTTGTCAAGTGTAACACTGTAAGAACTGTAGTTAAAGCATCAGAATTCAGTAGGGGTGAGTTCAGGGAACCCGAAGCAGACCCTTTTCTTACCGATGGGTATAGTTTGACATTTCTTCAACCCCCATGTCTCGTGTAGAAGTATTCAAGACAAGTTGTATCCTAATAACTGTACTTGTCCTCACCTGCTATGAACTAGAACCGACCGCGTTTAATTGATCTCAGTAAACAAGATGAAAAGATGATTTTTTTTCACTCAACGAATATAAAATTCTAGAGCTTCTGATGCCTGGAAATCAATACCGATACCAGTAATTGGTAAGGTGCAATAAACCTTTGTGTTGTTGATACCCGATCCCGTTGCTAGGTGTTTACTTGTCTCCATCACGGTCTCCGCGCAGCCGTTTCTCGTGCTGGCGCTTGGTGATGATGTATTTGAAGAACTCGTAGACGGACCAGCTGATGGCTGTGGAGGGCATCTGGTAAATGACACGGGCTTGGACGCCCTTGAAGAAGGCCGGCACGCCTCCCATCCTGTACACCGTCCGAAAAGCCTCGCCCAGACCAGAGATGTGGCGGCTGCCGGGCGACGAGGCGGCGGCTGCTGCTGCTGCTCCGACCGCTCCGGCTGCCGTCGCTGCCTCGGCTTGGATCACGTGAATAGCTTGAGCCTCCTGCGTGTTGAGGAGGGTCTTGCAGACGTCGAGGGGTGTGGTGGCGGCGGCGGCCAGGGCTCCCGCCAGTGCGCCTGACACGACGTGAGAGGAAGGGTTGTACTGTCTGTGGGGGTTGAGGAGCTCCTGGAGGTACTCGTAGGTCATGAAGTGGAGTGCCTGGAATGGCACGTTCATGGTCAGCTGGGTGGTGTAGCTGCGGTAGAAAGCCGCCAAACCCTCGTGCCTCAACATGGAGCCCATACAGTCAAGCACGCCTCGATAAGGTGAGTTGAACATCTGCATACGTTGTTTCATAACTGGACGTGAAAAAAAAATAGAGAAGGAATTAACAAGACTATATTTCACACGCTAAGATCCAGACCGGTGACTGAAAAGAGGAACTGGGAGGGCGGCAGGAACACTGGAGAGGAAGTGGGTAGGTATCCGAGAGGCAAAACACCCTCTCAAAAAAACAAAAAAACAACTGTTTCTTAATACAATCTATGTTGACAGTGATACAGGAAAGAACACATTACAAAAACAATTGAACAACAACTGAAAACAATTAGTCATCAATTAATAATTAATAAGCAAAGCTAACACAAAGCTTAAGTCTTTAATATCAGGGGGGGAAAGCATGTTGCCACAATTAGACCCATTAAATAAGATGCCTCAGTTCATTATAGTGTGCTGCTCTTCTTATTATCCATCAATCATCTTCCTCTACTGTACTTATTCTGTATATTTCAATGTATTTATGTGATTAATAGACTGGTGTGTTTGGTGTAGCAACATTTGGGTTGCAGTTCACAGTTCTTCCAGTCACACGGATGAGTCTGTGGCTCCACCATGTGCTCTGACAATAGAAGTGCACATAAGGGGGATTTTCTGTAATGGTCTTTAAAAGGGAGGTTGAGAACGTCTATAAATAGAACTGCGACTAGTGTGTGTGTGTGTGTGTGTGTGTGTGTGTGTGTGTGTGTGTGTGTGTGTGTGTGTGTGTGTGTGTGTGTGTGTGTGTCAGGTGAGCTGACATAAGCTCAAAGGTTGTTTTACCTTCAGCTGGGTTCATGATGGCGTCGTGGAGCACTGTGGCCATGCAGCCCGCCACTCCTGAAGAACACAGAGAATAGCAGAGAGGAAGTTAAAGCCACAGAGAGGAAGTGGTTTTTTTTTTTAGCCTTTAGTTTGATCCCATCCATCCATTTGTCCCTCTCTTTTCATTCATTTCTTTATTCAATAGGTTGGATTAATATTTTAATAAAGTAAGTTACAACAAAATTTAAGCATCATGAATGGAAAGTAAGATTTACCGTTTGCAAAGTGGCTGTTGGTGCCGGGGTGGATTGCGTCGCTGAGGGAGAACTTGATCTTTTCATAGCAGGCGAAGTAGAGAGCGTGGGCGGGTCCCGCCCCCACCGCCAGCACGTTCACGCCTCTGATCGGCCGCCACACGCCCTCAGTCCGCACGATCTGCCGCAGGGCGTCCATCACGTTGCGGTAGCGCGCTCCGGGCTCAGGATGCAGGCTCTGCATGCGAGTCTAAGTTGAGATGAACAAACAATCCTGATTATTTGATGTATTTGATGTGTACAAGCAACTTAAAATGCTGACAATTATTTATACTGTCAGCATAACTGAAATATGGAGGCAAATATCAGCTCAGTGGACAAGGTGTCAACTGTCCTGACAATATAATAACAACCACGATTGATTAAGAACAAAGTGCAAACATTTACTAAGAGACCTATTGAGAGATGTTTCTAATATTCACTGTTACAATAGAAAGATATCAATAAATTGTGATTATTATGTTTTTAACCACAAGAGATTGTTGTCTCAATCACACCGAATTCATCTCTAGTTCATTTAAGGTGACGGCACCTCCGACTTTAAAAAAAAAAAAGAAAATCAGATAGAAACAACTGCATTCAAGTCGCCGACCACAAACCCCAACACAGGACTGAGTGCTGCGTTTAGCTAGGAAGCGGTGCAAATCAAAACACTCGAGTCTGACACTCGCATTGCTCATAGATAAGCAGCACTGCGCACGGCTGACTAAAAGTGACAGAACACCAGAGGAATGAACAAAACTCCAGACAAAGATGGCGCAATCCTGAAATTTTTCCTCACATGCAATAAGTGAATCGTCGTAGTCGACACCCTCCCCTCAAGGGTAAATATTGACAGCAGAGTAGGGGGAGCGCGTCTGCCTCCTGGAGGCTTTAATGGAAATTCCCGCTCTTGTGTGCTTCTGGGAAATTATAACTCTGTTGGAATGTGCACAGTCATCCACAATATGAGCAGTGCATTCAAGTCTAGGTTGGTGTTTTTCCCCCCTTTTCTTTCAGTTTTTGGAGCCTGGTAAGATTGTTTAATCCAAAAGCAACACAGACTGAGACAGTTTCACCAAAACCAAAAAGAATCAGGTGTCAGTGGAGGAAAAAAAAACAATAGATGACCTCCATTATCCCACTATGGCTGCTGTGAATGTAGAGAGCTTTGATACTGGGGGGTCGGGGGGGGGGAAGCCAGTCTGAAACAATCCAAATGACTTACTAGACACTCACTGTCCAGTCTCCTGACAGATCCATGTACCTTATTTGGATAAGTGGGGAAGTACGCTAATTAAAACACACAAAAAAAACCCACCTGGTCCTATTTTAAAGCTGGATTTGTCAGAGAAATCATGAGTACAAACAACAGCTGATAAGGCGATCACCATAAAGTCACTCACTCATGTGACACATGCTGCTATGCATTACAGCCCCGCTCATATTTCTGGCCTATACCTCATACATCAGCATCAGCGTATATGCTGTCTAATACACGCTGATATCTGTATTTATTTAAAGTTATATAGGCTCTGTCTCTAAATTATATAAGCAGCTTTTGAGCCTCATTAAATGTTTGAATAGCATCTGGACCTAATGAAACACTCTCAACTCCTCCTGATGAGAGAAGCAACTTAAAACCAGCTGGAAATCTTTCTGATCACATCCAGCGGTTGATGTTCTCGGTTAGCGCCGTAGCGATGTACTCGACAACACCGTCGGGTGTGATCACGAGAGTGCGAAGGAAATGAAACTTTCAGTCAAAACAGACCTGTGAGACGGGTCTTTATGGCTTAGTGTTATAAGCTTCGGATGAGTGTGTGTGCGCGCGATGAGGAAATAGATGAACCGAAGCGCCGTTCACACTAGTAGATAAAAAACATTGAGCAACCTGCTTTGACTGCAACAGGAAACTCAAGATTGTGAAAACAAACCTCAGTGAAGAGGAAGCTGTCCGCAGAACATTGCCGTAAAAACCAAACTGATTTCCTTGAGCTAAAAAAAAAACAACAAAAAAAACCCTTAATTCATTTCCTCCTTCTACTTTGAATGTGTGGCTGAAACAATATAGATCACAGAGGGACAGAAACATTAAAAAAAAATAGCCAAGTTTTTCCTTTTCAGTACTCCACTGAAAAAAAAAATGCTTTCTTGTTGGTTTAGAGATATTTTGTAACCTGTGGGAGTATTACTTGAGAGTAGATTGCAGGGTGCTGGTTTAGTCTCGAGTCGAGCTTAACTTTTGCTCAAAGCTTCATAAGAATGAGGAACAGACGTCAACAATTTGTGTTTGGAAAGCTGCTTCAACATAAAATGATCCTTCCTGGCCGTCACATATCTACCAATGGAATTAAGTTATATAAGTTATAATCACTGTGTGACCGTTGATAATGAAGATTTATGCCTCTTATAATATGCCAAATAAGAATAATCAGCATCTTTTACTTGTATTTATGAGTGACTCTGTCCCGGAGAGTCAGAATGATATTTTCAGACGCAAATCTACTGTTCATGATATGTGTCTGATGCAATGCTTTGCAATAGAAACTGATGTTGCCAATCAGGTGACCGGGGGTCAATTGTTCTGCCAAAAAAAAACAAAAAACGCTATGAATCGGAAAACCTCATCATCAAGGAATTTGTTGTAAACAAGAGCTTTGTATGATTGAAAACGCTGCACAATGAAACCACTGAGAACTGCACCTTCTTTATCTCTCTGATACAATATGGAGGAACATAACAGTCCGGATCATCTTCATGTCCACAACTTTGGTTTGGTTTGGGATCGAGTAGCTGAATCAACGATATGGTCTGAGGAGAGTTGTTCATATTCAAGCCCCTAAAAAAAATAAGTTTCTCATTTGATAAAACCAGCAGCAGAATAGGAGAAGTTGTGTCGCAATTCCAAACTAAAACTTCCTTGTCTGTATTGTATCTTGAGAGCATGCTTTTGCAGTTTTGGACAGGAAATTAATGTTCTTTTGCTTTTTGTTCAACAGGAAATGATAAACATAAACCAATAAACATAAGCAAAACTTTTTTTCCCCCTTGAGATCTTTTTGCTTTCAGAGGACGCTCCTTTTCTCACCACTGTATACAAATGCTTTTTTTTTTTTTTTTTTTTTTTAATGATTGCTATCACTTATAAGTAGTGCCTCAATTTGTTGTGTGGTGCAAAATAGTATCCATCAACACCACAATCTAAATAAAGTGAATTTTGTATGCATACTGATATTCTGCACATGCTTACGTTTGTCTCTTTCCCAGTTTAAGAGCATTACATAATCCTGGTTAGTGATGGTTGTAATGTGTAACTGGAATATAGAGTCGTGACCACCGAGGGGGTTACGGTCAGATTACAGAGATCTGTTTCAGACGGATCCCAGACACAGCTGTCAAACTTTTAACATGGTCTTCACATATAGTGTAGTTATGTAGTCGAGTATCAAGTTCAAAACACTCTTTAGCAGGCAAATCAGTATTAACAGGGTTAATAATGAATATAACGGAGTCCACTGTTGGAAAGAAGTATTTACCTTAACAGGGATTTATGTAGCTAGGTAAGAGCAAGACTAGTTATGTCATGGTTTACAATTAATGCATGCCTGATTGTTAAAAACAGCTGTAATATTACTATACATCCTTCTGCCAAAGTGTTTCATTTCCAATAATTAATTCATCTGGGCTGTTTCCCTGTTGATTTAGAGACTGATGACCCACTTGTGTTAATTATTACCCACTTCTACCTCTTGACAATGAACTTTCTCACAAGATGTGCTCTGGTAGTTTTGTCTCCACGTTAATTTATCAGTGACTTATCTACGATAATAAACAAACCGCAGACTAACACTGTTGTTTATAACGCCTATGCTGATTTACTTGGTCCGAGGAAACACTGTTTCCATTGTCACACAGCTAATGCTAAATTCTTGATAATGATTCTTCTGGCCTGTTTTACTAATATCCCCTTACATTTATTTGTTTACAAAAGTGCAAGCATCAAAGGCCTGGGGCTAAGAATAACACAAATATTAGCAATAATGTCCCTATCAACTGTGAGTGATACGTGTCCATAACCAATTGAATAAGAGCTGAAAACAACTTCTGTTGGGTTACAAAATGTGGCATATGTGGCCCCACGGACTATTTAAAGACAACATCGTGATGATATGTATAGTTTATCATTCCACTTGATAGCGAAACAGGAGAAAAATGTTAAATAAATAGGTGTCCGATAATGGATGCATGATAGCTAAAAAGGGCAACTGCCGCTTTAGCTAGTATGCTAGTTTATGTAAGTTAGCGAGAGGAGACGCAAACGTTATATACACATGATTACAGTAATATATAGCAAAATTAAACTGAAATGAGGTATACAAACCCACTCGTGTGTACATTTTCACTTTGACCACCGCGTGTTGCGATGTTAGCTGTTTAAGTAACATTAGTTAGTTAACTGACCTCTGATAGAAAGGTTACTCCTGTTAGCTTGTAGCCTAACCGAGCTCAGGCTTGTTTTCAGGCCTAGGTTAGCTGGAGGTTTTATGCAACCAGTGGCTGCGTTTCCTGTGACAGAAACTGGGCCTGAATATGTTTCAAACAAAGCGGTATGTTGTGTTTTTTTATGCCCTGATACCTTGACACAATCGATGGGGTACATAAGGCAGTGCTCCATGATTCCAGCCACGGCTCCTGCCAGCATGTGTGTGCTGGTGGCGGCTCCCTGAGGCAGCCCTTCATAGTCTATTTCTGGCTCAGCAGAGGTCGAGGTCTCCTGAGTTGCTCGATGCAACACCGGGGCAAAGTCCTGCTCCCCTGACATTCTCGGCGAAAGAGCCCCAACAAATCCTCCGGAGGCGCCCATGAGCCTGCCACCCAGCCATCGGATCTCTGCGCCGGCTGTAGCTCCTGTAACGCGGCTGTCGACGCCCGGTGTTTCCACGGACGTTCGCCGGGACACGAAACCGTCCGCTTCCATGCAAATGTAATCAGACAAGCTTGTTCAGATCGACTACTCTGGTGACCCGCCTGTCCGTGTAGTCTTCCCGGCAGTTTAATTGGAGTCCCAGCCGACCGGACTGACTCTTTGATGGGTGGCTGCTACTGCGTGGCGGGCAGGTAGCTGCAGAGTCCGGGAACCGGGAGTCAAAGCTGGGTGGGACATCGGTGGGTTTGTCCAGTGAGTCATGTTAAAAGCTAGCAGGTGATTCGATAATCCGACTGTCAATCATTCAAAGCTCTTGCAATTGGTCAATTCGGTCTTAAAATGAGGCGGGCAAGTGAAGTGATAGGAAGTCCGGCGTCAGCGACGATTTTGTAATTTAGGGAATCACGTGGATTTACGGGAAGCGTTTTAACCTGCAGAGTAACCAAGTACATTTACTCAATTACTGTACTTAAGTACAATTTTAAGGGTACTTGTACTTTATTGAGTGTTTCCATTTTATGCTGCTTTATACTTCCACTCCACTACATTTATTTAACAGCTTTAGTTACTTTTCAGATGAGGATTTGACACAATGGATAATATAACAAGCTTTTAAAATACAACACATTGTTAAAGATGAAACCAGTAGTTTCCAACTAATAGTGATTTTTCCCTCTAAACCTCTCACATTGTTTCATTTCAATAAATATTCAAATGATTCAATATTTTACCAAAAATCAAAGACCAGAGAAAAATTCCCCAAATTGAAAACAGATTTGTGTATCAGAACTTTGTTTTTTCTTCTTTCCTCTCCCATTAATCATCTCACGACCCTTCAGATTTCTCTGGTGAACCTTAGGAGGGGCCCGACCCCTAGGTTGGGAACCACTAGACTCAACCTCCAGCAGCTACAACAGTGACATGCTGCTTACACACTGATGCTTCAGTATTAATAATCAAATGATGTCATATATAATAATATATTAGTCAGAGGGACCAAACCACTACTTTTACTGCAATACTTTAACTACATTTTGCAGCTAATTGGCCTACTTATGTACTCTTACTTGCTACTGGTTTAAACATTAGGCCTATGTCGTAAAATACTTGGTATGAGGACATTGAGACAAGTAGTTTGCCAATTTGTGCAATCACTGTCTTTAGATAGTATCAAAATATGGAATAGGCTATTCAATGAGGACAAAACGTAAATGTCCTTTAAATTGCCCGCTACACATGTTATTGAATTAAAATTCCTCCAAAAAAAGTGTTCACTTATTCACCAAATGAGCAATTAAATTACCCAAGTCATCCTGTCCAAGTTTATGCTGCCTTTCTATCTGAGTTAATGCAATTGCGAGTTTTTCACTTCTGCTTTCATATGTCCGACCTGTCACTTAATAAACGGAAGTGCCTGAAAACCAGATAAATATGAATGCCTCACATCAGCTAAAGTCCACCGTTCAGTGTAATTAAACACAAATTTAACATTGCCAGTGCACAAAACAGACAGATTTACTCATTTGAGTGCTAGTGATTGTGCTGTAGGCCTGACATTTAGACCATTTGTTCTGTTTGGCAGTAAGAGAAGTATGAAGAAGACATAGGCCTACAAGAAATGTAAGAAATAATTCTGTAAATGATGTATAAAACAATGACATCTAAGGCTGGACGACATAAAACTTAACCAGCTGTCTTAAATAAAGCCATTTTGCTGGGTTGTCTTACAGACCGTGTCTATTTTATAGGCTATTTATATCGTGTTGTGTGCTTGTGTTTTCATATTGTGTTTCTGTTTCACTGCTGCACAACCAGTTGTCCTTTGGGGACAAATAAAGTGATTGACTCGTTGACAGATACTAATCTAGTGTGTTTTTATAATTTCTATTCAATATATGATCAGATTATTCACTGCTCCATGTCCTGAAACTCTAACCCAAGTTTGACAATAGGGCTACAGTGCAATAAGACTGAGGAAAAATCCTCTTTTTAACAACAAATTAATCTATGTTTCATTGATATATCGATTTCTCATTCTTCACTCATAAAAAAGCCATTATCAGGTCACGTGGTCGACCTGAATTGAGGGGCTAGTAACAATCATAAACTAGAGAAGCTGGCGTTGACAGCATTTGCAGATTTCTCCACATGGTGGCATTGGTTGCCCTCAAGTGATACTTCAAGGACGGGTTCATAATTTTTGAAGTCTGTCAGGTGCCCAAATGAATACTGAAACGGGTTTTTCTTGTTGCCGATTATTTTTCTTTTCACTGACTAATTGATTAATCGATAATCCTTTCAGCTCTATTTATATAAAACAAAACATAACGGAAGTAGACTAGCGTATGATATTGTTCCCCCATCCCCAGCCACTACCTTGCCGGGTATTTCACACGTGTTGTCATTTTTCCTACAGCGCTTGAATGCAGCAGTTCAACTCCACGTCAGCTACGTATTTGATGACGCAATCACGTATGCCGACCGGAAGATGCATGATCTTTCTTTCCATAGATCTTGTGGTCACTTCCTCCTTATCGCCTCGTCGTCTTCTTTTAAAATAATCTTCCTCAAATATAGTGAGAGAAGAAGATACTTAATTATCGTTTCTACCGAAGGAACAACACATGTAACGTACGGACACAGCTGTCATGGCGGCGGAGAGGCTTCGATAGGTAAGTTTATATGAGATGTAGCATATGGACACACTACGGTTATCAGCAGTTCATATATTAACGTACCGTTACCGTTAGCCGGTTTGTAACTGACGAGTAGCTTAACTAAAAGCTACAATACTAGCTGCCGTTGGAGCTAATGTGGAAAATACGTGTAATATATTTGTCCTGTATCCAGCTACTCTGTTTTTATGCAACAGTTTTATAGTTATATAACTGCGAGATAATCCACTCTTATTGTAGCTTGTATGGAAAAAAACAGTAATGCTAGGAAGAGTAGTGCTAAATTGTAGGCTACAGTATTTTTAGACTAGAGGAATGCCACTGAAATATCACTGGACTATTTGAACATATTATGATAGTGTAACAAGGGAAATAGAGGAACCTACAGTAAGGTCATTGTATCAACTGATAGATCAGAGTCATTTATTGATCTCACTGGCTAAGTTACATAAATCACTAAACAAATCAGGTCACTTTTTTTTTTTTAAAGGACGGGTTCACAATTGTTCATGTCAGATGCCCAAATGAACGTTGAAACAGGTTTTTCTTGATGTAATCAGTCCTTCTTGTCCCAAAGTCTTGTCCTAACACAGAGAAGGCTTGTTAAGTTATTAAAAGCTCTGTGTTTTTGTGTTCTGTTCAACAGCTTTAATTTAAGACGACATCGTAAATAGACTTTATAGCTTTTTTTTTTTTAATCTTGCCTTCACACAGAAAACCAGCCTCCAACTCTGGACAGGATCCTGGCACCATGAGGTGACGACTGTGACGTTTTGTACTTTTGCCAACGTGGACATATGGCAAGGTAATAAACTGATATCAGCATCTGTTAGAAAGTTATCACCATAATGCGTGAGTTCAGATTTACACGTAATAATATATGTTTACTATATAGTTTTTGGCTGTTTTTCCTTCCCTGGTCTACAGGATCACTTTGTCCTGCCTGCCGGCCTCCTGGTACTGCAGCGTGTCCCTGCTGTCTCTGGGCTGTGCTCCCAGACAGAGGCTGCTCCTGCTGCTCTTCATCACCTCCGCCCTCCTTCTCCTGGGAACCTACCAGAGGCAGCTGTGGGGCAGCCAGCGACGACCCGGCGGCCACTTCAACAAGTGAGTGAACGGATGTACTTACTGCTGGAGATGAGAGCTGGACACACACACACGATGTTTATGTTTATTCTAACTGGACTAGACCCAACTGTCATTTTAGTATATATTAGTGTTTGTGGTCTTAACTGAGGTTTTTTAATTCATCAGCAACTATTTTGATATAATTGATTAATCATTTGAGTCATTTTTCAAGAGAAATTGTCAATTATTTGCTGCTTTTTTCTGTTTTTTTACCACTGTAAACTGCATATTTTTGGGTTTTGCTGTTGGCTGGACAAAACGAGACATTTGAAGATATCACCTTGTGTTCTGGGAAACTTTGAAGGGCATTTTTCACTATTTTCTGTCACTTTATAGACCAAACAACTAGAGCTGCAACAATTAGTCGATTAATTGGCAGCTATTTTGATAGTCAGTTAACCCTTTCAGTCAATTTTCAAGCAAAAATGCCAAATATTTGAGAGTTCCAGCTTCTTTAATGTGACTATTTGCTGTCTTTCCTTGCCATATATGACGATAAATTGATTATCTTCTATATTTTAGGATCTGTCGTTGCCTTAAAATTGTGAATGCCATTTTTTTCATTATTTGTTCACATTTCCCAGATTAACTGATTAATGGATAATTAAAAGAATCGTTAGTTGCAGCCCTAATTTTAACTAAGCTTCTCTTTTTTTATTTTTTATGTTGTATCTGATTGGCTATTCACTACAAACCCCACTTCCTTCTGTTGCGTAAACCTGACGTGTCCACAGCTTGACTGGAAAATGCTCAGTAAACAGCTGATAACCAGCTTTGTGAGAATAGTTATCACTAATAAACGTTCTGAAGTCAGACAGCTCAAACTTAGCTGAACTCAGTTTGTGAGACTGACTGCAGGTGCTTTCATCAGCAAACGAGGACTGATAGAGATGCAGAGAAAATCTGTATGAGTACAAGGTAGTTTTAATCATAACGTCCTTTTCGATAGAGGAGAGATGAACTGGAGAGAGGATATTTCTCATCCTCTCATATGAAAACTGAGATGTGTGCAATCACTCTGAGACCTGCTGGCATTTCAGATGGTTTATATCTACTGTTTGCTCAAGGATTTTATCCAAAACATCTTACATAATGATGAATATTTTGTGTGGGCATCCAAACCTTTAACAATGACTGTGTACACTTTGATTTTCAAGAATGATATTAGTGGGAGAGAGAAGATGTATGGAGGTGTAACATCTTTGAATAACAATAAAAAAAAAGCCTGAATACGATATACAGTATATATAAGATATAGTATCCCAGTATATAAACACTGACAGCTGTGTCATAACGTGTCTGTGTTTGTTCTCCTCCAGGTATCTCTCCATCGTGGAGTCCATGGAGTCCACCGATGTCCTCAACCCTGCCTTGAATTATGGGATCGTGGTGGACTGTGGCAGCAGCGGCTCACGGGTCTTCGTTTACTACTGGCCCCCCCACAACGGGAACCCCCACACCCTGCTGGACATCAGACAGATGAGGGACCATGACCGCAAACCGGTCGTCAAGAAGATCAAACCCGGTGAGGAGTTTGTCACGTTACGTTTTTTGTTTTCTATGACACTGTCGAGCCTGTTGGTGCTTTCTAGTTAAAGTACGTTAGATTTTAAAGACTCATCCTTGCTGTAAATTGTTGCTGTCTTGCACACAAACGAACCAATAGGCAGAGAGAGCTGTAGAGATGCAACGATTGGTCGATAGAAAATGAATCCCCAAATATTTTTTGATAATCAAATTTTGTCTTTTTTTTTTTTGAGTATAAATGCCAAACATTTACTTGTTACAGCTTCTCAATAAATGTGAAGACCTGAAGCTTTTATGTGTCATCCATGACAGTAAACAAGACATCTCTAAGTAATCATAACAGGCATTTTCCTCTGTTTTCTGACATTTTATAGACAAAATAATTAATCAGTCGATAGAGAAAATGATCTGCAGGTTAATCAATCATGAAAAGAATTGTCAGACTCGTTCTGGGACAGAAAACGAAGCAGTTTTTGATCAAGACGTAACCACGACCGAAGAAGCAATTGTTACTAGGCCTATATTTATTTAATTTCAGTATTTGTAATAATTTCAACAAACTTATCGCCCTAAATATATGTGCAGTGTTGATGCAGCAAAGTTGAGATTTCTCTGTAAACCATGGCTGTTTTTGTTTTTTTATTATTGTGGGACTTCACAATGGAGCCATTGAGACACAGACAGTTAGTCAGAACTCACTGGTTGTTGTTAAACAGTTTGGTGCCAGCTTGAGGATCATTGCTTATCATTGTGTGTGTGTCCCTTCGGGCTCAAAGCCAAAGGGACACACACAGTGAAAGACAGAGTGTGTGTGTGTGTGTGTGTGAAAGAGATAAGAAAGAACATACATGGAAAATGGAAAAAAAAATACTAGAAGGTATGATAACAGAAGAGATTACTCCGCAGCTGTTTTTCCTCTCTACAGTAAACTTGCTCTTTGAATCAGTCAGACCAGCAGTGAGTCACAGCAGACTGATTAGATACACTGGGTTTGCTTCCAGGGACAACAGTAAAAGGCTACGTGGCACTTTGAACCCCGGGACGTACTGTAAAATATTTTATGGAAGAACTTTTGTAGTGTTTACATGACTGACACTGTTGTTGACATATCACAACCATGAGTATTAGTCTTAAAATAAAGAACAAACATCATTAGAAACATAAATACACGGATGAATTTTCTGCATGAGATCAAGAGAGATAAATGAGGTGACAGTTTGAATGAAATGTGCTGTTATCTTTTTATGACCTTTATTGACACCTAGTCTGACATTTCAGGGTGACGTCTTTCTCAGTCTCGTCACATCTTGACAGTATTTCAATCAATCAATTTTTATTTATATAGCGCCAAATCACAACAAAAGTCATCTCAGGTCACTTTTCACATAGAGCAGGTCAAGACCGTCCTCTTTAATTTACAGAGACCCTACAAATCCCCCCATGAGCAAACACTTGGCGACAGCGGTAAGGAAAAACTCCCCTTTGACGGGAAGAAACCTCAAGCTGAACCCGGCTTTTGGTGGGCTGCCATCTGCCTTGACCGCTTGGGTTGAGAGAGAGTGAAAGAAAGAGGGAGAAGGGGAGGGGGAGCAGAATAACAACAATCATAACAATAACAATAAGTAGCAATAGCCAGGGAAGGACGCCAAAAGGACTGCGAAGGCCTGCAACCCAGGGTTTGCTGCGAGATGAAAAAGCACAAACAACTCAGAGGCCAAGTTAGTGACTTGCATTGGTGTTACATGAATGCATGCAGATGGAGAGGAGGAGGAGGAGAGATGAGCTCAGTGCATCATGGGAAGTCCCCCAGCAGTCTAGGCCTATAGCAGCATAACTAAGGGCTGATCCAAGGTGAGCCTGGTCGGCCCTAACTATAAGCTTTATCAAAAAGGAAAGTTTTAAGCCTACTCTTAAACATAGAGAGGGTGTCTGCACCCCAGACTGAATCTGGAAGATGGTTCCACAAGAGAGGAGCCTGATAGCTGAAGGCTCTGCCTCCCATTCTACTTTTAAAGACTGTAGGGACCACCAGTAAGCCTGCATACTGGGAGCGCAGTGTTCTAGTGGGGTAATACGGTACTATGAGCTCTTCAAGATATGATGGTGCCTGACTATTAAGGGCTTTGTAAGTTAGGAGAAGGATTTTAAATTCTATTCTAGATTTTACAGGAAGCCAATGTAGCGAAGCTAAAATGGGAGAAATGTGATCTCTTTTTCTAGTTTTAGTCAGAACATGTGCAGCTGCGTTCTGGACCAGCTGGAGAGTCTTTAGAGACTTGTTAGAGCAGCCTGATAATAAGGAATTGCAATAATCCAGCCTAGAAGTAACAAATGTGTGAGAGAGGAGCTCAGTGCATCATGGGAAGTCCCCCAGCAGTCTAGGCCTATAGCAGCATAACTAAGGGCTGGTTCAAGGTGAGCCTGGTCGGCCCTAACTATAAGCCTACTCTTAAACATAGAGAGGGTGTCTGCCCCCCTAGCTTTGATTCTACTTTGAAGAGATTCCTCTTTTCATTTCAGTTATATCTCCATAATTAAATGTCTCGTGAAAACAAACATGCAATAACGTCATTATCTCGGTTGTCTCAGGTATCTCCACCCTGGCGAAGACACCAACGCAGGCCAGCGACTACCTCCATCCTCTCCTCAGCTTCGCCGCTGCTCACGTCCCAAAAAACAAACACAAGGAGACGCCGCTCTACATCCTCTGCACCGCTGGCATGAGGCTGCTGCCAGAGAGGTAAAACCAAACAATGATTAATGTTATTGTACATTTTTAACATCTTCAAATGTCTTGTTTTGTCCCACCAACAGTCCAAAACCAAAATTATTCAGTCTACTATCATGCACGACAATCAGTAAATCTTCACATTTGAGAAGCTGATAATCAGAAAAACTCTGTACTTCTCTGTGTATAGCCAGCAAGCAGCCATCTTGGAGGACCTGGTCACTGATGTTCCCCTGGAGTTCGACTTCCTGTTTTCCCAGTCACATGCTGAGGTCATCTCTGGGAAGCAGGAAGGTGAGAGGACTTGCTTGCTTTCTGTGGTGTTTCTGACTGTTACTGTTTTTGAGTATTTATTTACTGAATTAAAGGAATGCAACATTAACCGTGGCAGTCATTCTAACTGCTGCTTGCCTGCTTTCTGTGTGTTTCCATCGGACATGTTTCTGCTGCTGCTGAACCCTGAAGGAGTCTATGCATGGATTGGCATTAACTTCGTGTTGGGCCGCTTTGATCACGCTGACGAGGGTGAGTGTGAAAGTGTAACTAATGTTTGTTTGACGATGTGTTCAGGTTTCTTCAGATGTGAAATACTCAAAATCATTCCTTTTAACGTTTCTCAGAGGACGCCACAGTCGAGGTGACGACAGGGTCACAGAACCAGCAGCCAATCAGCAGGCGGCGCACTGTGGGCATCATAGATATGGGTGGAGCTTCACTGCAGATCGCCTATGAGGTGCCAAGCGCCATCACCTTCAACTCACCACAAGAAGTAAGGAAATGTCTCGTTGGTTTTGACTGACAGCCGGTCTGGTCTGCAGGAGTTTTAACATCTCGTGGTGTTTTTAGGAGGAGGCGGGGAAGAGCGTTCTTGCCGAGTTTAACCTGGGCTGCGACGTGGAGCACACGCAACACGTGTACAGAGTCTACGTCACCACCTTCCTCGGCTTCGGAGGAAACATGGCCAGACAGCGTTATGAGGACCAGCTGGTCAACAACACACTGGCCAAGAACAGGTTCAGACACACACAAGACATATATGCATGTCTATTTAGGATTATTAGCGGTATTCAACACGTACTGGAGGCCCTGTTGCATCCTTTATTTCTCATGTCAAAGATTTTTTTTTTTTTTTAGCTCTACTGAAAACGGTAAAAATTTTCCATGAACCTTTTTCTCCTTCCAACACCTGTCACTGTGAGAAACTGAATGCTTTAGCTGTGTTTGCCAAATCCAGCATATGTACTGTAAAATCCATCCAGATGGTTCTTAATGTAGAATGTAGTTTAGTGGCCACAATCCATTACTTATCAACTATTATTCTAATATATATCTTTAAAATATGCTAATGTTGGATGTGATACATTTTATGCTGTTAAATCCATTAATTTCAGCAATTACATGCACATAATTTTACCCATTTGTGTATCTACTGATTCAGCGCAGAGTTAGTTTTTTTTTTAGTTTTTATAACTGTGTGCTTAAAATGTAAGTAACGTATTGTTTCATGTCCCCTCTCGTCCAGGTTTCTAACCACACAGACGGGCCTGAGCGAGGACAAGCCGTACCTGGACCCGTGTCTGCCGATCGGTCTGTCAGACACGGTTGTCCGTGACAACCGCACCCTGTACCTGAGGGGTCTTGGCGACTGGGCTCGGTGTCAGGGGGCCGTACGACCCTTCCTGGGTCTCCACAACGGCACCATGTCACCCGGAGGCGTCTACCAGGTAACGGCTCGTTTCAACCGCTTCACCTGTGACTGAACCTTGATGTCATCACTCATCTGGTTAATGTGTTTGTGATAGATTAAGTCAAATGTGGGTGGATGCTTCTGTAACATCTACAGATTTTAAAAAATGAGTCTAAGCTAACTGTGGCATCCCTTTACGTTTACTTAAACCAATAAATACTGTAGCTCTCACTTCTGCCAGCTGCCCCATGAAGCAGAAATACCAGAAAATAACTTTTAATGCTTCTCCAGGCTCCCATCAACTTCAGCAACAGCGAGTTCTACGGCTTCTCAGAGTTTTTTTACTGTATGGAGGACGTGCTGAGGATAGGAGGACAGTACGACAGCGAGAAGTACTCCCGATTCGCTGCGGTAACCACAAACACGCCTCTGATATATATATATATATTTAGTCTCTGATGTAACTTACTGGGCTGAGAATCAGGATTTTTTTTTGTATTTTGTTGTTGATGGAAAGTTTACAGTTTGTGTCCGGTTTTGGTTTTGGTCTTCAGGACTACTGCTCCACCAAGTGGTCGACACTGAAACAACGTCTGGACAACAAGCTGTTCTCTCAACAGGCCGACATCAGCAGACTCAAGTAAGTTTCTCTCTCTCTCTCCTCTTCACTTGTCTTCATCCTGAACTAGTGTCTTCATCATTTAGCAGTGTATGAATGAAGTATATTGTGTTTTCTGTGGGTTTATGTAGGCGGTGGTTTCTTTCTCTGTCCGGTTATGATGGTTGTCACTAAGTTGCTCTCCTGTTAATTACAAGCAAAACACACACACTGTGGTACTTTCTGAGAGTGTATCACCTCTTGTGTGCCAGAGATTTTTCAAGGAAGCTATCAGATACTTGCTGGAAAAACAAATATGCAGGCTTGAATGAATACAGTAGATTTAAATATTGTTCTGTCGTAGGAATCAGTGATAAACAGTCGCAAATCTGTCAATTATTAACAGAAACTTGGATGCAGATTGTTACTTTAAAGTAGAATAGTTTATTTATTGAAAGCCTTGCAAAGGTTAATATATACCTATTAGTGTATTATTTAATGCTTATAGCAAGTTAAGGGTTTGTTTTAGATGTGAAACAGCATGGAACTGGCTCTTTTACCTACTCTGTTGCAGACTGCAGAGTCTCCACAAGGGGGAGCAGTTCTGTTATGATCAGACCAGTTGGACACCTCGCTGGTATTCCATCAAGGCGGATAAAGGAAAAGCCTGACTTATTTGATAAGAGTGACTAATTTAAGTGACGTCACATTACCCTGCTCAGTAATAAAGGTCATTTATACCTCAGAAGTAACTGTCAAGCTTTGTTTGTGTCAAAAGTCCCTTTCATACATGCAGTTTATCCCTGAAATGTCCAGGAACATTTCCTGCATGGGTTCATGTGTGAATGGGAGCAGGGATTTATATTCCGGGAAATCTGTGCCGCCAATTTCCCACCTTTAAGACCTAGAAACATTTCAAGGAAAAGGCCGGTATGATAGTGTTGTGCAGGGACAAGCACATAAAGGGTTACATCTGTCTGACGAGCGAACCAATCACAAGACATGACGTGTGGGTGACGTACCGCGAGTCGGGCAGTGCTTGGTTTGGGCTCGTCTGTTTTCAACATGGCGGCTGTGTCACAAACATTCTCATATTACAGTTGAACAATACACTAAAATATGTTTCTGGAAACATTTGAGGTGAGAAATAGACGATGCAGTAACATAATCTTGGTTCATATTTGATCAGGACTGCCTAAGTTGACAGTTTGATCTGAGTTTCGCCTTCTTCCTCTGTTGACAGAAAGGAGCAAGACGGAAATGCTCCTGAACGTAGCTGCATGTGTGATTAGTGAAAATCACTAGCGGTGCCTGAAGGGTTACCCCAGTAATTTACCAGGAACTATGTGTGAAAGAGGAAAAAGAATATCAGACGAGTGGAAACAGAACCACTGTTCAAGCTGCGAAGACAAAATGAAATTCAAATAAAGTCCAAACCATGACCCTCTGCTTAATTTAGATGTATACTTATATCCTTCTCCAGCTTCTTTATCTCCAACTTCTTCATTTCTAACTTTCGATGACGCTTGTAAATTGAACGGACATCCTGCGAAAGAGAAAATGTGTCAAAGAGTAGATGATTATGTAGTTGGTAATGGTAAGTTGGTTCTCCATCATTTTAAACATACGTCTGATGTTATTTAGCCCACTGATAATACAGCCACAGTCAGTGATCTGGATGTTCATTTATTAACAATAAGTATCATCCTGCTGGTCTGGAGGATTGAACTGACAACCTTCTGATTACAAGCTTGCTTTTTTTAACCTTTAGGTCACCACTGTCTGTCTAAATATTCCTGTAACATTTACGCATTTAATATGTCAGCAGTGTTTTGCCAAGCCATCTCCCTCGCCTTCTTTATTACAGCAGGATTGCCCTTTTTGGTGATGATTCCTTTATATTCTTCGTTAAGTTTCATCAGCAGGGTTTGTTCTGCTGCTGAGAAGAAACACCGCTCTAGTTTTCCAGTCTTTTTGAGACGTAGTATCATCTCTTTGACAATCAACTGTTCCGGGCTGCTTATTATGCGCACTGAAAGATTATTCAAGCCTGGTTAGAGTTAATATTCAGCACTACATTAATAATTTGCTTTTAACTTCCCTCTTCAAAGTAACCAGGTCGTCTTTCATGGAAGAAAGAGGAGTCATGATGTCATTCTGCAGAGTTACTCTGCATAATATATCCTCCAGTTTTAATCCTTTGCAAGTTTTAAATTAAAAAGGTCGAACTCTCACACAAAAACCAGTTTTAAAAAAGAAAAGACTGCTGTTATGGGTGTCAAATTTGCCGAAGTTAATACTTAGAGGTGTACATTGACGAGTCTACATCTGCTGCTACTTTTCTTGCCTGTAGATGGTGCAGGTTGGACTGGAACTGCAGCTGTGAAACAGCTGGAGGTGCAGCTGTGCAACTAGCTGATATTTACTGTCCCTTTTAGAGCTGCAAATATTAGTCGATTTAGAAAATTAATCCACAACTACTGTGATAATCGTCGTTTAAGGATAATTTAATCAAAAATGTAAAATATTTGATGGTTTCAGGTTCTCAGATGTGCTCTCTTGCTCTTCTATTATAGTCAGTTGAATATTTGAATATTTAATATTGTTGGTTTGGACAAAACAGGACATTTCAAAGTGTTACACTGGGCTCTAGGAGACTGCGATGGGCATTTTTCACTGTTTCAAAAGATTAATTGATGATGAAAATTATCAGTAGTTGCAGTGTATTTATCTCTTCCTGACTGATTACCTTCTTCCCGTGAACTCAGGAATCAGTGCTTCAAGTCGGCCTGGATGTACGAGGTGTTGCACTCTGGTTTCCGGTTCCCCAGCGACTACCCGAGTCTGAAAACGGTTAAACTGGTTTATGACAAGGAGGTCCAGTGGACTCTGGGAGCCATCCTGTACAAAACCCGCTTCCTGCCTCTCAGGTAACTCCAACACACAGACAAGGAAAACATCTGTGATAAAGCTCATTATCAGTCAGCTCATAACACTGAAACCTTTTTTACCTTCAGGTAAAAACAATATGAGCAGTTTCTCAGAGGAAGACATTAAGTCTGACATAATGAAAGAAAACATAATATCCCTCCATATCCTATCATAGAACAAATGCTCGATGGTATGTTCCCAAAAACAGTCTGGATATGGCTGGTCACATGCAGTTATGACTCCAATGAAGAAGATGACCTGGCACATTTTGTATACAAAGAAATTCAAACTTTACATGATGCAAAAGAATATAAGAACAGGAGCAACAACAATAAAAATAAAAACAAGAACAAAGGAAGCAAGTAAAATTAGATAAAAAAGAGCATTAAAAAGGCAGCGTGAAGGATAAAAATCATGAAATGCACCTTTTTTTAAAGTGTAATTAAAAGTCATGACAAATTGATGAGTCTTCAGTTTAGACTCCGCTCTGAGATCTTCAGGTAGTTTGTTCCAGATGTGAGCAGCATAAAAGGCTAAAAGCAGCCTCACCATGGTTAGTGTGCATTTAAAGAGCTGCAAGTAGAGCAGAAGCAGCTGACGTGAGAGCTCTGGAAGCTTCATACTGTATGAGGTGATCTGACATGAACCATGCAGAGATTTATGACCAAGCAGTAATATTTTAAAGTCAATTCTTTGACACGTTGGCAGCCTTTGTAGTGATTTAAGAACTACTTTCTTTTAGTCTTTGTTAGGACTGGATCTGTCTGACTGCTTTCTTACAGAGACCTGAGAAAAGTCCATTACAGTAATCCAACCTGCCAAACACAAAAGCATGCACCAGTTTCTCCGAATCTTGCTTTGACATGAAATCTCTGATCCATTTTCAGATCTCTGATGGTCGTTTTTGCCTCGGAGCATCACAGAAAATGCATATATGTTTGTTTTTTAAATGGAGGAAAGGATAGGTTCCACACATACAGAAATCTGTCGGTATTTTTATGTTCATCAGTAAGGTTAAGGTTCATTTTTTTCCTTGCATAAAACACGTGTCAGCCAGTCTGTTCATGTGGCTTCCTGCCTCTCGTGTCGTCTCTAGGGACCTGCAGCAGGAAACGTTGCGGCAGAACCACCCCAGCTGGCTGCGCTCCTCCTTCGTCTACAACCACCACCTGTTCTCTCTCTGCATCCTGGTAGTGGTGCTGGCCATCCTGCTCTACATCCTGCGCTTGCGGAGGATCCACCAGCGCGAGCTGCGGCAGGCCGAGGCCCTGAACCTCCTCTGGGTGGAGGAGGGAGAGGCTCTCCTCCCCTGAGAGCCGCGACCACAACATCCACGATAACCATGCAGGGTCTTTTTCTCCAGATGTTCTCACGACCTCCGAGACACGTTTGACTTACTGTATCTAAACCACAACAATAAAGCTAAAGTATTTGAACATGGAGGACAGATGAAGATCCTTCTCACAGGCTAAGGGTGTGAGTTGGCTAAGGAGGAATTATTGGAAGACCCGAGAGGCTTTGCATGGAATAACATCACGGTACAGACAGTTTAATGAGCCTGAAAACAAACTCCTCTGTGTACTCTTTGATCGTGCAGCTTTAAACACAAAGCCCAGAGCTCAGACTGGAAACTTGTTCTATGAGTTCATGTTCTTTTCAAGACAACTTTAGAAGAAAAGAATCAACTTGTCATAACAGGATTAAACCACTATCAGTAGTTTTCTATCTTCTGAGATCCAGAGACGTGTACGGTGAACCTGAATTTGGCGTCACTCCAAAAGGTGGTAAGTTCGGAATAGGAATACGGTCTGTTGAAGACTTTTAAGAGCTTGTAACATCTATTGAGGAGAAGCTGTCTGAATCAACATGATGGCGATGGAACTCCTTCACCTGTGATCGTATTAGGATTCATATTTTTTTCTCTCCGTGAAGAATTATTCATGTGAGAGCAGGCGATTTAACACGCGCTATTTGTGTGGCTTTATTGAAGGCTGTGTTCATCTGCGCTGTCCAAGACGAAACATTTCAACTGCAATTCAATCAATGCAGCCGCCATTGAAGTCGGCACAGACATTCAACATCACAGAATGAACCTCAGTGTTCTTTGGTGATCCTCTGTTTCATCTCGCGCCACTAAATTTCCACCTGTCCAACACTTTAGTTCATGACAGGATATCTCTAAAACTAATCCTGTAAATCAGCCTCAGCTGTACTCTCTGATTAAGTCCAGGCTACCATGCTAGTGTTAGCATGTTACACTCATGCCGTGTTGACGGATGGTAGAGGAGATTTGATATTTTATATGACTTGCAAGGTTAACGGTCAACTCATGACGGTTGTATGTTTGCAGCGTTGGTCGTGTGAAGGTTACAAATAATGACAAGACAGCACTTTCTCCATTACATTTTGGTTTAATTACCTTGAGTGATGGACTTTATTTGTTTCCTTTTCAGGCACTTCCATATTATTTGGTGCCACGTTGCATATATCACAGCTCTCAGGAAAGAAAAAAGTTAATTGTAATTTTGATGGAAAACCTTTTTAGAAGTTGAAAACCTGGTAATTACAGTAACTCCTGATATGACATGATCGACTAATATGTGACGTCACATTACATACCAAACATTGTCTTGTTATGATGCCAGCTGTACACATATTAACATGCTAAACGTTAGCATGCTAACGTTAGCATTTCAGCATTCGGATAGGCTGTAAGACTGTAATCAGACTAGGGCTGAAACTAACGATTATTTTCATTATCGATTAATCTGCTGATTATTTTCATGATTAATTGATTAATTGCTTAGTCTATGAATTTTCAGTATTAAAATGTGTTATTATTCCCCATTAGCTCAAGGTTTAGTCCGACAAACAGTCCAAAACTCAAATAGATTCAGTTTACTGTCATATATGACAAACAAAAGCAGCAAATCTTGACATGAGAATTTTCGGCATTTTTGCCTGAAAAATGATAAGTATAAAATAGTAAGTGAAAAAAAATGATAGTATAATACTTAATAGACTAAATGTTGCAGCTCTAAATGGGACTGTTAGCATGCTAAACGTTAGCATCCTGAAAGATATAGTTTTTTAAATCTTGTGCAAACAAGATAATAACTTGGGCACACAAGATAAAAATATATTATCTTTTATGACTTCAGTGTCTCTGCAGAATTCAGTTTTAAGTTGGACGAAGCCCAACGTAGACCGAGGAAAGTTTAATCAAGACCGATAAAGCAGAGCTGAACCTGACAAGCTGATATGACCTAAAATGGCCACCGTTCAGAGGATAAATTTTGATTCAGGTAACAACACGGCCTTTCCTCTGGCGCCACCCTTAGGACAAACTTTACCTTTGCTGCTTAATTACTGGTAAGAATCTGAAATAACTAAAAAAAAACAACCTTAAATTGACACAAAGGCTGGTTATAGCGAAAATATATCATTATTTGTCAAACGTATAATTTCCCATGCTTCCCTGTACGTCCTCCTACATCTCTTGTGCGTCCAGATCAGTTCCTTTATAGCAAAGTGTGTACTTCCCTTTAACATGTATGTGACTCTGTAGTATCATCTGGCGACGGGTAACAGATTTGAACGTGACATCGCCGTGTGCAAGGAGAGCAAACGTGAAGGAGCTGTGACTCCGTCGGGAACTGATTTTCTTTCACCCCAAATTAAAATAAAATGTCGGTGACGAAACACCAGCTACAAAACCACCATCTAGCAGCTGAAATGTTCACACCCCAAAAAGTGATTTAGCCTTGCACCTCAGTGTGAGGTGATATCACGGTGGGTTATTGTCATGAGTGTAGCGGTACTTTTCTGCCTTCAAAGATAGTGTTTCATCTACACCTCTATTCATCCCTGATGGGATGATTTCCTCGAAAGCAATCCTGCAGACCGATGATGTCAGCCACAGAGCTCTGGCCTCAGATTGTGCTTTGATACTTGAATGCCACTGTTGTCTTGCCAAGACCCCCGTCCAGCACAGATTTCTATCAGAGAAAAGACAGAGCCGAGAGGCAATTTAGCTGGAATAAGCTGACAGATCTGCTCAGTGTTTGGATGAAGGCGGTGAAAGCAAAGACCCTGGAGGCTGATTTCTCATCGCAGTAACTCCATGAAAAGGCCAGTCGTAGTAAAATGTGGAAAAAAACACCTTAAAGGGACCATATTATGCTGTTTGTGCTTTTCTGTTATTTATAAACTGTTATAATGTCAGATGTCTATGTTAAACATAGAAATACTCCTTGCAAGTCAAAATCCAGGGCTTCAACCTGCTCTGGGCGCTTCGTTTGCAATGTTTTTTTTTTTACCCGACGTTAGCTTGTTGTGCATGCCCATAAACAGTCATCTGTTTCCTAGCCTTTGTTGCTAGGGTTGTATAGCAACAACATGTTGTTGCGTCATTCACTCTCATATTTCAGATCGTATTTGCTCGAACATGTACAGATGTATTTGAGAAGTTGACATTTCAAGCGAAGGACGAGAAAAAGTAGTTTGTTTCATGGTTGTTGATGTAGCCTCTGGAGCATAGCCAACTTTGCCCAGTGGCCACTTGTGGTATTGCAGCGAAAAAAAATCCCCCGTGGCCCAAAAAGCATTATCCTCATAGACCACTGTTATAAAAGAAACGTCTGATATCCAGTTCTGATATTACAACCACGCTCCGGAGCTGGCAGGAGTCTCCTGATGGACGAAGGGGCGCCTTAAATAAAACGGCCTGTTTCAGACAGAGGCTGAACTGAGGGGCTGCATAAAGGACCAGTAAAAGATAAATAAGGAGTTTTTGAACTGTAAATCATGCAAAGATATTCCAGTAGAGCCCCATACTAAAAAATATAGATCTGAAAATGTGCATTATATGTCACCTTTAAAATGTATGAAACATCAAAATGAACTCTTTTAAAGCCATTTTTGAGGGAAGAAAAAACCCTTCCCTGAGAAAAAAAAAAAAAAGGTTGTTTTATTCTGTTTTTACAGCCGCTGTTTTGTTTTTTTCTTGGTGTTGTATTATGTGCTAACAATGACGACAGTGTTGATTCTAATGTGTGTCTGAGTAGCACCTGATGAAACTTCCTGAGAAGTTGAATAATGTGTCGATCCCACAGTGGGAGATTTTTATGTCCGAAATGATAAATGAGCTATTAATTTTTATTGCTTTTCAGGAAGTCTGAGACATGATTCATCAAACTGAATGATGAGGACTCCATTGTTTTAAAAAGTAATGCTGTTTTGTAAGCCGTACTGTTTGAAAGCTTTCTACGGTTTAATAATGTGATTCCAAGTGTACTAAACGTGTTCGATACACACCTACGTTCTCCTTTTCTTTCACCCTGACACAGATGAATCCTGACACGTCCTTGTCAAACTGTCAGCCTGTGTTTGTAACCTGTGTCTCCCCTCATCTGTACTTCAAAAAATACTTTTCTACTCGCTGATCCTGAACTCTCTGTAACAGGAGCTTCTGAGGGAGCAGACAAAAAGGTCTGAAATTTGATCGCTGACAGAGTAATTTCTGTTTTATTTCTGATTCCTTCACATACCCGAGAGAAAGAAAAGGATCAAAAAAAAAAAAACTGTGCAGCTGTTTCTGATTCATCCTGACATGGATTTTAAAGATTTCTGCTTTTTTTTTTCCTCTGATGTTTCGATTTCTGACGAAGGACCAATCGTTGTGAGTGTTTCTTTGCAGAGCTGGGCATTGTGCAATGTTGAACAATAATTCACTCAAGGGGGGAAAACTTGACTTCTATGTTCTTAATTACGGGACCTATGACATCAATGTGAATAGAAACAATTCTAATCCAATAAATCTTTTTCAATGAAAATCAGTTTTCCTCGTCTTGTCAGTTCTGTGTGCTGCTTATGTTGTATTTCAGTGCAGGCAGGATTGTTTGCTGGCTGACTAATGAAATGGGTGCAGCACTTTGAGGCGTGTATGCCCTCTGCACTGTCTTACAGGCATACAGCAGCCTGTACACCCCCTATCAATCAACTGCTTCCACCTGTAAGAAGATTAGAGGGTAGAAACTGGTGGGTTCTTGGTGGAAACATCCATTTAGTAGTTATTCTGGAGCTTTTCCAGATCATATGACATGATCTCAGCTTTATGACACAACATGAATGAGAAGCCCTTTGAATCTGGAGCTCCATAACAACTAGGCATACTCAGACTGCTGATGAAGATCATGTATTATGATTGAAAGCCACAAAATAGACTCTATGGCAAGATTGATCTCTCTTAAAGTCAGCATCAGTAATATGACTTGTTTAGAAGTGGCTGTGTTTAGATATTAGGATAGAGATGAGGTATTTTCTCTCTTACCTCTAGCAGTATGCAACCATGCAGATAGTTTATATTTTATAAGGCCAGGATGCTTGTCGGAGGAGCTGAGCAGCACCTGAAACCCCCCTCCTCCCCCCTTCCCCTAAACACCTTTCTACCCTTGCATCCAACAACGTCTGTAACTTTCCAAAAAAACCGACAATCCTGACAAACACTCACCTCACGCTGTGTTTTTCCAGCTGTGCTGAGGTGAGAAACTAAGCGGTGTTTGAACTTCTCCCTCAAGCTATCTTTTTTCATTCTTTACACATTTTCTTCTGTCTTCTGTCATGTGAACAACAGAGCACCGTTATCCCCCGTTTGTATGATTCATTTACATCTCAACCCCTGTTTCGGAGGAGCTAGAAACACTTTTGCCTTCGTGCGTGGCTTGAAAAACAAATTGTACAAACTTGTTACTTTCAAGCGTACTGACACCTTGAGATTTCTGCCACTATAGGGACTATTTCAGAGACAAATAGAGAACTATCTGTATAGTTTGATGCCATTTAAAGTAGGTGGAACCTTTAAATCAGGTTTGGTGAGTTAAAATAAAATGTGGGATTAGACATTTGATGAGATTTTGATTGGTGTCACCAATAATCCACAAACTGCAAGTATAACAGCTGCCAGTCTCCCTCTGTAAGACAACACTGAGGGCTTAAATACTACAAGAGCTAAAGGAGGAGACTGATGGGCAGTTGGCACTTGTGTACACAAACCTGGTATGAGTTGGATGCTGCGGTGAGAGTCTTTGCCAACGTGTAAAACAATCATTGCCAGTACATGCCAAAACTCACAAACTGCTAGTTTTGCCTTCATTCCTCCGAGATGAAGTTATAGTTACAAAGCTACTTTCATGAACTGATGCTGGAACCTCGTGTGACCTGGTGGTGGTGCTGTGAGGCGTTTAAGAACCAGGTGACCCCCCCCCCCCCCCCAACAAAGGAAATGCAAAATCTTTTACTCCTGTTACCACATGGTGCGACAAGGTGAAACGAACAAAAAAAAAAACAAAACAGAGAAAGCAACACCTTTAATTAGCCTCAGTGTCACCTTGCTGCTTCACAGATAACCCTCGTTAAAATTTTCAAGGAACAATTAACAACTTTCTTAGTTAGAGAATGACTTAAAAAGGCTGATTTTGATAACATTCAATTAGCTCCATCTCTACTTAATTATACATTAAAAAGGAACACAGACACATTTTTTTATTTTAAAAATATACTTTAATACAACAGCTGCATATAAATATTAAAATATACATTATACAGGTTTACAGTACACTCACACAAAACCAAAACAAAAAATATTAGGCTTCTATTTGTACGGCACTTCTTGTATTTTTTTTTTTTTTGTTTTTTTTGTTTCGTTTTTTTGTACTATTTTCTTAAAGGTTACTTACTGACGAAGGAGCTGTACATAAAGATGTGTTAATGTGTTAACAGGTCCAAAGTATTACTGAAGTATTGTGATTACTGGGTTACTGAAAGACAGACGGAGGGAGGAAGAGGAGGAAGAGGAGGAGGAGGAGGGGGGGGAGGGTGAGGAGGGGGAGGAAAAGGGAAGAGGGAGGGAGGGAGGTGGGGTTGGGGGGAGAGAAGTCAGGGGGAGGGTTGCTGTACATTATATGACATGGCATTGTGGAATGTTTGCTAGTCTCTTGGTTTTCCTTTCCTCCCATCATTCAGCATGTTTTCAGAGAGATTAAAGAACCATCAAGGATGTGATTAGTCAAGTCTTTTTTTTTTCTCTCTCTCTCTCTCTCTCTCTCCACAGGATGTCTTTGTTGGATAACAAACTACCTTTTCTTTTCTAATCAGATAGCATGTTTCCCCCCCCCATCCCCCCCCCCCCACCCCCCCCTTCCAACATTTCCTGCTCACATCCACAACCGGGTCTTTGATCTCGACTTATCATCGATCTCGACAGAAACGACTGACTCGGTTTTGGTTAAAGCCACAAGGTGTGTCTTAGCTGCATCTCTTATATTTTCGGTACATTTAAGACACAGAGCTGAGCATCTGTATTTCACATCACTGGCCATGTTTCAAAAAACTAAGGAGGTTGTTTAACCTCTGCGGGACACTGTGGAGAACTTTAACAGACTGCTAGTACAAAGAAAAGTTACTTAAATATATACTTTTAATATACGTGTTGATAGATACGACTGAGATATAACATATAAATTAGTGATTAGAGTTGTAGATTATTTCCCAAAATGTCAAACTACTCCTTTAAACTTTAAAAAATATAGCATCCCTGTACTTGAACTTCCAAATTTATTGCAAAGGGTCAAAAATAGTAAAAAACGGTTTTAATATAGGCCGACCACCCTTCAAAAAGAGGGTGTTTTAAAAGGTCAACAACTCTTCCTACACAGTTTTGAAGATAACAGAATCATCCCATTTCCCAAGTTGGGGCTCTATTTCCAAATCTAAACAAAGACGTTTGCCAAAAGTGATATTATATATATATATATGCTTCCTTAGTTTGTATGAAGCATCAATAAGATTAAAATGTTTTATTAGGTGCATTTATCAACATTAATGCTATTTCCTAAGGATGACTTTATCTTAACTCTCTTTCTCCTAAATCCAAAATATGTAAACTTCACTTACTGGAACTAACTGGAATTATGTTTATGGGAGGAAACATGAGGCCAGACATCGCTGTGGAAACTAAAAACTGATTCAAAGAATGAATGATACTGATAGTACTGAGTTTCCTAATTACACCAACGAAGGAACTGCGGTTCGCTCACACCTGGTGGATGCCGGTATCAGTGCTGATTCCTATCCACTGATTGGATCGTTGCATCCCTACAGTTTCTCATTATTTTACATTTTCATACATAACATGTTCATATTTTTCTTGCAATATAGAGAATAATCAAGATGTGTCACTTCCGGCTTTTTTTTTTTTTGGATTAGTTAGAGGTGCAACTTGGGAAACAGGTTAAAATTTGGATTTTTTGATCTGCAAAGATTCTTTAAAGATCCTAGAAATACCTTTAAAATAGTGTTGAGTGTTTATAAAAAAAACTAAGATTTAAATATTGAGTATTTCTCTTTAACATGAAAACCTCATGAGTTGAGTTTAACACTGAAAAACTCAGTTAATCTGCTTCTTCAGGACTCTGTGGGTGCAGTTTGATCAGATTGTCAAAACAAAACAAAAAGTGTCATCACATGTAGCTGAATAAGATAATAATAAAACTTTCACGGTCTTTAAATAATCTTCTGGGCTTTTTGAAAGATCGCCACAGATTTATGTATCAGGATGAAAGATGCTTAGCTCTGTGATTTGAATGTAGTGATAAAATATGAGAGGCACAAACTGGAGCTAGCTTCAGCCAGCTATCTCCACCTCAGCTTCACTGATAAGAAAAACTCCACGTGGACCCACAGGTCTAAACTGACACCCCCCCCCGCCCCCCCTATCTGGCTCCTTCCCAGAAGGAGGTTTCCAGGTCAGTGACAAACTAGACAGGGGCATCGAGATGCAGGCAGCCACAGCAAGGGGCAGCAATTCAACTGAAGCCCTCCTCTGCAACTGCCAGAATGTGACAGGGGGCCGAGGTGGAGGTGGAGGTGGAGGTGGAGGTGGAGGGGGATTAAAAGGTTTTGGATAAACTACTCCGAGGCCCCGGCTAAGTGCTGTTTCCCTCAGCCTCCTCTGCCCGGAGGCCTGTCGCCTTTGAAACAGGAGAAGCCTGAGTGTCTCCAACAATGCGAGCGCTGGAGCAGAGTGGGGACGGGCACCCGGAGGTCAGCAGCGTCCCACCAGTGTAGGCTTACTGATGGGTCTATTCAGCCCGCCGGTCCACAACACCTCCATGCCTGGTCCAAAAACCCACTGCAGTCACATAAAAGGTGTATGTCACTACTACTCCATTTGTCCACCTTGACTTAGTGTTTTCTAAACAGGGATAATTTTAGAATTTGGACATTTAAACCCAAGCATGCCGGCACGCATGGCAGAAATGGAGGGAAATGTTTCCGGGCAAGGCAGGATTTGACACGGGTAGCTGTTGAACCTCAAACCTTGCCAGCTTTAATAATCAATTCATCTACCAATTCATCATTTAGTCTATAAAACGTTTATAACAAGTTCTCAGAGCTCAAGTTGAGGTTTTCAGACTGCTTGCTTTGTCTGACCAACAGTCCAAAAACAAAGGATATTCTATTTATTATGATACAAAATAGAGAAAAAGCAGCAAATTCAAACTTAGCAGAGGCTGGAAGCAGTGAGTGTTTGGTATTTTTGCTTGCTAAACTTCCAACAGTTAATCAACCAAATTAGTTGTTGATTAATTTACTGACGACTGATTAACCCCAGATGTCCGGTGTCACGCCCTCGTCGCGTTTCAAACGTCCGCTGGAAGGTTTTTAAAGCAGAGCATCTTCAAGCAGTTTGTTATTCAGCACACACACACACACACAAACACACACACACACACACACACTGTTTCCATGACAAACTCTCGCACATAATCCCTTGTAAAACCACAAGGTGTCATTTTTATTCTTCAAGAAATGATTAATTAAAACGTGTTAATTAGTGAGCTTTAAATGTTGCTGGTAGGTGCAGTTTTTTTTTTAACTTTCGGACAGAGCTAAGCTAGCTGTTTCCAGTCTTTATGCTAAGCTACGCTAAGCTAGCTGCTGCCTGTAGCTTAAAATTTAACGGACCAAAATGAGAGTGGTATCAAACTTTTCATCTCACTCTCATTAATAAAGTATTTCCCAAAATGAGGAACTACTCCTTTAAATATTAAAGTCATGTTGATTGATAATAAATATCAGCATTTATACACATTCACAAGTGAATTTTACTGTTTTATAGATGTGAACTGCTGCTTCACTCAGGTCCAGTGGACATCGGCACACGGCTACAACTCAGGATGGATATATTTAGGATTTTATCAATATTACTACTATTATCGGTTCTTTTTCATTACTAAAGAATTGTTTTTTTAAAAATATATTGTTTTAAAAAAGAGTAAATTCAGAACTATTATTTCCAGAGCAGCAAAAGTAATGTTTACAACAGCAAACTTACTATTTAAACTCAATAAAAATTAAAATTCTTAACATTTTAGACCCAATTCAGAACCAGGTTTCCGTGGGAGGCAACCATAGCTATGACAGAACGCAACACAGCTGCGTTCGGTGAACATCAGGGGTTAATCAGTTATTCGACTACTGGTTTCAGCACGACAGTCAATTATGGAAGAAGGCTGGTGCACAGCAGAGTCTTACAGGCTGCAGCCAAATGTTACCAGACTTAAATGAATTAAAATAAAGACAGATTTCTTCATTAGCAGCCCTACTAATACATTAGACATCTGAGGAACTTGAGCTCAGTCTCCCCTGTCTGTGTACATTTGCTCTTAGGAGTTTCAAAAACACCCTTAACAGCTGAGGTGGACTCAGCTTTCACTGTGAGGACAAAGGTCAATTTGAAACTTTCTCTTTCTCAGAAAAGCACATCAGTGTCAGACAAGTTTCATGACTGTTTACTTCTCTCTCTCTCTCTCGCTCTCTCTCTCTCTCTGTCTCTCTCTCTGGCAGACGGTGACACCCAGTGAGGAAGTAACTCAGATAGAAATTGTCCAGTTTATGCAAAGTCATTGTCCATATTAGGTCAGAGCTGGCTAAATCTGTAAGCTGAGAGCACCAGGGCTGTAGTCTTTAAATCCTGGCTGTTCCTCTCTTGACCCGGGCTGAGCTCTCCCTGTCATGACCGTCCTGCAAACAGCTACAGAAACATGATCAAACAGCAGAAATCTTTGGGTCATTCAGGTTTACCCCACATATCTGCCTCCTGTTTCCAGGTACACATAAACAGACACTTTCTGGGAAACTGAGTCAGGAATGTGAGCAGAGACAAGTGGCCTTGCCAAGACTGGCCACTCCCCATTAAAGCTTTACAGTTAAAGGGATATGCCGTGATACAAAAAATGTCAAAATGTTGTTGTTTTTTTTTTTTTAAAAGAGGAAAGATGCTACGTCTTGTTTGTTGTTTGAATCTGTGGCAAGAATTCACTGTGTTACAACAGTTTTCTCATCAGTTCAGTTTTTGGCATATAGATGAATGTACACAGCAGATGGTGTTTTGTGTTACGTAACACCTCTTTGGAGGAAGAAAAACATCAGGACAAACTTGTGCATTCAAAGTGGAATCCCTCCATAAACCCAAAGACCTCGCCGTCCTCCAACGTGACAGATGGGCTGTCCAACCTTTTAAACTTTTGTGATTTGTACAGTTGTTTTCTGCGGCCTCCTCTCTTTTTGTTTGTTGTTGCATGAGGGCATGTGAAGGAAGCCGCTGCCAGCATGAGATCCTGTGACTCTGCTGGCAGCGTCGTCAGCTTCCCAAGGCTCGGGAGAAGTGGGAGGAGGGAGGAACGCACTTCTCAGCAGCAGAACCAGTGCAGAGTGCACCTTTAACCAAACAGACAGAAGGGTTTTCTTCTACTGGCTTCAATGACCTTGTCCTCGATCATCAGTCTTTTTTTTTTTTTTTACAGTAAAATTATCACACAGAAACTCTGACCAGGCGGACCAGGTTTCTGTGGTGAGCCTCAGTGACATCAGGATCTCCTGCTGCTGCATCAGGAATCTTTTCTTGCAACGCCACAGACTATCAGTCTTTGGCATCAGAGCTGTAGAGCTCTGTTCACCAGCTGCAGAGCTCCATGATGAAACCTTTCCAGCTGAGCAACAGGAATCCGCTGTTTACAGTACAGTACTATACGACCATGAGAAACATTTCCCAGAAATCAAAAGGATACAGAAACTAAAACAGGGGCGAGACAAAAACACCCTGAACTCTTGTATCCACAGTAAGGATGGAAAGATTCACTGCATCGGTGCACCGGCATAAACATTCACGATGCAATTGCCTTGATTAAAAAAAAAAAAAGTGTGCACTGGATGCAATTTGAGATGAACTCACAATGCATTGTTTCTAAGATCTTTGCATCAGTAAAATCCGATTTATTAATATATAATTATAAGTAGAGGCCCTATTCCTTTATTATTTAGCAATGTGACCAATAATTTGTGACCAATAATGTGATATTTAGATTGATTCCTCCTCTATAAACTGTTTCTCAAGCGCGCTAGCATGCTAAAGCTAAGTGGCGCGCTGCCAAAAACGTCCCAGATTGGAACTCGCGCTCTACAATTATTGTTCCACACGTCGGAGTAAGTGGATTATGAAACTATTTTGACAGTAACTGTTTGAGTCGAGGAGCATATGCATGTAAACTGGAGACAGAGGAGATGCTTACTGAGTTGCAGTACTAGAGAAACAAATATGTAAAGTAAAAATGGCACTTTTGAAGTTAATTTATGATTTGCTGAATGCTGAAGAAATGAAATCAAACTCTCTGTACCACATTGAATTGCATAGCATCGTTCTTTTGCATCGCCTTGAATCGCATTGTGTGTGAATCAAATCGCACCGCACTGCAACAGGGGTGAATCGTATCATATTGGTGGTTGCTTCATATGTATTTTTAATGTATCGGATGGTCGGCAATGCATCGAGATGCGGCCTGATTGTTAGAAATGCACGTCCCTAATCCACAGCTTTCAAAATGACCACGAGCGAGACCTCAAGGAGGCGAAGAGTTAAAAGGTTAACTGCTCCTTTCCTGGTTGAGACAGGAAATTGAGTTTCCATAGGAGAGGAGCAGTGTGTTATAGAGCAGCAGCTTTGGAACGCAGCCCAGACGGGAGCTCATCAAGGTTGGAAAACAAAAGGGGGGACTGCTTAGCTAACAGCCGCTCCTCTACTTATATTTCCCAGAGATGATGTTCACAGAAACCGGTGCCAGCTACTGTTTCCATGTATAGGTTTTAATCTGGAAAGGAAAATATTTTGGCTGACTTTTTTTTTTTTTTTTTTTTTTTTTTGGCTGAACATGTGATGGGACCTGACACAGGCCTGCACTTTTTTATTCTTCCATGTAAAGTCAAGTGAGGCCGGGCTCAGAGCAGTAGTCATGGGTTACGTTTTACTTTGTAATAGGGTTTTAAGATCAGGCATAATAACACAGGTCCCTGTGGCTTTAAGCTCCAGGCACTTCAGAAAGGCGTCATTATGCAAACAAACTGCCTATTACAACAGAACATGCTCGCAAGCCAAAACCCAGTCAGCAGTTACTGCCTGATGCCTCCGCTCAGGTTTGCATTGCTTTTTTTATTTCTTTCTCATCATACAGTAGCACCATACTGAGACAAACCGAGACCACCAGTTGGTCACAAAGCGCCGAGCGCCCACGACAAGTCTCTCAATCAATATCTGTCCTTAGAAAAAGGTGCCAAGAGTCTTTTTTTTTTTTTTTTTTCTTTTGGAGGATCTGACGCCCTCTTCGAAGGTGCTTAGTTGCTCTTACCACAGTGCAAATCAAAGGGTCCTTGATGTTTTTTTTTTTTTTTTTTTATGTCCAACAACATTTAGAGACCTTGGACAGGTTGGTCTACAGCTTCAGCAAAGACCACAGAAGAAAGGCAGATTTCAAAACTCTCAAGACTGACGCCCACTATGTGGGCTGTGGCATTGTCAGATAACAACAAAATAATATAAAAAAAAAAAAAAACAAAAAAACAAATTAAACTTATTTGCTTTCTAGATCTACAAGTGTTTTTTCTCTATTTCTCATTGCAATTCAGGAAGGTGCGCTACATAATCAAGTCAGGGGTTGAGGAGAGGGCTTGGGGAAGGCATTGAGGACACTTCCCTTTTGTGGGTAAAAATAAAAGCCACTGCAGATAAGCTAAAGGAGCACCAGGCTGCAGAGCTAAAAGGCTGACCGAATTATGAACTGTCAGTCATTTCCTGTGTGTGTCAAACCGCAATCTCACAGATCCACAATGGTAGTGCATTTAAGGTGAAAAGTCCGTTTCAGTAACGTCATCCTTTAAAGGATGCATGCTGGTAAACATGACAACAATCAAGAGTGTTTCTTATCCCTCATTTCCCAAAACAAAATGACGTGTTAATGGTTGGCAGCATCTGAAGCAGTGAGAGGTTTTGGTGTCCCAGTGGTTCAGCAGTATCAGTTATCTTTGGTCAGTTTGAATTAAGGTGCAGTTTTCTCTTTCGGTTTTGACTTTGCTTACATTTTGATGGGGGTGAAGGGGTGTTAAAGAGGAAGGGAGGGCGGGAGGAAGGGGGAGTGGGGGGTGGAGGGGGGGTATTAAAGCTCCAAGGACTTTTCCACAACAAGCATGCTGTTGTTTCCATTAACAGCTGGCCTGGCATTAGGACTCCATCTCTTGCTGTGTGTCACAGCGCTTACTGATATTTCAGATGCCGATGCAATCCAAATGGTATGCAGTGCTTCTATAGGAGCCCAGCCAAATAAAAAAAAAAAAACAAAAAACATACACCCGCTTCTTTGTTTTCCAGGCCTGGGCTCCTCCCACTTCCTTATTTTAGCGCTTCCTCTATCCTCAAATGCCCCCTCGCCCTCGGCTCACTACCGGTCCCCTGCCGACAACTACGACCATCTACAAAACAGTGCAATGTCTATTCATAGGCACAATGGGATACAAATACAGCACACAGAGGGAGAGAGGAACACTATACACGCTCATACAGTATGTTACATGTCCAACACACGCACACATACGCGCGCACACACACACGCACACACACGCACACACAGACAGAACACAGAATACAGAGACGTCAGCAGCAGCAGCAGCAGCTCTGGCCTGGTGGTGGTTGTGGTGCAGCCTGCAGAGACAGAGCAGTGAAGAGGACTGCTGTTTGGAGGGCCAACAAGAGAGGATCAGGAACAGGGTGGCAATTTACTCCCATTTTGTTTAGGCTACTCCTTCCTCCTCCTTCCTCCTCCTCCTCCTCCTCCTCCTCTTCTTTCACATCCTCTCCACCTCTACTTCACCTCTTTGCTCTTACTTGGAAGCTGTGAGAGAGAGTGCGGAGGCCGTGTGGCGTGGAGAAGCCCCCGTCAGGTCGGTGGTGCTAGGAGGGGGAGGAGGGCGTGGGAGATGGGGGAGAGGAGAGGAAGAAGGGGGACGCCGGGTGAGTTTAGCCCGCTGCCTCGTCTCCTCCCTGCGGGGGCTCTTTGCGCTGGCTCTGACCGTCCGCGCTGGCCGCCAAAATCCTCTGCACAAAGTCTTTGGTCCGCCCGGCAACTAAAGGGCCTGCAGTTGTCATGGAAATACATTAGGAAAAAAAAAAAAAAAAAAAAAGTGGAGACACAGAGAAGACAGAAATAGCTCTTTCAGTGAAAATCAAAACAAAATGTGAGGGTAAACATAGCAGATTATATCAAATTCTTAAGATTAAAGACATAAAAACCTAACAAAGACGATGTTTTATTGATTGTAATGTTGCTTTGTCACAAATTAGTTTATATGAGCATCAATAGAAAAAAAAAAACACAAATAGTGACAAGATTAAGAACTTGACATGTTGACAGCTGACATGTTAGCATTAAGCTTCGCAGCCGTTGACAAGAGTGATTTGGGGTGTCTTCACTTTAAAATTTCTCACCGCTGGACTCTCGAAGGATGTCTTCCAGGCGTTGGGTCATCCCTCGCTCGTCCGTGTCCTCTTCCTCGCTGCTCTCCACTCTCTGTCGGATCACCTCCTTGATCCGCAGCAGAGCTCCCAACAGGTTTTCTGTGCAACAAAAACAACCATTCAAAAATTTAAATCAGTAATAAAGAACAGAGCGCTGAGACATAGAGCTGCAACGATTAGTCCAATAATCGATTAGTTGCCAACTATTAACTATTAATCGTTTTGAGTCATTTTTAAAAGGAAAATTCTCTGATTCCAGTTTCTCAAATGTAAATATTTTATGGTTTCTTTAGTGCAGATTCCTCTATGATAGCGAACTAAATATCTTTGGGTTGTTGGTCGGGACGAGAGAGGACATTTGAGGATGTCACCTTGGGCTCTGGGAAACATTTTTCACCGTTTTCTGACATTTTTTGGGCAAAAAAACTAATCGATTAATCGAGAAACTAATTGGCAGATTAATAACTAATGAAAATAATCATTAGTTGCAGCCCTACTGACACCAGAAGAAGCAGTTTTCTGGTTAAACTTCAAAGCTGAGGGAAAACACCTGCTGAGAAGTCACAGATTGAAGGTTTCAGCTTGTAGAGAGCAGCGCCACAGCAACATACCAGGAACTATGTGTGGGTGCAGGTATCATCTGTTTTGATACCAGTTAGGGCTGAACAATAGATCAAAATTTTTATACAAATCGCAATATGAACATCTTTGTTTGGTGCAGATCCCTGCAAAAATCACACCATAATCATTTAAATATGTTTTTCAATGAAAATGAGAACAATGATGTAAAAATCATCATTCCCTCTAATGTTGCAATCATATCGCAATTACATCATCAGTTAAAATTATCGCAATTACATATTTTTATTAATACTTTGAGGAACATAAAAAAAAAAAACCTTTACTCGGTTAATAAGATAAACCAAACTTGTCAAACATGTCTGTTTAAACACAATCAGCTCCACAAGAACTTACAAAATAAAGAACAAAACACACTGCCTGGTCCAAGAATAAGTCAACAGCTTCATGTGATGTTTGTTTTTAAGAGCAAAAGGGAATGTAGAGGAAAAGGAAGAGGAACTTAAGTCAACTTAAGTCATGTCGAAACTGTGCAATAAGAGTAGTGACAGTTAAATGATGGCAGCGGTGGCCTTAAGTTTAGAGAAGTGGGTTTGTGGTCAGAAAGCAGGATTAACTTAGGTGAAGTGAGTAAAAAAAAAAAAAAAAAGCAGCATTTGAGCAAGACCATTAATTGCCAACTGCTCCGGTTAGCTTCCAGTTTTGGATGATGAGAGTGCATGTTCCTGAAAGAGACACCACAGCTCCCCTGGCTAAATAAAATTCCTGCTGGCGTACATTATTCTAGTATGTAGTACAAGACAAGAGAGATGGGAAGAGAGAAGGGTCGACAGACGTGAGGTGCGTCACTTCCTTTTCTGCCACAAACGTATCTAAGCTAACAGGCTACTTCTTTTATGGTTAATCAAATAAATTTTTGCTCAGAATGTGAAAGTAACAGTATCTTCTGTGTAAAACATTATGCTACATTAGAAATTAGCCACACAAAGAGACATTTCCAGGTATACTGGGCTGTATTTTCAGACTTTTATAAAGACCTTTGTAGCTAACATTAGTATTTTGACATTAGCATCCAAATTTATGCAAACATTAAACAGTCAGCTTATGTGCTATTACCCTGAGAGGGAAAAAATACTGGAAAATGATGTTTTTTATTTTCTTAATTGTAGGTTTTAAAGGAATATGAGTTAAGGCAAACATACAGTAACAGTCAAAAGTTTGGACACACTTTCTCCTTCAAGGGAGAACTTTTGACCTGTACTGTAGGTCGCTAAAATCAAACACTGTCGCTAACAGCACATAACGTTTATATTTTCAGTTTCATTCCAGTGGATACATAATATTAACAATCTGTTTGGCTTTATAGCATTGCTAACACAAATGTTAGCTTCTCCAACAGGCTAACGTCACCTGAACCTTATCTTACGTCTTTTTTCTGTAATTTACTGTAGCTTTTCTTTCACACCTAACACACAACAAGAAAGAATATTTAGCAACCTTTTTGACCTGACAAAAAAATAACGTTAACTCTCTTAAGCAGAGAAATGTGACCAAACATTTAGAGGACCATTGTGTAGGATTTAGTGGCATTTAGTAGCGTGTAGGAGAACCTACAGTGGCAGCGAAACTTGCAGAAAAATGCGAAGGGCCCTCTCTAGAGCCAGTGTTTGGTTTGTCCACTCTGGGCTACTCTAGAAACATGGCGGTGCAACATTGCGGGCTCCATGGAAGAGGACCCGCTCCCTGTGTAGATATAAAGGGCTCATTCTAAAGTAACGAAAACACAACGATTCTTATTTTCAGGTGATTATACGCTTATAAAAACATACTTATGAATATTATATTCCATTTCTGCCAATAGATCCCACTAAATCTTACACACTGGTCCTTTTAATAAAAGGACCAACAGAAGTGACACACCTCATGCATTTGATTCCTCTTTGGTCCAGCATTGATCTTGACAGGTGTGCAAGTGAAGGACCACAGTGAGTTTGACGCCACCTTTCTTTCTTTTTTTGTTTGACACCCCAAAACTTTCTCACACACACTGTAATTATAGCCAGAGTTGGCAGTACTGGCATGGCGCCAAAGTCCTTCTAGTTTGAAGTCTCCTGTTGAATCTGCTGTAAAGCGCGTTTTGTATAGATGCAAATTACAGTGATAGAGGACGGACAGAGCAAGTGAATGAGAGAAGATGAAAAAAAAGAAGAAGAAAGAGTCCCAGGAGGGAAGGAGGAGAGGAGGGAGAGAGGAAGCGAGGGGATGTGTGAGGGTAAGCCTTATGTGTTTTGGCTTCCTGCCAGGAGAACAAAAATTCACGGGAGCCACAAATAAAACCCTCGCAATGAAATGCCGGGCCAGGATCAGGAATGATCGGAATGTTAAAAAAAATGAGAGGAAGAGAAAAAGGACAAAGGAAGTTGGATGCTGGTTTGAGGTTTAATTCAAAGAACCACACCAGTAGAGGAGACGAGGAGGAGGAGGAGGAGCAGACAGGACTGGGCTGCTAGATTTGGCAGAGATGAGGTGTTGATTATGAGCAAGGTGAAGTCACCCGGCTCAGCTTTTTCCTCAATCGGTGTGTTTATACAATATGCCCTTCAGTAAGCCTGTAACTACCAGCTTTCTGCAGTAACTTGATTTCTATGGCCTTGAAAAGATGGTTTCTAAGAAATATGTAGCATGATTTAGAGCTGCAATGATTAGTTGATTCATCTATAAACAGAACATTAACCGGCAACTATTCTGATAATCGTTTTAGTAATTTTTTAAGAAAGAAAATACAAGAAATCTGCTGATTTGAGCTTCTCAAATGTGAAGATTTAATGCTTTTCTTTGTCATACATGACATTAAACTGAATATCGAACTAACTGAACATCACCTTTGACTCTGGGGAGTTATAACAGGCATTTTTGTACTATTTACTGACAAATTACTAACAATCAACCAATTAATTGAAAAAAAACCCCTGCAGATTAATCAATAATGAAAATAATTGTTTTTTGCAGCCCTTACATGATTTTTTAAAATGTATTTTATTTTAAAGAGAGGTTTGAGGTGTTTGTATCTAACTGGTGTGTTGTGATGCCTTGTTGTATGTTGGATCACCAACGTGGAAATAAACCATTAGGCTTTGTTGTGATTTTATCCTCCATGACTGATTCATGATCCATGATCAGTCAAATAAAACATGTAAACCTGGTATTGGAAACCCCATTAACACAGCTGGTCTTCTGCCAAAGACATCTGATTCCTGATAAATAAATTATAAGTCTAAATAAGATTCATTTCCAAAGCTTAACAGTAGCTTTTTGTACGATTCCACAGTGTATTATAATCGTTGGATACCATCTCACATGAAATAAAGAGAACCCCTGTTAACGGCAGAAGAATTATTACACTTTTATGAAATGTAACATTAACTGCCATCTAAATTGATAATGAGAGGAGATGCTTCAAGATCTGTCTGAGTCAGCTCAGGAGATGACAGCGGTTGATCAAACACATTGGATGTTCACATGGCGTTAATAATCAGAACAGCATGTCTCAGGACAGTAGTGGCAAACGGCTAAATCAGTCACTATCCGTTTGGGATGTGCGAGGGGAAAAAAAAAAAAAATCACTGCACAAGCAGAGAAGCACAAGGAGCGCTGCCCGTCAAACATCAGGCTGAAGTTAGTTCAATTGTCACCAGCTGGACACGAATCTTATCCAAGAGAGTCTGCATCAAGTTAGTCTAATCAACTAATTTCCAGTTTTCTGTGGGGAACAGGAAATTGCTCAAATAAAAACAAGTGCTTTTGGGGATAATCAGATGGCTTTGGGTTGGCAGGTCTGGCTGGGAGCAGACAGGTTTGGACATTCACACCGGTGACTGGTAGGTTTTGGTTGCCAGGTTAACCTAAAATTTGGCAGTTATGGGTTAACAGGATGAGGGTGAAGAATAGAATAGCTAGTATTGCTATGTGATGATAGAGTCTACAGTATTATTATTTACTGATCAGGGATTTCCTCATGACATTGGTTAGGGAGGATGATACTGGTTGCCTCTACTTTTCCCTCTCAAAAGATGAAGGGTTTACTGTTCCCCAACGTGGTGACTGTCGGCACGGTGCTGCTCTGATAAATGAACAACGTGATTGTCAGTCGTTGAGCTGAATCCGACACATCTTGTCTCATGATCAATCAAGTTACAAGATGAGAGGGATAAAAAGAACCTGATTTATTCAATATACTTTATGCTCTTGCTGTGTTATGAAGCGCCACTGATCATTTTCCATGAAGGTTAATGATTCATTTCATAAAAGTGTAATCATTTCTTCTGATGTTAGAGGGGATGCGACTTATTTCAAGCAAGGTGACACAACTCACATATACTACACTGCTGGGAAAAAAATGCAAATGTAAAAATGCATAATGCATAATCTCTGTGATAACACTGAATCTGTCATATTTTAGAAATCCTTGCTGCAAGGTAAAAAAAAACTAATTGGAACCCAATCCTTCAATTCAAGCTGAAAAATGAAAATCACCAGAAGAAGAGTTATGAGGTGTTCCTATATGACAGTATGTGTCCAGTCTGCAGTACTGACCATACTCCTGGTTGAGCCCCCACAGCTTGATCTTGTTGGCTTCGTGCTGGGCCTTCTTCTTCAGCCGGCAGGCCCTGCAAACAGAGGAAAATACAGCGTTATCATCCTCTGGAACAGGATACTCTGCTCTGGTATTTCCATTCTCCACATGACCCTGTTACTGAGTCAGCTGGCTCAAACTGAGACCAGCTGGATGGCGATGGTGGAGGATGTACACTGATCAGCCAAAGTGAATAACATTGATTATCTCGTTAAAATGGCACCTGTCAAGGGGTGGGATACATTAGGCAGCGAGTAAACAGTCAGTTCTTAAAGCTGATGTAATGGAAGCAGGAAAAATGGGCAAGCGTAAGGATCTGAGTCATTTTAACAAGGGCCAAATTGTGATGGCAGGTCTTGTGGGGTCTTCCCGGTATGCAGTGGTCAATGTCTACCAAAAGTGTTCCAAGGAAGGACAACTGGTGAACCTGCGACAGGGTCATGGGCACCAAAGGCTCACTGATGCACATGGGAAGCAAAAACTAGCCCATCTGGCCCGATCCCACAGAAGAGCTACTGTAGCACAAATTGCTGAGAAAAGTTAATGCTGGCTGTGATAGACAGGTGTCAGAACACACAGTGCATTACAGCTTTCTGCGTATGGGACTGCATAGTCATAGACCGGTCAGAGTGCCCATGCTGACCACTTTCCTCCGCCGGAAGTGCCTACAATGGGCACGTGAGCATTGGACGGCTGAACCTTGGAGCAAAGGAAGAAGGTGGGCTGGTCTGATGAATCACATGTTCTGCAAAAATTGTCCAGGAATTGTTTGAGGACCATGACAAAGAGTTCAAGGTCATTGCCTTGGACTCCGAATTCCCCTGATCTCAATCCGACTGAGCATCTGTGGGATGTGGTGGAAAAATAAGTCCGATCTACGGAGGCCCCACCTCACAACTTACAGGACTTAAAGGATCTGCTGCTAACGTCTTGGTGCCAGATACCAGAGGACACCTTCAGAGGTCTTTTGGAGTCCATGCATTGACTGATCAGAGCTGTTTTGATGGCATAAGGGGGACCACAATATTAGGCAAGTGGTTTTATGGCTGATCGGTGTATTTCCAAACTGTGTGGAAGAAAGACTGCAATCATCCCTCGTCACTCCACTCCTCCAGTACCATTTGACACTATGACTCCAAGGGGATACGGCCGGTTTGGTTTCTCAGTATTTGGAGTTGTAATAAAGCAGCAGAGAATGAATCAATCAATACACATTAAATACTAATGCATCTCATGGGAACTATTCTGAACAGCGTGCAGAGAATTTCTCCTCTTTTCTTTTCTTTTCTTGTATCTGTGAGTCAGCTGAATGAAACTTTAGGATACAAAACACTTGGAGGTCAGTGGTGGTGGACAGAATATTTCTTTTTTGTTTCTCTGCATGTTGAGAGGTCGGATTATGTGTCAGACGTGTTTTTGTACCACAGTCCCTGCTGATTGGAGAGGATATAGACAACCATACAACAATCTAGCTGCCCCTAATCATCATAATTTAGACCCACAAGCCTCTGAACACAACATCAGTACAGAGTTTTCCTAACAGTCCCTACTGCAATACCAAAAATAACCCCAATGAAGACCTGCGGAGCCAATTAAAAGCTTTCGGTGCTTGGATGGTTTTAGAAAAAGGGCACTATGGGTTGTCGTTAAGATACTCAGAAGTGTATCCAAACCTAAGGCTTTACCGATTTTTGAGACCACCCAAGCAGCCAATCACATGATGGGTGGTTACTGTGTCTTTAAGAATATAATGGCTCAGCAGGCGCACAGCAGTTTCACTGGTTATCATGTGCTGTGAACAATGTTGCAGAGGAAAATGTTTAAAAATGGCAATTCGACAATTCCGTTGGGGACTCTGACAGACAATTAAATTCAACAACTTCAAATTAAAGGGTAGGTTCACATTTGTTCAAGTCTGTCCAACAGTCAGGAGCCCAAATGACCTGAAACAAGTTTTGCACTAACAATGTACATGATAGGGGCCAAAATCCACAGTCCTTGTTTTGAGCAACAATGTATTTTAAAGTTTATCTAAAGAAAATATGTCACTAGGTCAGTGGCCAGGACATGATCTTTCCACCATTAACTGTGTTTGTTGGAGTGTACGACCAAGCTCCAGGCGGGGGAACTGGGCGAGTGTTTGTCCTCTGCGCCGCCTGAACGCCCCGGGCAGGCTGTTTTTAACAATTATTGTGAAAAAGAATGAGAGGGAGAGTTCAGAGGCGGTCAGGATAGTCCCACTGCTAACTCTGACCGGGGTCCCAGCCTGCCACAAGTATGACAATGTAAAAAGAAATGAATCTTCACAGATGAAATTCCTGCATATTAAATTAAAACATGAACTCAGTCACACCAAACAGTACACAGCGATTTTAACAGAAAACTTTCACCATCGCGTCCTCCAGAATTTCATTTATCTTCCCCCAAACTTTCTATCTGATGATGTGTTTGTGTTGTGTTTAATATACAGTATGTTTGGAATAATAAGATATTCCCACTGTCCCCCTCCTCTTTAAACTGCCTGTAACAATGTCCTTTCCTCTGAATTCTCCCCCTCCCTCCCTCCCTCCCTCCCTCCCTCCCTCCGCAGATGAACTTTACATGACCCTCTCCCTCCTCATCTAACTCCTTGTGTGCCTCTTCAATCCTGCCCTGATTTCCTCCCATTCATCCTCTCATCCTGCGCTTCTCCATCACATCTCCTCTGTTGTTTTCTTCCGCTTCCTTCCATCCTTCTTTTTTTTATCATAGTAGTGTCCGATGTATACTCATTAAAAAAAAAAAAAAAAAAAAAAAAAAAGGGCAGTCAACACAAAAATACACTTGTGACCTACATTTTCAAATAAATTGTGTTGTGTATATCATCCTCAGGGATGTCTTTTAAATGAGTTAAAATGTGAATTCAAAAAAGTATGAAAGCTTGTTACAGCAGTTTCCTCAAGGGTTGAGTTTTAATTGTACCATGTGTTCCACTTGGAGAGAGTTGAAATCAAATGCTTCCCGACACTTCAAAATAAAGATGCAAGATGTTTGAAAAGACACACATTTCCTCATATTTTATGACTTTCCATCGAGTCAAATCAATGGATGCCTTAAAGAGAAACTTTGCCGATTTTCAACCAACAATGTGTAACTTCCCTCCATGTTGCCTGCACCCAGAGCTCATTTGCCACCATGTGATGCAAAACCCGTCATCCGGTGGACTTTGGAGATCTGCCTTAGACTACAAACTATGTTTCCACATTTTCTGTAGCGGTGCCTTCAAGGATGGTAAAACGTGGCTCTCCCAAAACACTCCCATCCCATGCTACGCTAGCGATGGGGAAAAGCCGTCACCAAAATATCATACCGGCATATTTGGAAGAAAACTGTTGTCTGATTCATCAGCATGATATTCAGCCTCGTATCATGAAACTAGAGTCTGGGAGAGGAAAGCGACCACCAGAGCGACGTTACAGCCTGACTTCAGCTGCTGAGTTTCTCCATGATAACACTAACAAAAACAAACAACTAGCTTTATAAAATAATGTCAGAGCAGAGATGTGGCGCCACCATCACAACTCATGAGGCCGAATATCGTGCTGTGGAATCAGACAAAACAGATTATGGAGTAGAAAGCGACCATTGGAGCTACAGTACAGCTGCAACTGAAATAGAGGCGTTGCAGCTGGGGTAGCCTTGTAGCATCGACCGGTGCCTGCACGGTGATGATAGGATCGTCAGAGAGGATGGGAAAAGAACAGAAAACTGGAACAAACTTTGGTAAACATGACTTTGTTTTCTTTCAAAATATTATATCGGACTTTGCCGACTCTGAATACAGAACAGAGCAACATCGACTGTGTGTTACAACCTGAAACTTTGACTGAATTCAGCTTTGACCACATTCTGGTCCGGCTCATCGTCATCCAAAAAAAGGTAAAAGAAACTGTTTGCTTGCACAGCGTTTCAATATATCCAGACTCCATGAGGAAAAACATTTTGTAAATGAAAATAAGCCTCAGTAAAGAGATATAATGCTGCACTAACTTTGTCTTTGGTGCTAATCTGGCCCTCAACACACCATGAGTAGCTCAATGGAAGCTCATTGGATGAGACGCACGCAATGCATTCTGGTTGTTGTAGGAATCCCCCTTAAGAGTGGTATAGGGAATCCACAGCCTTTTTCACAGTTTCATCTAGTCATAGGGCACCAATTCCAAGAATAACTGCACATTTCTACTACATAGGTGAGCTTAGTTTCAAGAAATCATCGTATTCACAGAAGTGAATTTTTCCTTTAAATTCTACTGAGATCGGTGAGGTTTTTTTCATTTTCTGTCCTCCAGAAACAGTATTAGAAGGTCAACTATCTAATCCGGTCTTGACAAGGCTAAAGACTGCAGATACCAAACCACAGAGCCCTGAAGGTCTCTTCTTCCATTTCTTTCTGCAAATGATTAACAAATACTGAAAACCTCTCCGAATGCCCGCTCGTGCCAAATAAATCAATACACAAAGTCTCCGGGGCTCTGACTCGGCACAGAAGACGTAGGAGGGCAGTAAGTGGAGTCTGATACCTGGAGGCTAGCTTGTTCTTCTCCTTGCGGGACCGGGCTCGGGCCACGGCGGGCAGGTCGTTGACTGGACCCATGCCATCGATGGCAGCGTTGAGCTTCTGCAGTTGCTCCCCGATGTTGTGGAGCTTCTGGGGGTTTGGCGTCAGGTCGCTGGCGTCCGTCTTGCGGGCTTTGCGGCGCCCTTTTTTGCCTGGACAGAACAAGAATCAGAATAAATTAATACCTTCCTGTAAGAGTCTTTCAATCCTCTTTGGGTTCAATCTTTTTAACATCCACGAGCCCAGCAGTGTGTTCATAATTCCTAACTCATGCTGTGCTCAAACAGATCACAAATCTTCCAAAGCAAGAAATAAGCCTTGTTCTGTTAAAATGACTCACAAGATTTTTCTGGATAGTGAAGCCACAAAATTGGCTTCCAAGGTTTTAATATGACAGTGAAATATCAGAAGATATATATACATGACACTGTTGAATGGTAATTATTGAGGCAGTGGTTTGTGATTTTGTTTTATCGGGTTACATTAATGAACTGCAATGGATTGGACTGTACTGCAGGCTGCCAAACTGCAGCACAGCCAAAGTTGTGCCTGACGCAAGATTTACTAATCAGGGAAATGCTGAAAAATTCAGATTTTGACATAAAAGTTGTATGTAGGGCACATGCCTGAGGGTCCGATTTGTGTCACATGAGAGAAAAGAAATGGGACACTTTCAGCTGCAGTGTGAATGTCATTTTAATGACTCCTGCTGTTAAAAGGCTCTCGTGTAGTCGATCTTTACACTTTCGTTTCCACTTTCACTTCTTTGTGTGATTCAGGCTGTAATTACCACATCATTTTATTTCATTTCTTAGTCAGAGTGTCCATTTATTTATTCTGTTGAGCCAACAGTCAAAAAAAAAACAAAAAAAAACAACTGTATACAAACATTTTTACTAAATAAATGATGTGGATGTTCTCACCCTCTCTGCGGTACAGTGTGCTGGGCAGAGTGCTGGAGCTCCAGGACAGAGACCAGTGGACGTCTCCGCCCAGCTTCTTCTTTGTTGCCGACTCTCGAGCGCGTCTGTACTCCCAGAAACAGCGCCGTTTTGACGGCCGCTCACCCGGCTGCCTCGCTGGTTCTGCCTCCACCTCTGGAGGTACGAAACACACACACACACACACACACACACACACACACACAGGATTTTGAATTTGTGCCCTTATGCAAGTAATGTAAAGGCTTTGCAGTTGTCTAACAAGCATCCCAGCAATCAACTAGAAATTTGACATCCATGCTGATATGACGACTGATGTGAAAATAGCTGATGAGAAATTTGAAACATGGGCAATCAATGACACAAGACTAAGAGTCTATATCTATACTAGAAGCCTGGTACAGCCTGGTACTAGAAAACCAAACAGTTGGATAAATGAAAAATAGAGACAACTTTACTATTTTTAGATCTTCACCACTATTGGGGCAAAAAATAATTTTGGCTTGAGGGTGAAAATCATTAGGATTCATTCTCCTGGAATTCTAATTAACCCGAAAAAAAATTAATGGAAATCCAGCGATTACTTCTCACAGTACATTCTCAAGAAGCAAAAGTGTTGGACAAATTTGTTGGGAGCCCAGCAAAACATTAGGGTGACAAACAGTTATGGTAAAGGATATGTCTGGTGAGGGTTAGGGTTAGGGTTAGGGTTATTAGGGTTAGGGTGAGGTTATTAGGGTTAGGGTTAGGGTTATTAGGGTTAGGGTTAGGGTTAGGGTTAGGGTTATTAGGGTTAGGGTTAGGGTTATTATGGTTAGGGTTAGGGTTAGGGTTAGGGTTATTAGGGTTAGGGTTAGGGTTATTAGGGTTAGGGTTAGGGTTAGGGTTAGGGTTATTAGGGTTAGGGTTATTATGGTTAGGGTTAGGGTTAGGGTTATTAGGGTTAGGGTTAGGGTTATTATGGTTAGGGTTAGGGTTATTAGGGTTAGGGTTAGGGTTAGGGTTATTAGGGTTAGGGTTAGGGTTATTAGGGTTAGGGTTAGGGTTATTAGGGTTATTAGGGTTATTAGGGTTAGGGTTAGGGTTATTAGGGTTAGGGTTAGGTTATTAGGGTTAGGGTTATTAGGTTTAGGGTTAGTTATTGTTGTTATTGTCAACAAATCTCATGGTCAGAGCCAAACCAGCAATGAACTCATCTGCTAACAAGTATTTTGTTTGTATCCAAAGCTTATTCCTCTGTGACATAGACCTCCGTTGTTGTCAGTTAGCCACACCGCTGAAGTGGGTGGCATGTTCCTTCACCACAAAGAGTTTGGTCACGCTAGTTTGTTTAGAAACGGCTCCAAAGTCTAAAAGCAGTGATCACGTTTTCAGTCTCTGGAGAGTAGTTCTGTTTAAGGCAGATACTCCTGAGTAACACGGTTCCATTCACAGCTTCACTAGCTTGTTGAGCTACATATCCCAACCTCTTGCTTTCTTTACTTTGTACTGATGTTCTTGGACAACAATGGAGGTCTATGGCGCAGAGAAATAGGGTATATCAGGCTTTGGATACATACACATGATCAATTCATTGTTGGTTTGGCTCTGCACTTGAGATTTGCTGACAATAACAGAAATATAGAAAATCCAAGTGGACCAACATCAGTGTGACTAAAAAGTAAAAGGTACTGTGACTCAACCCTGTGACTCTCATCCTCAAACAGCTTTTTGTCAGCAGTTTACTGTTTTGCTCTGTTTCTCTTATCTTGTCTGATATTATCTTCTGTTTTCATTCCACAGTGAAGTGCACTGCGTACATGGAATTATGTGAAACTACACATGTAACTGACAAAACTCCTGAACTGTCCAAAAGTTTGTTTAAACTCCGATAGACCTGTAGATAGCACATTTCATAACATTTGCACAGTTTAAGATATCGTGGGTAACGTAGCCTTTTTTATCTCCTTCAAATTTATCACAGCAGAGATACTCTGGTGCACAGTTTTCGGTTTCATCTGCAGAAAGCTTTGTCATTTCAGCAGCACAGTTTGAGTCCAACAAACTGGGAGTTAACTACTCATATTTTTGAACAAAATCTGCCAATATTCAGTATCTTAAAAATCTAGCGTTTTCCTGCCAAAAAAATTACAGATCCTTACTATTTTTCCAAAAATGTATTCTTAGCATGGCAGAAATTTAAAGAGCCCCAGCAGACATGTTTTATATTATATGAAAAATATTCTACTTTGTCATTTCTACACATTACTAATAAAGTGTGTTTAACATGGTTTTTCCACAAAAAAGCTCAGTTAACTAGTTAAAAATGCTTAAAATGACATTACTCCTCCTCCCTCATTAAAAAAATCTATCTATGAATATGCAAATATTTTAAACAGTGTTTAAATGTTTAACTGTTTGACATACGATATCTCCTCCCTCATTGAAAAGTCCATTGTCAGTGTTTGTGCACTGGAGGCTTCAAGCTTCCACATCACATTCGTGTAAGTTGAATACTGGGCCACGATTGGCTTCAAACTACTTGTGATGTCACAAATCCTGCTAGTAGGTACCTGCCATGAACTGAGATTTTCAGGTGAGCACAGAGAAACGTTCTTTCTTCAGCAGATCAAAACAGCCTTCTAGTGTCAAACATACATCATCCTGTAACGGTGAAGCTCAAACATCAAAGTGAAGGAACAAGAAGAAGAAAAAAAAACACATTTTTGAGCGGAGGGGGAGTTTAAAAGCACGAGAACCTGCGTTTTAAAAATAAAATACTCAAAATATACAGTCTCCATTTGTATAAAGAAAGAAATAACAATTCTTCAGTGTAATCTGGTCCAGATGTTGTATCTCAGCCTCCCATTGACAACCAATGATGCAGTAATCTCAAAGCCATTTTATTAATATACTATGAAGAAAACAGAATCTCATCCATCCCTATGGAGGTGGGCAACATTGACAGCCACACATAAGATATTTCATGGAAGAAAAATACCCTGCAACTTAATAAGAAGATTGAACCTTAATCATAACTGACAGGTATTAATGTTTACATATGCCTGGCATGAAATCATGCTGAGAACCCTAATCCACAAACACATGCTGTATGTCCTAATAACAAAGCCACCACCCGGCTCAAACTGTGTGCATGTATGCTGTTTCAGAGCCACAGACACCTACACGAGCGCACAGACGTCACAGAAGATTAGCCACAGGCGCACGGAGCCATGAATAATGGCATCATAAATAATACAACATGCAAAAAGCTCCAGCAGCAGGAGAGGAGAGAAGAGATGCTTCTTCAAATCCATCAGAGCTGAGTTCAAAATATTTAAAAAAATAAATAAAAAGGACACAGCGCAATAATGGAAATAATAATTTCTAGCAGGATTAAATCAGACTGAAAGTTAATCACCATGAAGTCCTATCCTTGCCATTAACCAGGGGCTGGCCAGTCCACACACACACACACACACACACACACACACACACACAGATGGCTTATGTAACATCATGTCGTCTGGTCCAGTGGTCTGCAGATAGCGCCATTGTCTGTACTCTCCCCTCAACTCGATCTTTTGCTCCACAGCTCTCCGTTTTATATACACACACACACACACACACACACTTTTCCATCCATCATGCAGCTCTTTATGATCGCCAGGGGCAAATGGTAAGAATTGCTCGACCATGCAAACACACACATACACACACACATTGCCACAACAATGGAGGGCAACAATGGTGTCTCGCGACGGTCGAAATATGACCCAGGACCTGTCTTTGAGAGCGAGCCAGCGACCTCTCCATTACCTTGCAACAAGACGCCTGAGATTTGTTTATCTAACGCGAGGACGTTCAGAGGGAGAAAGGGCCTGGGAAAAAGATGGTAATCTGAAGTGAAGTCAGTTTGCATGTATGTTATCTAATATACATGTTTATATTTCATGTCCTGTAGTCTGGACAAGAAATGACCTTGTGAATTTTTCATGTTTAGCTGCTGCTCTAAGCTCACAGCAACCAGCAGCTTCTATATCTATTAAAACATCTAATATTTATTATTGTATTGTAAGTTGTGGAGGAAAAGAATGGTCAAAATCAAAGCAGCAGAAGCCGAAAAATCCAGACTCTTTGTTCTCTCCGGTATGAATCAAGGTCCAAAAATGCTGGATCCTACACTTCCCATAATGCAACTCAATAGCGTCTTTCATTAGACCCTTCCTGCCTGGTAAACGCCCACCTCCATCAACTCCACACCTTCAGTTTACAACACAGGCTTTCTGTTTCTGTGAATCTGTTGACTCCATTACCAAACAATCATCGAGGTTATTTTCTCACAGAAGACAGTTTACCGTTTTCACAGGTGATGTCGTCGAAAATTGACGGAATTCCCCTTTAGTTAAATACGGTTTAAGTCTTATATGGTGTAGATACTGGAAATCTATGATATATCTTGCATTTTGTTTAACATTTTCAGTATTTTTTCATCAAGTACTGAAGTTTATTTCATCATCATGTATGACATGTACACTCATCCTGCACTTTATTAGGAACACCTGCACAATCTAATGCAATCCGATACAACAGCTCTGCTTTAATTCTACTTTTACGAAGCTTATACGTTTTAAGTTTTTGTTGATATTGTCAGAAAGGTGATAATTCTGCTTTATGTTTATTATTGAGGTCATAGTGGGCGGTGGTGGTGGTGTACTGGAGTGCATTATATTGAAAAGTGTTCCTAATATTTTGTCCACGCCATTAATAACATACATGAGAGGGGCGTTATATTGCACAGGTGTTCCTAATAAAGTGATTGGTGAGTGTATGTATCACCTGATTTTTATTGGTCATTGTGACTGTTTTGATTCATATAAAGATTCAAAGGCCAATTACAAATGTCTAAATATTTTTTACTATAAAAATTACATAAATTTAGAATTCACTGTAGACTGTGTTTGTGGTACAAATGTGGGCAATACAATAAGTTTGTCAGTATATAGCTGAGCCGATAAGTCACAGCTTTACTACATGTTAACCGTCCTAAACATGAGTTCAGTTGAACTTTATTAAATTAGCATGAAAAGATGCAGAGTGTCTGTTATTCACTGATTTATTTTTAACATTTTTTCCTTTATTTTAATATCTGACAGTCAAGACGTGGGACAAGAGAGACCAACACCCAGTGAGAATAAAAACAAACATTGTGGTTCTATGTATGTGTCAGAGACCACAAGTTCAAAAGGACGTCCCAGTCATCTTCAAGATTTGATTTTGCAACAATTTATTATTATTTTTTCTATGCAGCATCTGACTGTATAGTACAGTGAGTAGGGATCATAGCTAGATAATACTGTCAACCCACGATAGTTGTGAAGGAGAGATAAATGAGGTGTAAAGAAATAATTAGGGTTGGGTATTGTTTGAATTTCACTGATTCTGACTCTGCTTATTCCGGTTATATATATATCTTACTTTGACTTTTATTGTTTCATCAAAATAAATAAATTCAAAGTCTTTTTCACTGAACATTCACAAAGTAAATACATACAATAAAAACTTATGATCCACAGTCAACACATATATTCTTGTTGATGCTGTGGTATTTAACACTCCTTAGTTTTCTCTTTGGTTATGTTTCCCTTTATTGCCAAAGAGAAACGGTGTGTTGTGGCTTGTTATTCCTGGCTCTGCTAGAGGTGCTAGCGAGGTGCTAACGCTGGCTGATGACACACTCGGGCTAAGAGACCGCAAGACATCAAACGCTGAACATTCTTTGAGATCGACGCCGTGCTGCCTTAAATGTTTTGGTCAAATCTGATGTGTTACTTGACTTACTGCTAATTAGCTTCCCACATGCGTCGCACTTTGCCTTGTTGTTTCCTTTTGATGAAGTGAAGCCACATTTTTGGAGTGTTTACTGCGCTCCATCTTTGTGACATTAGCCGTGCATGTTCCTATCTAAAAAAAAAAAAACAAATCAACACGCTGTTGTGTTGATGCGTGACGTAAACAGGTCCTGGCAGATATGTGGCCTTTGTTTGCAACAATAAAGGGTCACTGTGTTCAGGAACTGATAAGCAGCACCGAAATTCAAATCTTTTAACAGGTACCTGGTTTTGGCGTTGTGGATTTGGCTATAATTTGGAACCGGTTTTCGGTTCCCAACCCTTGAAATAACGAGGCAAAGACAGAAATGTTTTTGATCATGAGCCACCGGCTGAATGTTTGTGCTTGTCTGTGCAGCTTTTGAAGCTTCTTTAAAATCTAGTTCTACTGCGACGGTTGTTTAACAATCTGTTCCAACTTTCATACTCTATTTAGCATGTTAAACTACAACCCCACCCCCTCACTTAAGAAAGACAGTGTGTGGCTGTTACAGATGGTATTTGAATGGATGAAGAGGCTCCAACCCTCAAAGCCATTTCAGAACAGTAAAACTGTAGCCAATGAAGCGGTATGTTGTCCGGGAATTACACCCGCAACTTTGGTATTTATGTGCCTCTACTCAGCCAACCAAGATGTACAAGGCGGTCTGAGGTCTCGTCTGGACCCGAGACAGATTAAAATGGTTTCCGTGTGGGCAGACAGGCTGCTGGCAGAGCTGTGATGAGCTGAGATGTCCTCGCCACACAGATACGGACAAACTGAAAGCAGAACTCACCACATTCAGTTTCCGAGGAACTGGAGAGTTCAGCTTCCACCGCCGTCTCCTCCGCTCCTTCCTCCTCCCCTTCGTCCTCTTCGTCATCCTCCTCCTCCTCTTCCTCCAGCTCCTCGTCCTTTTCCTCCAACTCCAGCTCAGACCCCTTGGCCTGGCTCTCCTGCCTGTCCCGCACCTCCTGCTGAGTCTCCCCCACCTGCACCTCCTCTGTCTGGGAGTTGTGACCGGCCCCCGCTCCCAGCTCCCCGCCTTGGCTCAGGGAGTAGTTGTGCTCCTCGCTGCAGTGCTCCAGAGCCAAACCCGCCGCCGCCGCTGCCGCCGCCGTCACCACCTCCTCTTCCTCCTGTGCCACCTGATACACCTCCACGGTACGCTCCCTCGACATCCCCCCATCCTGTCCTCCCCCCGCCGCTCTTCCCGCGACACTCAACTCCCTCTCGGTTGTCGTGGTAACGCAGATATGCCCCTCCTGCCTCCCTGCAGCGGTGGCCTGGACCTCCTGGGTGACGGGAGGTGCTGTGTGCGATGTCGGCGCTTTGCTGCTCTTCCTCCTCCTCTCCTCCTCCTCTTCCTCCTCCTGCTGCTCCTCCTCCCGGCTCCTCCCCCAGCGGCCCATCAGGACGGCCTCCTCCGAGCAGGCCAGCAGCTCCCCCCCTACACCAAGGCCCAGCTTGGTGTAGCGAGCCATCTCGTCCAGCGCCGAAACATCCCAGCGCTCCGGGTGCAGGTCCTCGCCGAAGCCGCCGTCGTCCACCAGGTCGCTTAGCAACTCAAAGGGCCGTTTCCTTGGCGATGCCGGGGAGCCCAGCATGAGGAGCACGCTCTAAAAGAGGCCAGAGATATGTTTAAGTGGGGGGGGGGGGGGGATCCTCAGTAATTATCCTCATTGTTCTGGACAACATTTTAAACTCTGATAAGAATATTATTAATTATATCAAGTATTTAACTTAATATTATTATCAATTTTGAATTATTTACACCATACAAAGACAGACTAGCCAAGACAGAATCATGTGTAGAAGCCTCCAACGACTTGGCGCATCAATATCGATGCAGCAGAACTACAGATATCATCTTTTTCATCCCATGCCTGGCAAACCTGGCACCTACATTATCCACAATGCAACTCAAATTCAATCTAACCCCCCCAACCCTCAAGTGACACCACATGAAGCAATTTATCAGGTGTTTGCGCAACCTCTTCTACAACTACAGACAATTTTTCCCCATATGCACCTGAGATGCCAGGTGAATGCAATCAACTGCAAAAAAAAAAAAAACCCACTTCTGCTTCACTAACTTCCACAATCTAGACATAACGCAGACCTTTATTGTTGTTCATTATTGTGAGGAAGTAGTTCTAAAAGGAGGTGTGTTGATCTCGGGGTTGAGCGACAACTCTCAGAAGGCTGAGGCATATTTTTTAATTTAAAATTTAATAAAAAAGAAAATCACTTTAAAGGTCATCCACTCATTTCCCATAAAAAAAACAACCTTATTTTATTGTTTTCAAACCAACAAACATTTACAAGGATTTTCAAAGCCCTTGGAGAAGCCTCATCATGAGCCGCTATAACTTCCCAATCGAATTCGCGTCTCTCTACATCATGTCGCCTCACCTGGTCGTACTCGGTCCTGCCCCCTTGTGGCGACATGGCCAGAGGGTAGGGGCTCAGCAGACCCCTGTGGCCCCCGTAGGCCTCGCCAAATGCCGGCTCCATCCCATTCATACCCGGCTGAGGAGGGGGAGAGGAAACACACACACACACACACACACACACACAGAGTCAGATACAAATCTACCACAAGCAGGATCACTGATAGGTGATGGGTGAGAGCCGCTTCAGTTTGCGCGGTGTTCCTACTTTACCTGAGGCATGCCCGAGGCGGGAGGGTGTCAGTCCGCGGTCACAACGTCAGTCAAGTGAGTTCTGCTGCAAAAAAGAAAAAAAAAAAAAAAAAAAAACACAACCAAGCTCAAATCAGAACATTGAGACGTGACATAGGAGGAGACGGGAGAGGAGAGTTCATAAGAGAAGAGGAGGCGAGTTACCTTAAGTTGAGAGTTGAAAGGGTCAAGAGGTCGAGCCCTTTTCACATGACGCAGCCCTGCCTGCAGCTCTCGGCCTCCCCGACTGGAGGAGGAAAAAAACAAAGCAGGTACGGGGAAGCAGGAAATCAGACACGGGTTCAACAGAGGCCACAACGCAAATTATACAGTAAGCAAACACATCGTTACAGCTTTAAGATGTACTGTATGAGGACGTAATGTGTATTTGTGTCACGCTTAAGTATAAAGTGGACACTGCCAGAGTTTAACAGTTACAGTATATTGTTTTCATATTCAGTTTGTTTGGTCTGCACAATAAGAAGAGCTGACAACAGAAACGAAGGAAAAACACAGGCTTTAAATGTGTCATTTTATAATAACAAACCTGTGAGTCTTTCTCAGATTGGTGCGCTTTTTTTTTTTTTTTTGAAACCTTTCAGAAAAAAAACCTTTCAACTCTGTAATCTGTTGTGAATCTTCTTTTGTTGTGATGTGTTTTTTTTTTTTTTCCTTGCATTTTCCTGTCTATGAAGTTAAAACATTTATATCTTTTTTATCTGCTCAGATGTGCTGGCTATTGTTGGTCACATTAGCCGGCTAGTTTTTCTATTAATACATCTATTCATTCCACATGAAAAGAAAAAAAAAACACAGTGAAACTGCCAGAAAATGTAGGACATATCACTTCCTAAGAAAAAAAAAAAAAAACCTGCCAACAATGAGTATTTAAAACAGCAAATGCAAAAAGCTTTCATGCACCAGATAAAGGCGTAGCAGCAAAGTATTTGTGTAGCATTTGTAGATGAACATGTAGATAATCACCAACAAGCATTTGTTATTTCGGTACTATGCGCTGTTAGTATCACAAGCTGCATCAAACGATATCTCTGATGTTAATTTGTTAAAGATTACACAACATATGCAGGAGGAAATGAAGAAATAAATGAGCTGAAATAGTGAAAGATGAATTAGAGCGAAAGTTTAACACCTCTCAGAGGCAGAAATCATCTAACTGATCGAGTTAAAAGCTCACTGGGAGAAGCAAGAAGAGTTCAGTGAGTAAAGGCCAGGAGATGAGGAGGAGGAGGAGGAGGAGGAGGCTAATACCTGGAAAATGTACTAAGCTAGCTAGGTTAGCAGAGCTGACGAGCTGAAGTTAGCACTGTTAGCTTATCATGCTAGCCAGGGTCATGAATGAACAAGAGAAGTTATTATGTTCATATTTTGACCTAATTCCTTCTTTACAACACAGTTTTACATGATAAGGATCTAATTATTCTATATTTTTCTCATTGTCAACAAATCCAATGAAAAGACCAAAACAAACTCTGATTTCTGTATCCTGTCTGTGACGTTTGGGGCTGCAACAAATGATTATTTTCATTATCAATTAATCCGTCCAATGTTTTTCAATTAGTCGTTTTGTCTATGATATGTCAGAAAATAGTGAAAAATGCCCTTTTTAATATCCCACAGCCCAACCATCAGTCCAACACCCAAATATATGCAGTTTTAACCTCACAGAAGACAAAGAAAACCATAAAAATCCTCACATCTGAGAAGCTGCAACCAGAAAATCTTTTAGTTTTTTTGCTTAAAAAAATGACTACAACGGTTATTCGATTATCAAAAAACACTGGTTCCTACTAGAGCTGTGTCGATTTGAAGGTGTTACGTGTCATACATGATAGTAAAGTGACTATCTTTAGATTTTGGACTGTTGACCTTTGAAGTCGCCACCATGAGCTCTAAGAAGTAACATTTTATAAACAAAATGATTCATCGAGAAAATTGGAAGATTAATTGCAGTCGTAGCTCCTACTGAAGACCTAAATCTTTCAAAAATATATTGTTTAATTTTTAAACAAGGTTCAGAGATTTTATAGTTTTCAGCAAATGTTGCTCAAACAGGAAGAAAAACTGCATTTTTCAAGGACTATTTTCAGCGGTGGATGAATCCACGTTTGGTGCTCTTGTGCTCTTGTGGGTATTTCCGGCAGCAGGACGGTGTGTGTGTGTGTGTGTGTGTGTGTGTGGCATTGAGTCAAAATAAACTACAGTGTGTGTTTTCATGGTGTTGAAGGAACATATCACCCAGTGCAGCGGTGTGACTGATGTGTTTTTAATCGTTTTTAGAACACAATGGAGCTCTGTGGAACGGAGGGATAAGATGTATCAGGCTTTGGAAACTTATTAGTAGAACAATTCTTTGTTGGTTTTGGTCTTTTTTTTTTAATGGGATTTTATTTCACAACAAGCAAAACACAGTCAGCTTTATCCTTTAACCTAGCTAACTCGTCCTCTAAAAAAAAAAAACTGCTTCTCTGACTCCGCCTAATACGGTTAAACTCAACCAATCAGATCGTTTCTGCCCGCCGAGCCGCTCCGCATCAGCTAATGCGTGTGAAACTAAAACTCCCGATTCTTCCTCAGACAAGAGGAGGCCACAATGCAAAGTACTGATCAGACCAAGCTTCTTTCAGACGGGGGGGGGGTGGGGGGGTGGGGGGGGGGGGGGCATGATGAAACACCGAGCAACACACACTCTCACACACACACACACACAAACACACACCACTGCAGAAACAATGCAGACCTACTGTTCAGTACCTGTAGGAAACCAGGAGAAAGCAGCTCACACTGACCCGGGTTCAGTGATTCGAGAACAATGCCATAACACATTCTCTGTGGATTGACCTCAGGCACACAAGAATGAGGAAATGAGGATTGGCTGGGCGGTTATGACACTGCCTTGGCACGCCACATGGAAAACTGGTATTTGGCACACTGAGGCAGCCAGCTACCGACATACTGTGTACACAAACACTTATCAGACACATACAGCGTTTTGAAGTAGATAACAAACTAGTGGAATGAACGGAATAATCCCAGCAAGCTACAAACACACAAAGAATATACTTTTTTTTTTTTTTTTTTTATCTTTAATTTACAGCAGTAGCACAAACTCTGTGAGAACGCACGAGGGTTACGCCTTTGTCCGCTTGTACCGACAGTTGCTCAAAATATGACACAAATGACTCTTTTAGTTGCAAATAAGATAAATCCCGGTGACTTTTAGTGCCGTATAAGTTTCAACTCTGTCCGAGAAGGAGCCACATTCATGCAGCTATATTATATTATGTTTCATACTTCAAATCAGGACGACACACATATGCAAACTCATTCACCTCAATGACGTACTCTCACCCTTTCCCTTTAATCTGCTTTGTTTGGCTACAGTGCTCTTCTAGGTATTTGCTGTTGATACAAGGTAAATTTACACGACGCGCTCGCGGATTATTATTTATATTTGGTCATATTCCGGCTGATATAGGAGTCAGGCGTATCTCTCCGTGGAATAACAAACCCCGCGATTGTTTATTGGTGTGTTGGTTCAACATAGAAGTCGGTCCAAAGGTCTCTGTGCTCATAACCACACTCTTGACAGGCAGGAGTTCATGGTAAGGCGACAGGGAAACAAAGGAAATTGCTCCGTCGCAAACGCCATGTGGGTCAATAACCACCAATAACCGTCGGCTTTACCTTCAGATAACGATCCGTTTATGCTTTTGTAAACAAGACTTCTCAAGCAAAGCGGATGCCAACGCTACTGCGGTTTATGTAACAACTACCCCCCCCCCCCCCCCCCCCCCATATACATACTGACAGAACAAAACACGTGCTACATGTAGTGCAGTCTGTGCATGCTATACCTTACTTTCTCTTGTTATACAACACAAATCAACAGAAATGTCAACCTTACGACAACGCAGGCGACTTCCAGCCGTACACAAACACACACATGACTTTTGTATTAGAATATATTAGTAATACACAGGAGCAATTATCCCCCCCCCAACACTGTGCGGGCACAGAAAATGAGAAATAAAAAAAAACGACCCCGTATCCTTGCAGCAGCTTGTTATGTAACACAGGGCAGGATAATCAAATGTATTCGTATCATGTCATAATGTATCCTAGCAAAACACTGCTATAGTTATTTTATGACTGATTAAGATGCTGTTTATTTTCTCCAATGACTGATTCATTGTTTGATCTATAAAATGTCCAAAAATGGTTAAAAAAAAATTCCCAACTCCCTAAAGCCCAAGGTGACATCTTTAAACTGCTTGTTTGTCTGACCAACAGCTTCAATTATTAATAAATATATTCAGTTTACTGAATCAAGACAAAGAGATGCAGCAATTCTTCACAACTGAGAAGCTGGAACTAGACAATGTTGAGAGTTTTTGCCTGAAAAAATGGACTTAAACGTATCATCAATTATCAAAAAAGTTGCAAATTGAATAATCGACTAACTTTCACGGTATTACAACATGTTTTGGGTGGAAATATTGTTCATACATATGGTGGTAAAACATGTATAAAAGTGAGTTATTATGCTTCCTAAGTTAATGTTTTAATAATAACCTTACGGTAGGTGTTTTGTTCCATACTGTATCACTTGTTTCCCAGTAAAAATCTGTTTCACTATAATAACTTTTAAAATAAATGCATGTCAGGATGACTATGGATGTTTTAACGCGCAGCTCCTTCAACCCAAACATGTGCCAAACACACACACATCTGAGAGTTTCAGCAAGTCATTATGACAGCGGACCATGAGGCATATTTAGAGCATGAGCAGTCTGACCAGACAATGAACCTTTAGCAGCTGGAGGCCTCTTCAGGAAAAAAAAAAAAAGGAAAAAGGGAAAAAGAGCCCTCCAGTATGACAGAGAAACAGCTCGGCAACGGATGGATGGATGGAGGTTACGCACGGAGATACGAGAATGGTGGCGTAAATAGTAAAATGAGTCCATAAAGAGGCTGTGATGGCAGAGAGTGTGACCGAAAACAGCGCGGAGGAGACGGGAGAGAGCGGGGGGATGGGGGTTGGAGGGGGAGGAGGGGGGGGTGTGGGGGGGGTGGTGGAGGAGGGGGGGGGGGACGGTCTGGCTGTCTGGGAAGCCAATTTGCCAAATTAAAGCCCCCAAAATCTGAGCGGCGGACAAAGCTTCGTCTCGCCTGGGGAATCTCCCTTTCTCTTCTAATTAAATTTAATAGAAAAAAAACTTCAATCCAAGCGTAGGAAGAAAAAAAAAAAAAAGATCAAAGACCATAAACGACATGGATGCGCCCCTAGTCTCTCCTCTCCGTGTCCTTGGAGCTCCGTTTCCCGTAACGATGGAGAGCCAAAGTGGCCCGGTCTGCCGCCCCTTCGCCTCGCTCTCTCTCTGTCCCTCCGGTGCGCGTCCACAAACTCTCCCCCGGAAAAAAAACCTGTAAAAAATCTACCGACGAAGCGATCGGTGCAACAGAGCTGATGGGACATGACGGTGCTGTGTGTCCGCACAGCTGGACAGAACAACAGCAGCAGCAGCAGCGGCAGCAGCAGCGGCGGCGGCAGCAGCAGCAGCACACAGAGAGCCAGAGCAGGGAAGAGGTGCCATGGTGGCAGCCAGTGTCCCGCATGGCACGGCGAGCCGAAGAGCCGCGCTTCCCACATCCAGACCCGCTCTCCTATCTCAAACTGCACATTCACATTAAATGCAATCTTATTTATTAAAAAATATAAAGCATAAACTCCTACCCCACAAAAAAAAAAAAACACACCAGCCGAACGCGCGTCGCAGAGTCTCCAGCCCAGACAACAGGGATCCTTTCAGCGCACAGACAACAATAAAAATGGGGCGCAGCTGGCAGTGCCACCGGATGTCCAATATTAATTGTTAATACGGCCGATTTCTGAGCATGTGGGTCGGCTTCAGCGTTTTAACAGCTGCAGCCACATGCAGATATAAAAAAGTCTGTTCTCTGTGTACACAGCCTCGGACTTGTGTAAAGTTAGAGAAGCTTAAATCACACAACAAGTTTTGGCTGCTGTTTGTCCACCTGCAGGTGCTGCTGCCGAGTGGTGGTGAGGTAGGTAATGTTACAGGCCCAGGCAAGTCATTTAGGCCTACTGTACTCGGTATATATTAAAATCCAGGCTTTAGAAGCAGAAAGCTATAAAGTGTATACATTTCAAGTAAAAAAAAAAAAAAATACAGCGGACGCAATTTTATCAGCCAAAGTGTGCGCAAGAATTTTTGGTAAATATATGAAAAAATCTCATAATAAGTATTTGTATGATTTCCTATCATGAAAGAAGGGCTGTAGAAATGTAATTAAGCTACAAGTTTTAAAATACACACGTTACAGATATTGGCGAATAGGATTAAAGCTTACATCTGATGAATAATATTTGGAAAAGGGTGCAATTAAAACATCCAAAGTGTACTCCAGTGCCATGCACATGCATTTACTGTATGTAAATCCATGTGAAAGTGGCCATGTTTTTCTTAGAAGACCGTGAAAAGCCTACATATATTCCATCTGCATGTCCCCCCCTGTTTGTCAGTAACTTCTCAGTCGTTGAACTTGATGTAAATGTGCATTTATTTGCTTTGTGTGAAGGCTGTGAGGTAGGCTTTTTTTTACCTTATGTGTCCTCGGATGTCCCCTCGGAGTTAAGGCTCCTCCGGACCGGGGTAAAATGTCGGCCTCGGCCTCTCCAGATGATATTATTACGCACCATCCACGGAGAGGAGGAGAGGGAGCGCGCATGGACAGCAGCAGCAGCGGCCGCTCAGCCCAGAAATCCCGTTTCACCTAAAGCCCACATGCAGGAAGTTAGTTTACAGTAGTATCGCGCTGGCCTGTATGGCGGATAAACTGGACAGAAACGATGGTTTTTAGGACTGTTAAACACCCCCCTCTCCTCCTCCACCACCTCCTCCTCCTCCTGTCTCTCCTTCCCCTCCATTGGTGCACAAGCCTACCGTTTTGGAGATGAGAGGGTGGGAGAATAAAACCAGTCATCTGTCCCCTGAAGCTAATTCCTTTTATTAATAAAGTTTTGCAAGCGTGTACAGCGCCCCCCCTCCCTCCTCCTTGTTGGACATGGTGCCGTTCCGCGGGGCGCACAAAACAAGACACTTTAACAACCGACGCCGCGGTTTAAAAACCACTTTTCTGGGTCGATAGAGAGATTACAATGCAAATAGACAAGGAGGGCGTGGATCCGCGCGGCTGGATGTGTTATGGTTCCTCTTTGTTGTTGTTGTTGTGAGTCAGTGTTGTTGTTGTTTACGCGGTTAGGGTTAGCTACATATTTCAGGGCTGAGCGGAGCGTAAAGGTAGATAAAGGAGTTGTGAGTGACTGACCTGGTCGAAATGGGAAGTGTGTCAGCTGTAAAAACAGTTGCAGCTCTCATCGGTGGATTGGGGGGCACTTGAGATCACGAATAATCCCGCAGAGAAACTGTCAATCTCCAGAGATTAGTGTATGTGACTTCTGGCCGGGGGTTCAAAATAAAAGAAGCGTTAAGGAAAAGACTTGAAATGTTGAATATTATGTATATTTAAGGTGGAAGTACTCAAATCCTTTACTTCAGTAAAAATACTAATACAACAATGTAAAAATACTTCATTACAAGTAAAAGTCCTGCATGAAAAATCCTACTTAAGTAAAAGTATAAGTATTATGAGCTTGATGTAGATAAAGTATTGCAGTAAAAGTAGTGGTTTGGTTCCTCTGACTGATATATTATTATATGTGACATCATTAGATTATTAATAGTGAAGCATCAGTGTTAGAGCACCATGTTACTGTTGTAGCTGCTGGAGGTGGAGCTAGTTTCAACTACTTTATATACAGTTAGCTAGTTTAATCCAGTGGGTCTCAACCTAGGGGTCGGGGCCCCTCCAAAGGGTCAGCAGATAAATCTGAGGGGTCGTGAGATGATTAATGGGAGAGGAAATTGTATTTTAAAAGCTTGTTATATTATCCATTGTGTCAAATCTTCATCTGAAAAGTAACTAAAGCTGTCAAATAAATGTAGTGGAGTAGAAAGTACAATATTTCCCTCTGAAATGTGGTGGAGTGGAAGTATAAAGTAGCATCACATGGAAATACTCAAGTGTAGTACAAGGTACAAATACCTCAAAATTGTACTTAAGTACAGTAATTGAGTAAATGTCCTTAGTTACTTTCCATCATTGTGTAAATTACAATGTTGCTGATACAAATGATTGTTTGTAAGAATGTTTTAGCAATTTGTGTTAAGTGATCCCAATAAGGAAATTATTTGTAAGCTCTAGGCTTTTTTTGCTGTTCTGCACCATACACTACTATAAACTCAGTAATAATATTAAAAAAATATTTGAGTCTAATATTAATCTTCAGTGTTTTATTTGCTCCACTCCTTATTTGGTTTCTTTTTCTTTAAAGGATATTTTTTATTAGTTTTCCCATCATACATACACTATACATACCACCTTCCACCACATACTGTATCTTCCATCAGCACAGGCTACGATAAAAAAGATGCATTTAAAAGTTATTTTACACTTGAAATAGTATTTGAAAACTGCTAAATTGCAGAAAGATCCATTTGGAAATGTATGTTTTTTATAGGCTATGTATGGTACGGTATCGGTTACAAATAACAACAATTTGAGTATTGAAATATTGATGACTGTGGTTACAATCAGTCTATCATTACTTTCAGTGTTTACCCTACAAACACATTACGTAATGCCAACGTTGTACTTTTCCAACAGGCGGTGTTGTGACAACATTGCTCTGTGGTTGCAAAATAACCAGTTCTCATGGATACTGTTCCGCAACATTACAGTAACGTTATAGAATTATGTAAATACAATGTAATTTAATAATGTAACATTTATATTATATCACAGTCCTCATCCTTACTTCATTAGAAACGTTACTGGTTGGTTGTCAGAATGTTTGTAAATGACGTACTGGCATACAGAGTAGCCTTGCTGTCAGAAATAATTGAATGAGCCTCATTTTATAGCAATTTAGGATTAAAATGGAACCAAAGAGACCATTAATTTGTTTAAAATGATGGTAAATCATGACCAAAACCTCACCTTAACTCTTTGAACAATATAAAAAAACATAATGTAGTAATCCTGAAAACCTGATCCAAAGAGGCGTCATAACAATTGTGTTTTTATAATATGAATTAAACTAATGATACCAAATGTAGGAAATCATATCTACTCTTGTAAATATGATGTCTATGTCTATGATGTGATTTATCTTGTGTATTTTATAAAGTCCTGACACCTTGGACCGCTCCTCTTTTATTGCGAAGAGCACATCATCGCATTTCCGGTGTTTTAGCTCATCGTTGGTAACTTGACTTATTTTGAAACCAGTGAAAACGGATATGGTTTGTATCTACGCCGCGGCTTCGTCAGAGGGGCGGGGTCACTCGACCTGTCGCTTAAGGACACCGGGAGGACTGTATGAACCTGGTGACCCCAGTAGGGCTCCGACCCCCGTTCAAACCGCTCCCCCTCCGTAAGTTACCGACATGTTTAACACTGAGCCGAGCCGGCAGGACGGCCTCCACAGCGGCTTTACCACAACACAGCAGCCGCTGCACAGCTACTCTACTCTTCCTGTGTGAAGCACCTGAAGAAGCAAACTTTTCATTGTGATGAATAAAAGTGACTCATTGGTAAAAGTGGGGTGAACAAAATATTAGAAACTCTTCTCAGTGGACCATTTAAATCAAAGCAGCCTCCAAAATGACCATAAAGTTGATTATATGAAAAAAGCAATGTAACATTCAGGGTTAGGGTTAGCTCAAACTATCAGTTTTAAAGTGGACACGAGTGGTGGAAAGTAACTAAGTACATTTACTCAAGTACAATTTTGGGGTACTTGTACTTTATTGAGTATTTCCATGTGATGCTACTTGATACTTCCACTCCACTACATTTATTTGACAGCTTTAGTTACTTTTCAGATGAAGATTTGACACAATGGATAATATAACAAGCTTTTAAAATACAACACATTGTTAAAGATGAAACCAGTGGTTTCCAACCTTTCTTTCTTTTGACGTCTTACAAAAAGCAGTGTGTAGTCGGGGTCACATTTCACATGTCTATGAGTTGTTAACAGCTGCACCAAATCGTGATTTTTCCCTCTAAACTTCTCACATGCTTTCATTTCAATAAATGTCCAAATGATCCAATATTTCACCAAAAATCAAAGACCAGAGAAAAAGTCCAAAAACTGAAAACAGATTTGTGTATCAGAACTTTGTTTTTTCTTCTTTCCTCTCCCATTAATCATCTCACAACCCCTCAGATTTATCTGCTGACCCTTTGGAGGGGCCCCGACCCCTAGGTTGGGAACCACTGGACTAAACTAGCTAACTGTATATAAAGTAGTTGAAACTAGCTCCACCTCCAGCAGCTACAACAGTAACATGCTGCTCTAACACTGATGATTCAGTATTGATAATCTAATGATGTCATATATAATAATATATCAGTCAGAGGGACAAAATGAGTACTATTACTTCAGGAGGACTTTTCATGCAGGACTTTTACTTGTAATGGAGTATTTTTACATCGCTGTAATGGTACTTTTACTTTAAATATAGAGCAGACTTTAAATATATCAATTATAATAATTGATTTAGTTAATTTTAATTTAGACTAAAATTGTAGTACAGGAATCCAAGATATATGTTTGAAGTAATTCAGTGTTCATATGTTTATAAAGGCATGGCTACAGCAGGCACTTAATTTAATGTTCAGTTATAAATCTGATAGCTGAATTCCAGTTATTTTACACCGATGTGTTTGATGAGCCTCTATGAAGCTGCTTTTTTCTTTGATCAAACTTGCAGTCAGATGCAAACATCTACATGTTGCTGCATGACCCAACGATCTTTATGCCACATTTACAAGCTAGCAACACTAGACGGATGATCAGGTTGTATCATGCTTTAAGACCCACACAGCTTTTATACCTACAGCAACTGTGGGTATAAAAGCTGTCAATTAAAGCATGAAATGATCCTTAAGTATATTATTTGTACCCTTATTATCAAGTATTATCTATTTTTACATACACTTGAGTCTTTTATCTCATCTAAACTTCAATATATCTTTCTTAAGTCATACCATTTATACTCATCGTAGTTACCTCTTCAATATCTGGTTGTATTTGCCAAGTATTTCGAATTGTCAGGTATATTTGCTGAGTGAGCCAAAACAGACACTTAATTTCCCAGAAAACATACATATAATGACATACCTGTATATTGATACTGTAATATAAAATTCAGTATACCATCATAAATTATTTTATCCATATTGCCCACTCCTAGTAGTTAATGATAATAAATATTTGCATTTATGTTTATATCTTACTCGCAATCCTTCAATAACCAAATGTGAGGAATCCTTATCAAAAATGTTTACATTAAATTGTTTTGGCAGCATGAAGACGGATTAAAATATGCATCAACAGTCTTGCAGCTGCTCCCTTGTGATGAATAGAAACAGCCATCTATAGCAATGTTATTTAGGCCAGCTCATATAGCTGTTTGCATAAGGATAGTTAAATCTTAATGCACTGCTGGAGTAAAGTAGGTTGACATGACGCATGAGAACATTAAGCCCCATTTATGAATATTACAGAGGATAAGCTGTGTGGTGTTTGTGTTCATCTGAGTCTGTCCATCGTAAAGCCCATATGTGTTGGCCTGTAGGCTGTTTGTGTGTGTCATTGAACAGTGTATATTAATTTGGCATTCATCTAACAGAAATGTGGGTCAAGGCTTGGATAGATCATACAAACACTGGATGAATATAACAGTGTTATCACTTTATCATCTTTCTTCCTCCCGTGTGACTAGAGGCTAGCATAATCCATTATGTCTCTCTAAAAAGTGTGTCTTTTTTAAAATGTCATGTAGAATTAATGGGTTGTTTACTCATTAGTGTGCATTCATAGTGAGGCTGCCGTGCCGCACCATCACTCACTCATTTGCAGCTGTAAATTATAGATGGATGTTTGTCCTCCTAGATGGTAATGAAATAAGAGTAATTATATAAAACACCTTAATGCTAACCACAGGCTCAGTACAAATGGTTGTGTGTTGCAGGTACAGTATCCATACTTCTTACTTTCTTTGCTTGTCCACTGTGCACATTTGCATCTTTAACTCTGTAGGTCTGAATTGCTGCTCCTACTTTTCTTGTCTGTAGGTGGTGCAGGTTGGACTGGAACTTCAGGTCCAGAACTGCAGCTTTGATTATGGGACTCCCTAAAAACTTGGTATTTCACCTGGATGGGTGTGGCTTTGCAGAATGTCGCAGTGCATGCTTCGGCGAGCTCCGCAACCGTCTCAGCATGTGCTCTGAGTGCACGTTTATGAGTTTTCCATGATGCAGGGTGAGTAACATTAGTTTTGTACAAATAATGTAGGTTACTACTTTTAATTTGCACTATCCAGTGACGCTAACATTAGATCGTCATAACATGTCCCCCACATCATGTGCCATGAAAATATTGGATGAAATTTACTGGCTAGCTAACGTTAGCTAACTGTTAACAAGCTAACTTTACGTTAAAAGGTTTCCTTTGTAAACAAGCCTCACGTGGAGGAGCAAAAATCCAAGTGTATCTTCGTAAATCAATCATGTGCCATGAAAATATTGGATGAAATTTACTGGCTAGCTAACATTAGCGAACTGTTAACAAGCTAACTTAATGTTAAAAGGTTTCCTTTGTCAACAAGCCTCACACGTGGGAACAAAAATCTAAGTGTATTTTCGTAAATCAATGATCACAAAAAAACATAAATTATCTCAGTTTGAAGTTACAATTAGAGGTGAGTTCTCCTGTAGGTTTAATCTTGGGGTTAAGGCGAAGATGAACAATTTTTTACATTACGGTTTTGCTAGCTTATCCAAAAAGTGACAAGACGACCCAATGAGAGCCATCGAGAACGTGCATCAGGCAAACAACACTCTTTGTGACGGAGGACATAAAACACTGCTGCCAGGTGAAATACCAAGTTTTTAGGGAGTCCCCTCTGATTATATTGTTTGGGCCTGGTTTCTAGTGTTTCACAATAGTGACAATGTGTTCTTGTTAGATACCATACGGTCAGTTATGATGGGGGAGTCTATAAACCCTGCAATGGAATTCTATTTCCAAATTTGATGTATTTAAATTTGTGTGCAAATCAGTTCCTCTTTTTTTAATATGACAAGTTTCAGTAGAGATCTTGAGGTGTAAATGATGTTTGTGAGTCTTTTCTGCTTTTCTGCCTTGACAAAATTCTGAACAAATGTGAAATCATTTTTTGTTTGCAATGAAAGTAGTCAAATTTAATGACGAATATATGCACAGATTATGAGCTATAAGAGCAGTCTTTAAGAGCAAATCAACTTTTTTACGAGCAGGTAAAGGTGTCTTACCTTTCAGTATTTTTCTATCCAGCTCTTCCAGCTTTCCACTTTGAAAGGAAGTTGATTTATTGAGGGAAAAGCTTCCTAAAGCTCATTCCTCAATTTGACAAGTGAGTAAATATTTTGGCCAAACATTTTAAATGGTCCCTTATGCAGTCTTGGATTTTTAACCATGCTAATGGCACAGCTATTGGGATGGCAATGTCAGTCGGTCCACCACTTTTCAGTCCACAGACTGAAATGTCTCGACAACTATTAGTTAGATTGCCATGATATTTTGTACATTGACATTCATGGTCCCCAGAGCATGAACCCTACTGCCTTTGGTGATCCTCTGATCTTTCCTCTGGCGCCACCATGAAGTTGACATTTGTGGTTCAGAGTGAAATATCTTGACTACGAGATGGATTGCCCTGAAATTTACAACAGATATTCAAGCTCTCCAGAGGACACGACGACACGTGATCCACTGACTTTTACTCCAGTGCCACCAGTAGGTCAAAGTTTTCACTTGTACTGTAATATATTGCAACATCTATCTGACAGGATGGCACAAAATTTGGTTTGCACATTCATGGTTCCCAGACCATGTATTCTAATGACTTTTTCTCTTTTTCTCTGACTTTTCTTCTAGTGTCACCATGAGGTTGATTTTTGAGCTCTTTGCTGAAATATCTCAACAACTATTAGATGGAACTATTAGATTAGATGCTGTGAAAATTGGTGCACACATTCATGAATTATAATAACTTAATGACATCTAGCACCATCATCTGGTCAAAAGGTATAGTCAAAATTAATTTTGTTCAATAGTTTAGTTTAAAACCAGACAACTGCAAAACTGTTGACATTCCCATTAGCCTTGTCTCTACTTTGTATTTAGTGCTAATTGGTGAAGATGGTAAACATTATACCTAAACATGATGCTAGCATTATCATTGTGAGTATGTTCGCATGCTGATGTGAACATGTAACTCAAGTATAGCCTCACAGAGGCCAATAGCATGGCTGTAGACTGTTAGGGCCAGGTTATGCTCAAAAAGAATAGTTTATATGACATGATGTCTTATAATGTCAGAAATCAAATGTTTTTATAGCTGTTCTGAAGCGCCACACTCGAAGGCAGAGTGAAAAGCCGATGCAACATCATGTAAATATTCTCATAGAAGGCATTTATAGTGTTGCACTTGGTTTTCCATGTGAAAAATGACAGAAATAGTTGTGTCAAGAATGAAAAAAGAGAGCTTGGGAGAGAAGTTAAAACCTTTTCTTCTTTCTCACCTTTGCACAGCATGAAGTGGGTGTTCATGTTGAATCGTTGGTTTCAAAAAGTACAGGAAGTCAATCACAGGAAAGGGGGAGGAAGTTTCCGAAGCTATTTGACCATCCAACAAGCAGTTCTGACGGAATATAAACCAGCCTTTAGTCCTGTTAGGTTTTCCTTAGGAAAAGTTTCAGCTAAATGCCTGCACCTGACAGAAGTATGTATGAATCATCCATGTCTCGTGTGAGGACGTTGACCTTGTCCTTGATTGCCAAGGTAACTTAGTCCTTCACCAGCGGCCTCTCTGTCTTTCTAAAATCAACAGGGATACGTCAGGAAGGTCAACAATTTTTCCTTTTTTTTTACCACCATTTAAAATGTTCTCATTTGGACTCTAAGTGATACAGTTAACCTCCAATAAACCTTCTCCATACCACTGATGTTCACCAGAAAGGATCATTTTATGGGGTGTTCATTCATTTTCAATTGAAACATGCATTCCAGTTTGCTCCGGAAGAATGTTAATAATGTCAACAGCGTAGCAGGATTGTATGAGACAAAATGTTTTTTTTATTCAGTGTTTCACATACAATGCCACTCACATAGAAGCATTTACTTTACACTAATACAAGGTTACATGTACAATCTCATCCTCACCAACAATTAAATCTGTGATTAGGACTTTTGTTACCATGGTGACTCTTACCACACTAAAAAAAAAAAAAAAAATCTATCCCCATCTCCATCTATGGTGCCAGGAATATTTAATGGATAAACTGCAGACAGTTATTAAAATAACTGAACACAGAAAAATCAGAAAAGGAAAATAAAACCAAGAATTTGTCATTTTAGGGCATGTTTGGAAGGGATTAGGGTGGAGTGTTCACTGCCTCAGTTTGTTTGGATTACTAAGAACTGAGAACAATGCCATTTGCTGCCCGATGGTTCAATGACACTGAAAAATGTGACTTTTGCAAACTATAGCACGTTTCATTTTGAGTTGGATTGGGAATGTCAGGGTTCAACTGGGTTAGAAATCTATTTGCTTGAAGGCAGTTTTTACTTGCGCCTATACAAATGGTTTTATTTAGTAGTGGTTATCAAATAACAACAAAGACTAAAGTTAATTGTCATGTTTAATCTTTATTTAAGTAAATGAAACAGAACAAGGACACAGAGTGTCATAGATGTGAAGCAATGCTATGACACTCTATAAAGCAATGGTATGACCCATCCCCTATACTTCACTGAATACTCAATTCCTCAGATCAGCCCAGTTTCTTTCAAATAATGGAACGGACTCCCTAACATGACGGCAAATACATTTTTTAGGCTCATTTCTTTACCTCCAAGCTTCTTGATTTCTCTCTTTAATATTTCTGGAAAGCATTTAAAAATGACATGCACCACTGGTTCCTCTATTTGACAGTGCTCACACGATCCTGAGGGATGTTTTTTGTTTCACGCATCACACTACTAGCCTACTCGATCCTTGATTGACCAATGGTGCACGGCAATATTCTCCAATGCCTGCAAGAGGAGGGGGCTCAGCTGTGTGCCAGAGAACGAGAACATAATTAATGATACCACGATGATGGAAAAAAAAATGATTGAAACATTTTTTATACTATTATTTTTTCAGTTTTTGTTTTTACCACTTGCCTGATCGAGCAAGTGAGTTACTAGTGAGATTTACTAGCCCAATGTGGCGTTTTACTTGCTCCAGGCAATCGGGCAAGCCTTATTATTGAATCATGGGTATAATTCAAACCAACTACAGGAAACAAACCCAAAACAAAATGATTTATGGGTACATCTAATAGCAAGCAGTAAATGATTGCATAGCCTGAAGTGAGAGCAAAACCACTGTGTGGACTGATGCTCATATTGAGCTTTTTCCTCATGTATTCTGGTATGAACACAAGAGAGGAAAACACAACACTGAGCTTAAGTTACAAGACTTGGTATCAGATTTATTTTGACTCTCCGCCAACACCAACATCTCTAACCTGGCAGGTTGATCGAATACCAAAACTGTCCAATAAGTGAGACCTTGTGACTTCTGTTTACAAGCTCTGGTTCACTTGAAATTGGTCAAAGTCAAATTTAATATCACAATGCTTTTCTCGGATGGAAAAACTGACTTTGTAGGTGTGATCACATCCTTTTTAACATGCGTCCCCATTTGTGTAACAGAGTACACAGGGTGTGAATCTGCGTGCCACTACCACAACTACCGAAGAGGGCTGGAGGAAAAGATACAACGCAATTTGGTCTTTCTAAAAAGTAGCTGTATATTGATTTTGATTCTTTTTGGCTGAAGCAAAGTGGTTTTAGAAAGGAGGGCGGGGAGGGAGAGTGCGAGGGAGGAGTGGGGGGAGGGGGGAGGTTCTCAGGGTTGGAGATTAGAAGTGGAGGAGGGAGGTATAGTTGTGGTAGTGGCTGGCAGCTGAGACTAAATGCTCTCTGATGAATCGGGAGGACGCATGTGTGTCAAACCAGCATCTTATTCAAGGCAGATTTAAAAAAAAAAAAAAAGTTGTTAATGATGAAACAGGTTACTTTTTCGAGGCAAGTTCGGTTTATCTTAGAAGGTGGAAGGAACGTAACACTTTATTATGTGGGTGTTCATTGGTACCCAAGAAGAACCTCTAACTTTGGCAGTGTTGGCGACTTCCTGTCCAACACTTTCAAGAGATTAACGAAATTTCTGGCCTTGAAAACATTGCCCAAGCATCATCATTGTGCTTTCAGACTGCTAAGCCAATGGCATTTCAGTGACAGACAGGGTGATGGAACTACTGTTTGTGATCAGCAACACCTGTCGCTCTGACGGAGGCCACAGCGGTCCACAGAGATAACCATGACGTCTGGCAACTGACCTTTCCAGGTGAAGTCAATATGAAAAGACATTACCTTCCCCCACACTCAAACGCATGTGCACAGATTAACACAATGTACTGCACAATACAGGGAAGCTCAGCTATGACTGTAACAACAGTCCAGCCCAGTCACAGTTATTTACTACAATGATTAGTCTTCATTTGAATCACCGCACTTTTGGGATTTGAAACTAATATTTTGATTGTGTCCTGAAGCATCATTTTTTGGGGGGGGGAATAAAAATGGTAAAATTTAAAAGATACTTGACATTAACTCCAAATCTATCAACATCTTCAATCCAAAAGCATATCCCCACTGTACAACCTACAGTACATCTGTACCCGAGCAGGCAAGAATGGGCGAGCTCTCATCAAAAGGGGTTGAGTGGTAAAGGACTGAATTGGGCGATGAGATCACCATGGCAACGAGGACCTCCACGGTGTAGAGCATGAGGGGAATGTGGGAGGGAGTTTCATGCTGAAGTGGTCTAAAGTGGAGGGAATCGCTCTTCACTTCTACGGTTTTGGGAGATTCTCATGGCCTCGGTCCAAGCACTCACAGTAATGAACTCTTCACACACACACACGCGCACTCACGCACACACACACGATTACATCACAGATAATAACAGTTATATAACAAGACCGTGTGGACACTGATGTAATTACAATGAGCTTACATCAGTGTCTGCGGACCAAAATAAATACAAACACTTAAAAATGTATGTTCCCTGAAGACAGCAACACAAAACCAAAAAAAAAAAAATGTAAACAAACACGGAGTAAACTAAAGTACTGAAGGATTGCACATTTCAAAGATGGGAGATTAATATCTACTCCTAACAGATAATGTCATGGTTTCACTGGTAATCATTGAACATAAAAAGAACACTCAATGTTTTCATCATTTTTGATTTGATCATAAATCCTGCCACATATAACTTGAAACTGCGTGCACTGCGTTCAGTTACACATTTTAAAACCCACAACACATGTCTTAATAAAATCTAAATCTTAAATTCCAGATACTCGGCATGATTCTTAATATTCTGTAAGGTTGCAAAGAAAACCGACACTGACTTTTGAGTTACAAAAAAACTGCCACATATGAAATGTTCCATAAATTATGCAGATTGGAGGTGTGTGTGTGTGGGTGTGGGTGTGTTTAATGGTTAGGCATTACGTTGAAATTAAGTCCACCAAACCAGGGGATAGGAATGATGAGAGGCATCACGTCACGTAGTCCTGAAACAAATGGAAAGAGAGAAAGAGAAAGTGAATTTCAGCATAGGCAGAATTATCTTAAATTTTCTTGACCGTGAACATTGACCATCGGCTGTGAGGGTAAAAGAAAAAATGAGAAAAAGCACATTTGTGAATGCAAACAGAAGCCCCTTTCAGAAAGCTCAGAGTACTGTGTGGTACAAAAGCATCAGGGGCTCGGGGCAAACACACCTTTGAAAATTCACAAAAGTGAAAAGCTCAGTGATTTTTGCATATCATTGAGCTCATTTCTTTTCATGGGGTTGATAAATATTCACGCCTGAGTTAGTGGCACGCATTCTTTTTCCACTGCAGTCTGAGAGAGACAAATGGAGCTGTTTTTGATTTGCAAACAGTCAAGTACAGTACGTACCGTGAAAGAGCAGAAACTGTTGGTGCAGAGCAGCAAGCAGAATATGAAAAACACAAAAATAAAATGGTTTCTCATTATCTTTAAAATATCTGCATTTTTTTCTTACTATTTGCTCCCCTTTTTTGTGAAATAGCTGCTAGTATTATTTTAGTTCGAACCTCACCTTAAAGGTCCAATTAGGATTTAAGGTCTTTCCAGACACATAAAGTAAGAGTTTAAAGCCGCTATGTGTAGAATTTTTATGTGATTATATAACCACTGGGGGGCACCAAAGACTGACATTTTAAAATTCTACACATTTAAGTAAAATTAGCATTTAGTTTTATTATTGTCATCATAATTTAAAGTACGGGCCTGGTATTGCTGATGTAAACAAACCTTAATCAGCACTAAAAATGACATAAAAAGAATAAATTATGTTACATTGTCTAGTGTAGGGAATGTGACAGTAAGTCAGGTTTGTCTATGTTAATCAAACTCAATAGGTACGTGTAAAAAAGTGAGTGGTTCTGGGACACTGCTACACACTATCAAGCTTTCTCCGTGTTGTGAACCCAATTCAACTACTGGTTACAGAGAAAGTACCTCAGTGATGGCCACACAGACGTTGGCTTCTGCCTCTTTTGTTTACATTTAGATCACAGTTTGTATCGTTAAGTTTTATTCTGACAAACCTCACCTTGTTTACTCCCAGAAGTAGCGCAGGTACCATATAGTTTCATTCTTCAGTTGAGGGCCGAACAGAGGGTTGGCCTGCGCCAGAATCGCTATCAACCAACTGAGGAGACAGAGAGGGAAAGGTTATCAACAAGAATGATCTGTTATGTTAATATATAGTCACATTCTATTATTAATATCCTTTTAAAAATTAAATCAGATTTTGTTGCTGTAGTTTGGGACAATATTTCAAAAAGTTATCCTAATATTATTCACTATCGATGTAGAGATAGAAGACAAGAACACTACACAAGAAAACATATTTATAACAAGTCCATAGACTCAACT